>NW_024609879.1:109103789-109462593 GCF_016920785.2 Ixodes scapularis | reverse complement strand
CCTACAGCCAAAGATTTGACGTTGTTGTCAAAATATAATGTGCATGTGCCTAAAAAGAGCAATAATAATAACTTTAGCAATCTTTTCGCAGTTCGCTATTTCTATTGGTCGAATTTTATGGAGGTGGTGGAGACACGGGATGGACCCCGCAAGAAGATATAGTGCCTGTGTATTTCTATTGCTGTGAGTTTACTAGGGCGCCTTGCCATTTAGAACTGGTCATTTTTATTGACTGAAGCCCAACAAACAATATGCTTCCAAAAACAAGCTTCTCCAAAAAGCACTTGAGTGCCCCTTTAATCTGTGGAGGAAATTGAACTACTGAATCCTTTGCATCCATTCCAAATTCATCTGCTAAATAAAATTTCTAATTTAAAAAAAAGCAACTGTGGAGGGTTTATTTTGAAATGTTCTTTGAAACCAAATACTTTCTACAGGGTGTCACAATTAAAACAAAAATGTACACGGTCTTTTTACCACAAAAATAAACTAGGCATCTCCGAACGCTCATTCTCCGCCCAAAGGTAGAGTTAGAGGTCACAACCAGATGCCAAAGTTTTAGCCCGATTCGATAACTTAGTCAAAAGTTATAAGTGATTTTCTGAAAATTTCAATGGGAAAATGGAGCCCATTTTTGCCCGTTTTAGGTTTCTGGTGCCATAGAGCTGTTTGAAAACTCCGTTGGCTTCCATTTTCCCATTGAAATTTTCAGAAAATCACTCACAACTTTTGATTAAATTATCGGGTCGAGCTGAAACTTTGGCGTCTGGTTCTGACCTCTAGCGCTACCTTTGGGCGGAGAATGAGCGTTCGGCGGTGCCTAGTTTCTTTTTGCGGTAAAAAAGACCGTGTAAATTTTCTTTTGTGACACCCTGTATATTATCTCAAGCAGGGTGCTCGGCAACCGAACGGTCTCTATTAGAGTACATAAAACCGAGTGCAAACCTTCTATACCCCCGGGACGATCCATTAGCTTCTACATACAGACATTGTTATGATGAAAGCACCTTGTATTATTATATAATTTCTTGTGTTCTTTTTAATTGTCTTTCTCGCCACTGTATGTACCTGAGGGGGGCTGAGGACCAGTCAAGCTGCTTGGACAGCTTTTCTCCTCAGCCCCCCACCATGCTTATACATGCTAAATAAAGCTATTATTATTATTAGGTAGTGGGGAGGTGCGGGACGCACCAGTAGCTAATCTAAAACCCTGACGGTGAAGGGGGTCCAACATCTTCAAAGCAAATGTCCGAACTGAACCATATACTGTGCGACCATAGTCAAGCAGGGAACGAACGGCAGAGTGATATATGCGTAATATACACAGTCGGTCCAAGCCCCATGACACATGAGATAAAACCTTAAGAATTTTGAGAGATTTAAGACATTTCAATTTAAGACTCTTAATATGTGGAATGAAAGTATGTTTTGAATCAAATATCAAACCCAGGAACTTTCGTTTTCTTTTTATGGAAATTGGAGTACCGCACATGCTCAAAGATGAATCATGGCGAATTCCAAGTCTACGAGAAAAAGCATACACAGTCTGTTTTTCAAGCGAAAAATCTAAAATCATTTGTGTTAGCCCATTTGATCAAGTTATTTACCATGAGTTGAACCCGACGTTCACAAATCAACAAGTTACAGGATGAGAGGGAGATCTTCAAGTTGTCAACATGTATAGAATATTGTACCGAAGGCTATATTACTCGAGTAAATGAGTTCAACTTAACAATGAAACGAGTCACACTGAGCACGCCTCCCTGGGGACTCCATTTTCCTGTATGAACTTTCTAGCAAGTATTGTCCCAAGCTTCACACAAAAAGAACGGTGCTCCAAGTACCTTTGGATAGAAGCTAACATGCAACCTCGAACACCGAAACTAAACAAGCTTTGCAATATACGAAAATGCCAGGCCGTGTCATAAGCCTTCTCTAAATCAAAGAAAACAGAAAGACATTCTGGCCTGTTGACAAACACCTCCCCCACAGCAGTCTCAAAACGAACCAGATAATCGACTGTGGACCGAGCTGAACGAAAACCACACAGGTACTTATCAAGAAGGTTGTTTCTCTCCAAATAAAACATAGGTCTCTTATTAATTATCAGCTTGTCAAACTAGTCAAAGCTATGGGTCTAAAGCAACAAGGGGAATCCACTCTTTGCCTGGCTTCATCACTGGTACGATTATATAAGCCTTCCAGTAGGATGGGAAGTGACCCTCGAGCCAAATTCTATTAAAAAGGTACAAGTTACAGGGTGAATGGATGAAGATGCCAAATAATGGATTTCATCTGGCCCAGGGGTAGACCGCTTGAATGAAACAAGTGCCATTTGAAGTTTATATAGCGTAAACGAAGCATTATGTGGTTTTCTCACAGCCCCGGATGTGGTCACAGTCTTTTCTTTTCCTGCCTGGAACTTGTATCGCTGGAAATTTCGGGTATAATGTTCGGAACTGATACAAATTCGAAGTGCTCACCTGGGATGTCTGCCTGTTTTTCCAGATCGCAAGGCATATTCTATTTCAACTTAAAGGGCAGACAGAAAATACCATGTAAGGATTATCGATTTTATGCACTCGGTCCCAAACTTCTTTCGGAGATGAACTGATATTATTAGAGGAAGCATAACCTCCAAAGCTTTGCCGTTTGGTGTGCCTTTGAAAATACCTCACCTGTGCCCTCATTCTTTTGAGATTAATAAGGTTGCTCGATGTAGGATATCGCATAAAAATGCCCCCTTTCTTTGATTTGTTTCTTTTTAGTATGTCGGCAGTCTTTGTCCCACCATTGGCCTTTTAGGAAGATGGGTGGACGTCATCGGTATGGCAATCACTACAGCTTCGAGATGTGTTTTGTGAGATAGTATGCAGCTCATCGATAGAGTGTTGATGTAGAGCTGATACAGCTAAAAGTGACGATTGCTTAAAACATGCCCAGTCAGCTTTTTGGAACTTCCACCGGGGTGAACCCGACAAAAACCATTCCCACGTCATTCATGAAAGAGTGACGTGGGAATGGTTAAGCTCTAAAATCAGTGGAAAGCGTTCACTTCCATATGGATTTCGGATAACCTTCCTTGAAAGCATTAATAATGATAATGGGTGACAAATGAATAAGTCTATAGAATTAAAAGTATAAGTAGTAGAACTAAGATTTGTAGCTTCATTTGTGTTAAGTAGACACACTCCCGAGGAAAGAAAGCGCTCGAGAGCCCCTCAAGAATCCCGTCTGACACTCTCCCAAAAGGGATTGTGTGCATTAAAATCTCCTAAAAGTAAAAAAGGTAATGGAAGATCATTAACAAAGCCATCAGGCTTTTTAATATTTAGTGATAACTGGGGGTATATAGAAAGAACAAACTGTAATTATACGTTCTTACAGAATGCTGGCTGCCGCTGCCACATGAAGTTGAACGTTGTACTTCCACTGCAACGCCTCGAGATGAGTAAGCTACTTATAACCAATTTTTGCGAAACACCTGTAAGTACTTTAATATGTTAGTATGGCTCACTTTTAGAAGTTTTTCTAGCAATCAAAATGAAATGGGGCCATGGTCATCTACTAGCTGGTTCGCATCGTCAAAGTTAGGCTAAGGCCTCTACAGTCCCACTGAAGAAAAAAGGACATTGCTATTCTAAAAGGAAGTCAGGTCGAAAAATATATATATCTAAGCAAAAACAATAAAATAAATTTAAGGGGCTTTTGGTGCCTCAATACGTGGATTTGGATCGTTTTTTCTTTGGCAGTGTCTCTTTGTGATCCTACAGCCTCATAGGACATCAATGAAAGAGACTCCGCTTCTGGGAGAGACGGATCAACTTCAGAAAGTGAAAGGCTCTCATCCATTTTTTCTTCCGCCGAGAGCTTTGAACCCTTGGACGGTGGCGGTTGTTCTATCCGCCCGAGTTTCTTGTTGCTGCCAAGGGCTTTGAAAGGAGCCTTTGACCCCGGCCAAAAGGGCCAGCTAGTGCCACTGATGGCACGTCTGATACTTTGAAAGGTGTGGTACCCTCCTTAAACGGCACATCACTCTTAGAAAATAAAGGTGACAAGGTTTGTGACACCTTCAGGGGTTCAGAAGGGGACCCCTGTGGGAAGGACAGATCTTCTAGGGAAGTCTTGTGTGGTGGGGGTCCACTCCGCACTTCTTGGAGCTCCTTGCCTGAAAGGCAAGCTGTTCTTTTGCTACTTAGTAGCTAAGGTTGTGGGGAACAATGAGCCTCACGGCACGCAGAAGGGCGGCACCGAGAGCGGGGAAGAAAAAGAAAGAGGAGGCTCGTGGTCGGTGCGTGGCTGAGGTTCGAAGGACGGTGGGCCAACAGAACTGTCGGTGCTGAGGAGCACAGAAAGAGCCGGACCTCACGAGCCAAGCAAGCACCCGGACCTCAGCGAGCCCAGGAAAGACCCGGAAAACACCGAGTACCATGAGTATCAATTAACTCTTGCCTAATGGTAGCGCTCCCTCGTGTGACGTCCTTGGGGCGAATGGAACTCGGCCTGATCGGGCGATATTGATAGGCGACCCACATAACTGGCGCTTCCAACGTAGGGCCCGATCAGTCTGCCGTCGTTTCTTTTCGCTCCCAGGGAGTCCCACGAATCGCAATTTCTAGATCTAGGTTTATTTTGCTTTCCCATTTGAATTTTTGTGTTACTCCGCGGCACATCAATGTTTAACGTTCTGCCGCCATGTCCAGGTTACGGAATAAGGCCGCCCATCCCGAGGCTTCAACCCAGTCAGTGGCGAATATTGACTCGGACGTGGGAGAAGGCACGAGTGGGCAAGCGAGCGTTGCGGCAGCGCTAGAACCCCCAATTCCAGCGGTGAACACGGGAGACGTCAGCGAACTAATGCACGCCATGAAGGCGATGTTCGCAACGTTATCTAGACAGATGGGTTTGGCCCCAGGGGTTGTTAATCCCGCGCCTACGCCCGTGCCTCGCCCGCGGTTGAGCGTGCCGACGCCGACCTATTCGGGCTACTCCGTCGCAGCATCGGTTCACGATTTCTTGCAGGACCTAGACGCGTACATTGCCGCGTTCGGCGCGTCGGATGAAACGGCCCTGATACAGATCGTCCCAATCGCGTTGACGGATGACGCAGCGCGTTGGAGACGAATGCAGAGGCCGTTCCTTTCGATGGCAGATTTCTGGACACGATTCAGAGAGGAATTTCTGGTCCCCCGATTGTGAGATGCGGATCAGAGATGAGCTAGCCAGCCGTACTCAGCATCCGGACGAGAGCCTCGCAGAATACATCCGCGCTCTTCAGGAGCTCTACTCCAGAGCCGACCCTACAGCGTCAGACGCGGAGAAGGTAGCTAGGGCAATCCGCCAGTGTCACCCTAGATTTAAACCCTACTTGCGCGGACGTGATTTCGCTGATCTGGAAGCACTTGCCAGAGAGGCGTGCATCGTTCAGGCGAGCTTGCTCGCCGAGTTGACGTATCGCCCCCCTCCACGCGCAGAGGAATCTCTGGAGTCGGGTTGCGCCTGGACAGGACGAGGCGCGGGAGCTTGCGACGACTCACGTACGCCATACGTGGCCGTTACAGGACATAGGAGTGGCGCAACTGCTGTGCCCCGCGCCTTAGATCCCTTCGCTTTTGAACAGAGGCGCAGAGCAGCTAACGGGGGCTCTTCCGGTGGTGGTGGTATAACTTTATTTTTCAAAAGGTTAGGAGACTGACGAGTCTTGGTCGGGGCCCTTAGTCCAGGATTCCGTTGGCTTCTCCAATCCGGCGGGCACGCTGAACCAGCTCACGCTGGTCCTCGAGCTCTGGGCTGGACAGGGCCGCCTCCCAGGGGGCACATCCCCGTAGGGTAGGCGGCGCAGCCGACCACCGCGGAGTCGCGAATCATTACGAGGGTCGCAGGAACTACAATGATCCCCGGCGCGACACTGCTTCGCGTGATGGTAGCGGCGGACGCTCAGCACACAATGGCAGGAGACAGGTCAGGTGCTATAAATGCAATCAGCTTGGTCATATCAAGCGTCAGTGCACATGCACGGCAGCTCCCCCCCCCCCCCCCCCCATGGGTCTCAGGGAAACGGGAGAGGCCGGCGTCACTAATTGGACTTCCCGACTCGCGGTTGCCGGCCGCTGCCGAGGCCCCTCATCAGTCTGCCAACGGGGCTGGAGTTGCGGTCAGCGACAGGTCGGTGTTTGCCCCGTGGGCATGTCGGACTCAGGGTTTGACATCTGAGAAGGGGCCGTACGTGCGCGTCGAGATCGGTGGTAACATTTACTACGCACTAATTCGGTGTCGGTGCGGTGTTATTGCAAGAGCATGACGGACAGCTGCGCCCGGTGGCATTCGCCAGCCGAAACCTTACACCGCCAGAACGCAATTACAGCGTGACGGAGAAGGAGGGGCTGGCCGTCATGTTTGCTCTAAAGAAATTCGACCTGTATTTAGACGGGACCACCTTCGTCATTCAGACAGACCACGCCGCTCTCACCTGGATTCAAAGGTTGAAAAAGCCGGCGGGGAGGTTAGCTCGGTGGGCACTCACTTTGCAGCGATACTCCTGTACTGTCGAGTACCGAAAGGGCTCCACCAACAAGGTTGCACACGCACTTTCTCGGGCGCCCCATGATAGTGGTTGGAAGGAGGAGACGCAACCAGGGGATTGCGAGAGACAAGCTTCCCGCGCGGCCGCTCATAAGCGAGACAGCGGGAAGGGATCGATGCAACAGGAGCTTGTCGCAGTGTTAGGAGGCCGCAAGAGGGAACAGAGGATCGTGGCTTGGGGTGAAGTGGTGAGAGAGGAAGAGCTTGTCGAGGCCCAAAAGGCAGATGGTTTTTGTCAGCGGATGTTGGGAAAAATTGCGGAAATGGCAAGCAACACCGGGAACGCTGGCGGTCAATTTAACGAACATATTGATTCATACCTGCTGGGTCAAGACGGCTTATTGCTCCGCTATACATTCCAACAATCGACTACGAGGAGGGGAACGACTCTCCGTTCAGGGTGGTGATTCCTAGGAGGCTACGGAGGCGGTTTATCGGATACTTCCACGACTCGACTTTGGCTGGTCATGGCAGCGGCAGCAAGACTTTTCAAAAGTTATGTCGCGTCGCGACCTGGCTAGGGATGAGACAGAACACACTCCGATACGCCCGTAGCTGCCCAGCCTGCCAGAAAGCGAAGCCGCGATGGGGAAAGCCCCCAGGCCTGATGCACCCTGTAGTGAGTCACTACCCGTGGGAGAAGGTTGCTTGCGACATCATCGGCCCACTTCCAAAAAGTCCCCGTGGGAACCAGTATTTATTGGTAATAACCGATCATTTCTCAAAATGGGTGGAGTTACACCCGCTGAGGAAGCTGGTCTCGGAGCGCATGTGGGAGAAGTTGTTGGAAACTTTCATGCGCTTCGGTACACCCACGTGTCTCATCAGCGATAATGCTAGCTATTTTACCAGCAGAGTGTTCACTGACTCCTGCTTGGCGCTAAACATAAAGCACAAAAGGACGACACCATACCACCCTCAGGCTAATATCACTGAGAGAGTGACCCGAAACTTGAAGACCATGCTGATCACACTAACGGAGAGACACAGGGACTGGGACGAACACATTGTCGAGATGTGTTTTGCAATCCGGACGACCGCGAACAATGCGCGAACCCGTCGGTGAGAGATCTGATAGGGGCTCTGCGCGTCGCTATCATCTGCGGCCTAGAACTTGATCTAATCTCTGCAAGATGTTAATAGAGCCTGTTCTGTCCAGAAATGCACCCCCGGAGGAACCAGAATGGGCGGCGCCATCCAGGAGGGCGACCTTCCACCTCCCGGGGTACCGGCGGAACCAGCCAGACCAGCCGACCGGGTGGCCAACCCGTTCGGCAGGAGACCGGCCACACCAGGCGACAGGGTGGTCAACCCCGTTGGCGGGAGGACGGCCAGACCAACCGACAGGGTGGTCAACCCGGTTGGCAAAGAACAAGGCGGACCAACCAACAGGGTGCTCAACCCAGTTGGCAGAGGCGGGGTGATCAACCCTGGCCTCGATCACATCAAAAGAGGCAGGGTGGCGGAGATGTGGAGCACCGGAGAGCCTGGAGTGACCAGGCGGGCAGACGAGACTCCACCCCACAAGGAGAAGCGGTTTGGACGGCGGCTGGAGAACCAGCCCGGCGCAAGCCACCTCGCCACACCGTGGCCACCTGGACGGCCCAGGACTGCCAAGAGGTCGTCCACTTCGTGTCCAGGGTGCGATGGAGAAACCAGCCCCATCCAAACCCTTCTCAGCTGCCCGCCCAGATCCCGCAGCCCTTCTGAGGGCATACGCTGCCCCGTTTTTCGCTACCTGACGACCACCCAGACGCCTGCTGGCTGTGCCAGGTCCCGGTGGTCCACCGGGACCTGGCACACACGAGGCCAGCCGCCGACACACTGACCTCCTGAAAAACATGGGCCGCCCCGCCGGCGTCGCCGCAGCAGTACAACTGCTTCGCCGGGATCAGCCAGACCTTCTAGCTCCGGCGGCTCTCGGCTTCAGCCAAGCTACTGGAAGCCGGAGTCCTGCCCCCGACCAACTTCTCGTTGACGGAGTCGTCGCCGAAAACCCGGCGCTCGGTCCCTTCCCCAAACACACACCGGCCCCACCAGTGCCGGCCCCCCCGTTCGACAACTGCGGCCCCATCCGCGTCCACCACCACCAGCGACGCGGAGATAAATGAGCTGGAGCAGTACTTGGCCAACAATCCAGCTACCCCTTGCTACCGACGGGCCAGATTCTTTCGTCGACGGAGCTGCCGCCGAAGACCCGGCGCTCGGCCTCTTCCTCGAACACACACCAGTCCCACCGGTGCCGGCGCCCCGTTCAACGGCTGCAGCACCATCCGCGTCCACCACCACCAGCGACGCGGAGATGGGCGAGCTGGAAGAGTGCTTGGCGGACGGTCCATCGACTTAGGATGCCTCGGACCCCCCCGGCGTTGGAGGCTTGAGGGGAGGGGAGTGTGGGGAACAATGAGCCTCACGGCACGCGGAAGGGCGGCGCCGAGAGCGGGGAAGAAAAAGAAAGAGGAGGCTCGCGGTCGGTGCGTGGCTGAGGTTCGAAGGACGGTGGGCCAACACAACAGACGGTGCTGAGGAGCACAGAAAGAGCCAGACCTCACGAGCCAAGCAAGCACCCGGACCTCAGCGAGCCCAGGAAAGACCCGGACAACACCGAGTACCACGAGTATCAATTAAACCTTGCTTAATGATAGCGCTCCCTCGTGTGACTTCCTTGGGGCGAATGGAACTCGGCCTGATCGGGCGATATTGATAGGCGACCCACAAAGTTTTGTTTCACCTTGAAAGCCAGTACTTTTTTTTCCTCTTTCCATTTAGGGCATAATCAAAAGAAAGATTGCAGCTCACTACAGTTTGCACATTTCGGTTCGTTTTCGCAGATGTCCGCTACGTGGTCAGTACCATCACATTTTCCACACGTTTCTCAACCGCGGCAGTCTTGGGAACCGTGCCCAAAATGTTGGCAGCAGAAACACCGCTGAGGATTTGGTGTGAAAGGGCGGACTCTGCAGTTTAAGTACCCAGCCTTCACGGTGGACGGAAGAGCATGGAGTTCAAATGTGAGTATCAGATAATGGGTTGGTTTTTCTTCTCCATCACGTTCTAATTTGATCCGTCGAACAGCTATAACAGCACTCTTGCGCAGACCTTTGAGGATCTCCTCTTCACTGCTTTTGAGAACGTCCTCTTCTGAGATGACACCGCGAACAGTGTTCAGCGGACGATGGGGAGTCACAGTAACCTGGCGCTCTCCCAAGCTTGTCAACTTGAGGCGTGATGTTGTCTGTGGCTTATTTTATACCTCAACAAGAAGGCTTCCGGCTAGCTGTTTTGCCATATAGCACTTTTTAATTACTTGTTCAAAGTGCTTTGCAATAAAAAGGAAAGCAACTTTAGACAAATGAATTGTGTCACTTGTAGAGTGAACTACAAGAAATTTAGGATATTTTTCCGGTTTGTTAACTTTTTCAAAAATAAAAGGAGCAGGGCAGCCCCTTTTCAAGGGTTGCTCCACTTGGGGTTTAGGAGCGTGGGAAGCCATATAAGCCAAGGATGTTCGGAATCCGCTGTGTACCGGTCACCACCGAGCCCAACAAGGGGTTAGGTAATGCACCATAGCAAGAAGGCCTTTGCTGAAGACATTACCCTAACAGTGCTGCCAGAAAACTATAACCAAGTGTGGATCTGGACAAGGGTATCTGTCACCACCCAAGGTTAGCCCTTGTAGCCAAAGAAAGGGAAAGAGGAAAGAAGGCCAGAAATAAAAAAAGGCAAGGTAAAAGGAGGGAAAAAAGGCGACTGACTGAATCATCATGGTCGGGCCGAGCCGGGACACCCGTCTACGAGAAGCGGGGGCCGAAGTGGTATATTTCCTTCTACGGAAAGGGGGGGGGGGGGGGGGGTATCTGAAATGTCCAAACGTGCCCCGGGCTCAGCTTAACCACCAAGGTCCCCTTTTCCCCGAACACGGGGGTTAAGCCACGCAAAGCCAGGCGGGGTTGGGCGAATCCACATGGTTCAGGGTTCGTAGTGACGCTACTCACCAGACACCTACTAAAGCAGGTGCCCCTGCGTGTGGGTATGGTGACGCCACTCACCAAGCACCTAACACCTAAGGTCTGGCACGTAGCTAGGATTTTGTTTCGGGGGGAGGGGGGAGAGGAAGTCCCAGTAAAATGGAAGATTTCGGGAGGGGGGGGGGAGCCGCCCCCCCCCCCCCTGAATACGTGCCTGGCGCCTGTTGCGGGGACATTCAAAGGACATCATTATGAAGAGTTAGTACATGACGCAACATGTCGACAAAAACAGAACGCGACTAATGCACGGCAAGGGCACCTATGCTCTTACACCTCTTTTTTTTCAATAAATACACTAAAAAAACGTTTGGACCTTCTACAAGAACACTTGACCTATATGATGTCGGGTGACCGACTTAAACTTGTCACCACTTCTTTCACTCCTCGTCCTCACATATACTAAGAATGTGTTGTCCTAACGTGATCGGTGAGCTGCGCCGCAGCGTTAATAACCCGCTCTATAGACGATTGCAAGCAAGGTGGATGACTTCCGTCCTTTCTCTGTTCGTGCGGGCAAGTTTGTGTAATTGCAAGCTTGCCAAAGCTATGTTCACGTGTACGCTCCACCTGCTTCCATGCATGGGGCACAAGTCGGGTAGGTCATGCTCGTAATTGTCTATACTTCGGGTTTTCGTATAGCACGGGATGCATACTGCACGCGCTTCTTCACTCAAAAGTTTCTTCACCAACTACAGCGGAGACTCATGCCATCACAGAGGCCATCACTTTCCACGAGCAGCCTACCCCTCCTGATGTAACTGTGCGCACCGACAGTCAAGGAGCCCTCTGAGAATTTGAGCGGCAGACGCTACCGTGTTACGCTCGCACCCGACTCTACGAGTACATGAGAACGCACCCTCGCCTCATCGTCTCACTGGAGTGGATTTCGGGCCACCAGGTACTTGAGGGGAACAAGAGCGCCCACACTCTGGCTCACGATAGCGAACCCCCGGGGTCCCCCTACGCCCTGGAACGAGATATAAACCTTCGGAGAATATCGCGCCGAACGACACAGACAACGCAGGCGTCACCTCAACGAAAAACGATACAAACGGTGTATACTGCTCTTTCCCTTCAAGCTTCTCCCCAGAGCAGACGCGACCTACATACACCAGGTGCAGAACCACTCTCCACACTGCGACCTCTTTCACCATTACATCTTAGGGCGCCCCGACCAACCAAAAGACCAGGTCTGCGCAGGATACCCTTCCAATAAACACACATACTGGATTTGCGCCAGGGCAACTTCCTCATCTTAATACCTTCCACGAAACCTCCTCCCTTCAACCATTCCCTATTCCTGTGCGAGCTGGATGGCCCCACTAAAAGACCTCGAAGAAACCCTCTGGCCTCTCCTAGCCGAGCGCGAACGGCGGATCACACCCGATTGACGAAGAAGACTCTTCAACTTCCGGGGAAGAATAATACAACAACTCGGAATTGAGTTGTAAAATAGAGTTCATTCTCACTCTCTCTTTCTTTCTGAGCGAAAAAATACGGATAAATAGCCGATAGCAAAATGCCGTCGTAGCAA
This sequence comes from Ixodes scapularis, assembly GCF_016920785.2. NCBI lineage: Eukaryota > Metazoa > Arthropoda > Arachnida > Ixodida > Ixodidae > Ixodes > Ixodes scapularis. Next base: position 109,450,449 of record NW_024609879.1, on the reverse strand, counting down.
TGTCAAAGGTAAGAGCTCGTAGCAGGACACGCCTGTTCAAGCGCTCCGGAACTAACAAAGGAACAAAAGCGTTCTGAACAAAAAGGTCAGATGCCTATTTGGTTTTGAAGGCTATTGTTCACACACCCCACGGTGCGTGAACGCGACGCCGATGCCCATCGACTTCGCCGTCAGGGGTCTCCGGTATCGCTGTGACTGTACTGTAGATAATTACAGGACTGCTCAATTCTGTTTTTCTTTTTTTTTGTTCGTGGGCACGCAACATTGGTATTTGTCGGGTTAGTGGAAAGAGGTCAGAAGAACGGCACCCACTCAATTTTGTTCGCCAGCAAAGAGCAAGATGTGCTTACAGGCAGTATAGTATGAGCAATCTTCTTTGAAATACTTGTCCTTCAAAACTAAAGTGTAAAAACAAATTCCGGCAAGGACCACGCTGTATTTGACCTGCGAATCACTACTCTATGTTGTTAGTCGGGAATCAACCAGGTTTTTGAATTTAGACGTTTACAGAAAAAAGGAAAGAACATTTTCCGAAAAGCGTTGACTGCAATCATTGCGCATTGACTTCACGCTCTTGCTCTGGCTACCTTTTTTTTCTGTCTTTTTTCTTTCTGTCTTCCTTCTCCGCAAATCTCAACTTACAATCTCTTCTCCGCAAATCTAAACTTACAAAAATTTACCAGCAGAAAACTCGTGCGAGACGTACTATTTCTAAATATAATGATTCACAGTCAACTTGAGAGTGCTTTGTTATATTCCGTGAATTTCCACTCACCCATCGGCGTTAGTAGAAATGCCTGTTCATTTTACCATTTTCATCGGGAGAAGCTGTGTCCATTACCCGCAAGCAACTCACTCTTAATAACATGTCCATCAACTCTGTACATATTTTTCTTAATTACGAACATTTTAAGCGTGAAGTTGAGTCACTCTTGTACCGATAGCTACCGCCAGCGTGTTTTTAGTAACTCTTGTACCGATAGCTACCGGCTCGTTTTTAAACTTTTTGCTATAAGATTTCACGCGTGGATGTATTCAAGTTGTTACGCATGTATAACCGTTTTTGTTGAGCATGTTATACTTCTATTTAAGTGCCTCGTACAAAGACTTGGGTTGTTTTGATGCAAGAAGAACCAAATAAATAAGTAAAGTGAAGAGCTGATACACGCCAAGCCAGTGTCGCGCTCATGGTGACAGAAATTAGCGAACAGCAGACGAGTCAGCTATTTGCGACAAAATGCAATCATAGAGAGCGCGCAGTGTGCCCAGCCTGCAAACCGGCGCAAATTAAGCGTGTGTAACCGCGCGGTGTGTTTCGACGCTCGCTTCCGGTGACGACTCCCCTAAATACAATTACGCGGTGCATGCGGTGAGCATATCGGTGCTGGAAGGTATAGTTAAACGAAACTATTCACTACATTCGGTGGGAGTTGATACCGCGAGGGCACCACAGTATTTGGTGCCCCAGTAAACTTCCGGTAGTGTATTTATTTATTCTTCAGCAACGCACAGCGGTCGGGTAAGAAGAGTTTCCTTCAGAGAAGTTTCTGTAGTTTGTTTGTAAGAACATTATAGTGCATTGTACAAAGTAGTACAAGTAACAAAAGTTGGAGAGACAGATGGAAAAGAAGAAGAAAACCGGAAGCGCGCAGGGGTTCGCCGATAGGGGGTGGTAGTGAGCTTGTTTGCAAACAAACATCGGTGAATAGACCAACTCATGTTTACAAACAAACCGGAGCGCCCCTAGCGGACGCCGCTGGCGCCGCGCATACGCGATGGAGTGTGGGCAAGAAACTCTCCGTCGCCCATAAACAAACCGTTGGATTGCGATGTTGTCGGCGTCGGTGCGAGTCCCGGTGCTCTTTTACGCGTTAGAATTGTTGATTCTACACCTTCCTGGGCAATATTTAACCTCTTTAGTGACCTCAGCGAAATTAATGAGGCTCGTTACACCGCAAATCTTCGCGTGAATAAGGTGACATGCGGCGATTCATTACGCATAGACGCCGCACAATGGACGCTAAAGCCTGATTCGCACGATGAGATTCTGCTCGCTATTTTCAGTCATGACGTCGCTCGGGCTGCCAAAGCGTGAACCTTAGCTGAGATGGTCGACGTGGATACTAAAACTCGCAAAGCAAACTCGGACCAAAGGAATCGGGCATAACAAGTCGGTGATGGCGACTGGTAACAATTCTCAACAACTCATTGTCACAAAAAAATTTTACAGGTTTTTTTTCACCGCGAAAATAAACTAAGCATCGCAGAACGCTCATTCTCCACCCAAAGGTAGCGCTAGAGGTCACAACCAGATGCCAAAGTTGCAGCCCGATCCGATACCTTATTCAAAAATTATAAGCAGAGTTCGTGTATAGACCTTTGCATCGCTTATTAGCCGGCGAAAAATACTAACTTACCGAGCTGTGGACGCATGCGCAGCGTCTGATATTCCGTACCGCAGAGCAACAGCGCACGCTCAGAAGGCGTTCCACAGCCCAGCGGACAAAGATAGCAGCGCGCAGAAGGCGACTTTTGCCAAGGTCTATAGCGTACCTCTATGCTTTGTTTCACTTTAGGTCCCACCGCCAACCAACGCTGTATACTCTCTGATAGAGCCAATCAAGCAGCGTGAAAAGCGCATCGTCTGCTATCTGACCGACTCAACTAATCACGCGCAAAAATGCGCCACGATCCTGCACTTTCTTTTAAAGGATAAAATGCCTTTTTTTTTTAACGCTACCCTTTCCCCTGCCCCCCCCCCCCCAATCCCAAAACGTCGTCAGTCCGTCTGTCCGTCTGTCAGTCCTCCCGTGCATTTATTTCCCCGCTAGATTTAGCGGGGAAACTGACGTCACGTGACCTACACACGAATTCAGTTTTTCTTCGCTACATTTAGCGGGAAATTTGATGTTGCATGGTCTGACGTCACGGGACCTACCGACCAATTCAGTTTCCCCGCTAGATATAGCCGAAAAAAAAAACAGACGTCACACGACCTATAGGGGAGTATTCACTGGACGCCATGTTTGGCTGTGATGTTTAGGGCGCATGATCAGAACGAGCCCTCGTTAATGGGCTGCTAAGACCGGCAGTCTCGACGATGGTGCTGGAGTGAGCGCTGTAAAACTGCGGAAGCTCCCCCGCGTGAGTACGCGCTCGGTAGTCACGCACACAACTATAGCCGCCAGTGAACACTACCTGAACACCAATTCAGTTTCCCCGCTGAATTTGGCGGGAACTGAGGCCACGCTACCAGACTTCCTTTTGCTCGCTCTATTTGGTGGGGAAATTGACGTCATGCAACATGACGTCACGTGAACTATACGCCAGAGTAGTTTACCCGCTAAATTTGGTGGGAAAATTGACGTCACGTGACACGACGCGACGTTACCTATACAATCCGAGACTGTTACGCAGTCTCCTAAACAAATAAAAAGCGCATAACAAACTAAATTTCTTAAAAACACTGCATTTCGTGCATCGTAGGATCTTGAAAGTAAAGGTCGCTGCCAATTTTTCTGCGCGTGATCGATGCACCCGTTAAGAGCAAACCTATAAAAACTACGCACGCGTGACGGTGCACTTTTTGTCGCTGCGTGATTGGCTACATCGAATTGTAGCATCGGCTGCGGTCACACTTGATGTAAAACGGGGTGTAGTCAATAGACCTTCCGAATCGAAACCCGTCTGGTGGCACGGTGGCACGAAATGAATTCTGGGTACCAGCTAGTTGGCCACTTATCTTTGGTTTCAGTTTCAAATTTTGTCATGATCATCGTGTCGTGACGGAACACGCTGCTTGTGTTTTCATCGTTGCGACTTCCTGCAAGTGTACGACACTGTAGGCATTACCGGGAGATACCGAAAAAAACACTTGACACTGTTTTTGTGGTTCCCGATGTATCGGATTTTGGGCAGAAATGTAGGCCAATGTATAACGATGGATTGTAACGTCCCTGCTGGTGCCCCTGTCGTGCAAGCACGTTCGCATGAGCGTGAGAAAAAGTTGTGCAGGCTTGGAAGGTCACGTGCTTGACTGCTGGAGTGCAGACAGCGGCTGTCTGATCGAAACCGAAGCCATGCCACTCCGCTCCGTGGCCAACTGGTTCCCAGCGTGCAACGCACGAAGTGTTGCATGGATGGATTTTTAAAAGTGGCCTATTCCAGCGTTTCCGTGAGATAACAGTACCAGGGTGTCGAACCGGAACCGAACCGAACCGAAAACCGGAACAGAACCGTTATTTTTAGCCGAACCGGAACTGAACCGAACCGAAATCTTCGCCGCCATCTTGGAACTGAACCGGAACTGAACCGGAAAAAAATATAACGGTAACCGGTTCAAAACGGTTCACGGTAATCTTTTTTTGTTAGTATTACAAATTTATTATTTGGGAATAAAAAATTGGCAAGTGTATTCCTCTACGTATTGATCAAATCGTCATATACAGAATTCCAATGTATAATAAATCCTGGTTTTTTGCGGCGCTTTTTTATTGGCACTATGAATAGCCATGTGTCACATCGTCACGTGACGTCATAATGTCAAGACATGCTGTCAAGTAATGTCATATCACGTGACCCCGTGACGTCACGTGACTCACCGCGTAAAGTCGATTCAAATTGAGGACGTCGCTAGATCTATTAACGTTGATACCGTGACGTCACATGACATCACAACTTCGCACTGAGAGTCCCGTGACACCATGATGTACCCGATTGTCATGATTCCGAGTCAAATGCTCTGGTTCATGACGACCAGTATCGCCAAACATTCGGGTAACGGCTCGTGTTCAACTCAAAGATTATAATGGGCCCGAGTCCCACTAGAGCTAGAAGCAGAAACAAACGAAAGCGACATGCCTCAGACACATGCAGCATGTTCGCGATGGTACCTTTATACGGCTTTGAGTTGTTCGGTGCTCGCGAAGTTAGCACGAGTGTTTACAAGCCTGCAAATGGTACCATCCTGTGCATGCTACTCCTGTTTGAGCATAGCCTTCTTTATTCTACAAAGCCTGTCAAATCGCGAAATACTCTGGTTTAAGGCTAGCCGCTGTCGTTTGTTTCTGTTTGTCGCTTTCGTGGGGCTCGGGCCCCATTATAGCCAAACTAAAACTATATCTGAAGATTAGCCCATGCTCTGCTTTCCCAGCCCTGCTTATGACTATGATAAACACTGACGCTGCATATATTAGGATCAGATCACGTGGCTGATAGTTCTAATTGCAAGTTGAGGAGGGGAAAGCTGTTTCATTTCTTTCTTTCGACTGTCTCCCATTTCTCGGAGGGGCAAACTAATGGATGCTTTTGCAAGTTATCAACGTCAGGGATTACGACTTAGCGGTATTTATTGAACTGAATGTAAGAAAAATGCTGCACGAACCCATTTTACATGTATGCACACCATTGAGGCTCCCAAACATGTTTTCGTTATTGCTGAACTGCCTCAGAAAGTTGTACCGAGAATAGAAGTGTTAAAGGGTCTAAATGTGACGTATTAGTCCGACGTTACATGGAACTATTAGTGTGTACGTGAGGGATACCTGAAAAGAAAGATCCTAGTCGCCTCTCGGGGATAGCCAAACGTTGGCAGCCGCTCTAAGTCTCACAGGAGTGTCGTTTTCAAGTTCTCCAAGTTTCGACCGCCCTGTATTTTGTTTAACCTTCACAGTTTGGTGCAAAGTAAAAGCAAGGAAGAATTACTGTTAACGAGTGGCACAAATATAATTGTCGAGTGAACACCACTCAATACGGAGCAGGCAATCCCTGAGGAATAAAAAGTATCTTGAGGAGCAACTAAAAAAAAAAGAGAGTGGGGAGGGGGGTAGTTTCAAAGCATACTGCATCGTAACGATTCCTCTACCCCGCACTTTCGGCGCAGACTAGAAAGTGTGGCCTGGAAACGATAGTGACAGATGGGTAGTTGGTACAACTTTCATTTGTAAAAACACTCTTGCCAGAAAGAACGTTTTGCCGTGCCAGGTACTCGCGCCGTGCCTAAGGACGATGCACCAAAAAGAAAAATGTGTGCCTCTCAAATACATAGCTTGCACTGAGCGCGAAACTTTTGCAGCGTGCATTTTGCCCCATCGGATTTGATTTTCTCAGCAAGAACAACTCGCAATGACAACCAGTATCTAGTGCGATTACGTCACGTGCAAACCATGTTAAATACTTCAGCTTTCTGGTGAAGTGCGACGTTCGCAACACTAGCAGTAGACGTCCAAGGTGTAAAGTTGTGTAGTATTTATAGCAGTCTCGCGATGATATACGGCAGCCTAATGAAATGTAGCACATGACTGATAAAGAACAGAGTCGTGAAGTAAGGTCCCAAAACAAGTGCACGTAAAACCTAAGATAACATTAGCCTCCCGAGGTAGTATCTCGCGACGTTTCGAGCTGAGGCAAGCTGATGCCCAAAAGTAATTTATATTAGGATTCTAAAAATCTTCATTTGCCCTGCGCGGAACCTATGTTTAATTAGGAATATCATTTTATTCATTTCTATGCATTTCTTTTTGCAGTAAAGCGTTGTGTAAGGGATTATTTAGAAAAAATTGCGTGTCATCTCCTTATTTCTGCACATTTCGTGTATTTGCCTTCCGATATATCATGTGACCACAGTGTTTTTTGGCATACCCTGCAACCCAGTATTTTACACTGCAAAACAGCTAACAAAAGCACGTTGCCGAAGACTCAACAGCTGGCGTATTTTCGAGTATCGTCCTTCCGTGTCGGTCTCAGGCGGTTATGTGAACTTCATAAAGTCAAATTTATCGATGATAATAAAAATATACTTAATTCCTGTCTTAATATTTGGCAGCATAAATAGAAGATCCTCACCTCAAAGATATATAAGTAAATGCACCTTTAAATTATCTGAAAGATGTTCTGCAAATCTTTTTCGGCGCTTTTATCCTCTATAGACACGTTATAGGTGATTTGGAAAAGCTTTAAATAATGTTTTTTTTTTATTTTGAAGCTAATTTAAATAACTATATGTGTTCCTCACGCGTATATAACTTTTCAAATATATAGATGTTTATTATCGCGTTTTTTATGTGTTTTTATTATCGCCTTTTTTTACTGGAACAAATGATAGAACTATGACGATTGCACACTTAAACTTTCAGAAAGTGTCCAATTAAGTAGCTTCCGAATTGAGTAGAGCATGAAATCCCACTTTGTTCTATTTAACAAAAATCATCAATTAGAGAGGGTGATGCTTATTTGCAAATTAAATTGACCGGAATTTTGTCAAGAGCAAACCTCAGAACCAGGCTATGCCAGTTTATCCAATATAGAAAATGTTCACATGGGTAAGCACTGTTGCTTACCCATGTTTCGGTCAGATTCGATCTCAGTACTAAGGTGCTCATAGGTTAGAGTGAACAATTCCAGCCACTCCTTTTCGCATGATTCGTCGCCCGCATCATGGTGCTGAGAGCAAACAATGCTAGTTAGAAAAAAACGAGCATTGCGATTGTCGCTTAGTGTTTTTATAAAATATAGAGTGGAAGGACTTGTCCCGTGACTTTCGTGACATTTTTAAAAGTATATTGCCTTAAGCTCAGTCGTCTCGTCATCATATATATTGTGAAACGTATTCCGTAAAACACATTTTATGGTATATATGGCGACGAGGTGCCCATTTCATGATTTTATTCACTGTAATTAATTTCTTAGTTCAAGGGCAAAACCACGATTCAACATCTAATACTGCGATACAAAGTTGTACCAATCACGGGTATTTTAGGCAACCTACTTCACTTTGCGAAAACATTTTGATTCAGGTACAATGTGTGTGACTCTGGTGAACGAAGGGATGTTGAGTCGTATAAACACGACGTTCTGTATGTTAATGTAGATTTTCCTTTCTTGTTGTGTAGGTATAAATAACAGAATTTTATAATTTTTGTACCTGAAAATAAAACTGGATTCAACAAACGATAAAAAAAAAAAGAAAAACTATATACTGTAAACGACTTATTTTTTCGTGGGCTCAATATTTCGCGATTTAGGTCAAAGCTGAAGTTTTGGAATAATTCGCGGGTTGTAATTTTCTCGACGCGGTGGAATCTCACTATAAATTGCAATCTGTTTACATTTTACCGAAATTGTTCGCGGGACCCATTTTTCGCGAATTGTAGGCGATTCGCGAAATTCTCAAAAATAGGTCCTCGCAAAAATCAGATCGTTTACAGCCGTTAATTTCATGGCCTAAATAGTGCCTATTGACAGAACAACGCGGAAAATATACTCTCAATATAGCGGTTCAAACCGGTTCGAACCGGTTCAAACCGGTTTGAACCGTTATTTTTTGCGCCCCGGAACTGAACCGGAACTGAACCGAAAGCCGTGAACCCGAACCCGAACCGAACCGATAAAAACATCGGTTCGACACTCTGAACAGTACACCGCGAGATGAAAGTAGTTCTGAAGCGCAAGATTGCCACCCAACATCTATAAAAGTGCAGCTGCCAGATGCGGACGCTATTTTAAACTGCTGTTTTTGTATTTGTTTTTTTTTTAACGGTGCATGCTCATCAAAAGACGCCCACTTATTGCCTACCAAAAAAAAATGGTGCATAACCAACGAGGTAGAGGGGCCTAGAGCGATAAACTGGCAGCTGAAACTGAACCCCGATTGGACGCCGCCATGTTGCTCTTTTTTACCACTAGACACGTGACCTTAAAGTTTTACGTCTACATATTGAAGAAGTACCGCGCAAAAATAATTCCCTATTGATTTTTAATAACAGTACCGACGAGATAAGCTATGTTTCGTTTGATTTAAAGGGGCCCTCCGGAGCGTTCTGCGATGGTCTATTTATGACGGTAACTCAATCTACGGGCCCTAAGAATCCTGAAAGTCATAAAATTAATATGAAAGTCATAAAATTACGGCTATGCGTGGCGGATTTCCCTATTAAAATTGCTATCAAAGTTTCCGGCACGCCCCCCTTTCTGAGATGACCCCGGAAAACGGGAGGGGCATCTCTTTACGCGTCAGCCAATAGCAAGCGAAGGATTCCGGCGTCACTGCGCGTCACCAACGCGGCCGACCGCCGACCCGCGGAGGAATCTCTCGAACACGCGCGGACCGTCGTCAAGGAGCCCGGACATTGTGCTCAACAGTCGCCGTTCGTCGCACCGCACCGTCACGCTGCTACAGCAATACGCAGTCGCATTCCACAGATGACAAAGAAAAGTTTCACTCGTTGACGTGGAAGGATCACAAAGCTGGCTTCGGAGTCGGGATCCATGGGAAGAAGGAACACGTGTCCCGCAAACGCACGCCTGCAGACGCCCCGGGAAGCAGACGAGCCGACGCGCCGACGCATCACACCCTAGCAACAAGCTTGCGGAGAGAAAACATAGTTCGCTGGTTTTGGAGCGATAATTGCGGACTATGTTTCCCGCACCACAATCAGTTTACGTTTTTCTCAAACTCTAATTTACAACAAGCTTAAAAAGTGTTGCAATAATAACGTTCGCATTCACGGCGAGATGCAGCATTTCCATTTGTCAAGCTTTAGCGATGGGCAGGGAAGGAGGATCGTCTCCCAAGAGAAAATAGTCCCGATATATTTCTACTGCCATCTGCTTAATAAACGGTTTTGTAATCTAAAACTTTGTATGCATATTAACTTGCACCTACTACGCAATATAACAACATAAACAGACGATCGCAGAAAGCTCCGGAGGGCCCCTTTAAGTTAAAAATGTGCTTTTACGGCAAAAACTCGGGCAGCTTTGCAATGCCTCCACCAGATGCCGTCAGCCGTTCTGTTATATTTTGGGCTTTTATCAGAGCTCGACACTCATCTCTGAGGCTAACAGTACTGAAAAAAATAGTTTATCATGTTTTTTTTTTTTTTTTTTTTTTTACAGCAATACAAATCTGGGCTCAGTTTTGCGTAAACGCCGCAGGATTTGGTACGGTCACGTGTCTAGCAGTCAAGATTGTACAACATGGCGGTAGCCAGGTGGGGGTCACTTTTGCCTGGGAACGGGATACCAGTTTATCGCTCCAAGCCCCTCTACCTCGTTGTACATAACCCTCGCCTATAGGGCAACAGCACCTAAAATAATCAAAGTCTCCGCATCGCCTCCTCCCATGAGAGTCGCTAACTCGGATATGCGGCCTGTATTTTCGTCTTCTCTTTGCGCACGTCATGCCTTTGTGTATAGCCCCCAAACGCCCCCACGTGTTCTTGTTTAGCCCCGATATTAACCGACGACGGCGGCGCGCTTGGCTGCCTCGTCATCCCGCGTTCCCTTTGAGCCCGACCTTCGAGTATTGGGCCCGAGCCCGACCTTCGAGGCTCTGATTGGACACGAGCCTCGGCCGAACACTGACGCAACACTTGTGCCCAATCTCGGTCCTTGATCGATCTGACTGTGGTGACGGTGCGGAGCCCTTCTGCTTGTCTATGGTGGTGTTAGTTAGGGACGGCTATGGTTGCCAATAAATACGACGTAATGGCTACATTTTATCTAAAACCGCGCACAAACGGACAAACAAAAACAGCAAATATAAAACATTACTATAGACACTAACGTAATTATGTTGCATGTTCGTTTAGACGGCGGGACGTTAGGCAGCCCACTAAGCGTGCGTTTGGTATCTTCGCTGTAGATGAGACGTTTAGCCAGTGCAGTATACCAAGCCTGAGCTCGCTAACATGTACCACGCAGTAGTAGTAGACGGACTTGCGCCGGTCATTCAGATTGAAACGGGCAGGGTTAAAGATTGAACCCACGGAAAGCTTGTGCAGGGGGCGCTTTCGCTCCACGCACTCGATACTGCAGGGCGCTAACGCACTCGGCCACCGAAACCCCTCTAGAGAGGGTCTGTATCCCTTGTCAACCACTTTAAAACAAAAATGCACATTAAAAAAAAATCTATATAGGTTTCGGCGTCGCTCAAAAGCCGAGCGCTTTGAACCCGTGATCGCACGCCCGCGAGCGAAGTCAGTTTATCGTATTCCAAGCACGCGGACTACGAAAGCTAAAGCTCACGCCAAAGGAGCTCGCGGGCAGATTGGAGGTTACGCAGAGTTCAAATGGGATAATTCGTTCCGTTTCACTTAAAGTTGGACCGAACTCTATACGCTGCACGACCCAAGAAGCGCCGAAAATGCCTCATCACGGCTTTCGTTGCCCATGTGGGTTTGCTATGATCGGCCAAACCAATCACTGTGTCTGATGGGATCCATCGGTCGTAGCGGCTTCTTCGGTCCAACTTAAAATAAAACAAAAGATAAAAAAAATTTTATTTTTTTTACTTTTGGCTCAAAGTATTGAATTGAAATTTACCGAGAGGTCATCCTAAACATAATTACCGGCTCACATGAGAGAATAAGTTTCTCTGCCGGTGCCGAGCGTATTTCTTTTATTTTTTGTTTAATCAAAAGTGCGGATTGCTTTTTGGAGCTCGAAATGCTTTCAAAAAGCTTGGTTGGAGATGTTTTCTCGAAAGCTTCTATACAGCGGCACGTTCTCGGAGAGAGGTTGTCCACAGGTCAAAGACCGGATGGAGACTGTCTTCGTTGCAAGACGTATAAGTTCCATCTTAGCGTTTCACAAAAGCACAAAAAGCCTTTCTCTGTCTCTCTCTCTCTCTCTGCTGTTCCAGCAGTGGCCGACAAGGCTGGCTGAAAGCCTTGACTCTTTCATAATGTAACCGTATAAAGAACTCTACAGCAACTTGGTTTCTCTTTGGGAACGTGACTCCGTCTGGTTGCGACTCGGAAAGACTCTCCATGGACGTGTGCGCAAAACATTTATCTAAGATAGACGTAGGTCAGCGCGGATTTGAGGTTCATCGATTCGACTAAACGCAATTCTATAAGGCAATTCAATCCTTCGCATAACGGCAACGTCTTTTTTTTTTATAATAACTTTAGAGGGTTTCATTATTTCGCGCACGTGCACATGAGAGTGATTTTAATATGAATCCTTAACAACAACAAAAAAATAGTTCCCTCAACGTTGGTTCACATAACGCTTAGGACGTGAACGGTGAAGCAGTTACATAAAGATTCCAAAAGTTCTCAAAATAATATTAAAAAAATACAATGAATTCGGCTTTGTCAGCTTTCAAACTAATTAATATTCCGATTTATACATCTGAAACTTTTTAGCGTGAACTATTTCTTTAGGTTCCATTTTTTCGTTCACCATGTCTCATACCCCGGCCTGTCTCCCGTCGTCCTACGTACCGATTTTGGTAGGGTTGCTATGGTAAGAGCAGTGTATTTTATGGAATACATGTGTTTTGAAGCACAGCACCTAGATGTCGCTTTACCGTCACCAATGTCTAGAAGTGTGTTCTACTAAAATATGTAATTCATTAAATTGAAGTTAAACGGTCAAATTTAGAGTATCGATGAAGACGCGGTGTCAGCGTCTGGTCCGGCCGCTGGTCCCAAGTCGTCTCCTGTGCGTCCTGCTTTCCCGGCACCTCCTTTCAGTGCATCGCTCCGTTGGCAGAAGAAAAGACCGGTGGACCAGCGGCACCAGCGCAAGCGTATTCGTATTTGAACACACACTTCTCAAATAAAAAATCTAGATGGCGCTTCAAACGACAGGAGGCCGACTGAAGGGGGTGAGGGGTATCTCACTCCTCAGGAGTTACACAACTGACCTAATCTATTAACGCTAGCAATGTCGTCTGTTTAATGACGCCATTTGTACCGTGGACGACAGCGACGTCAGCAAGAAAAGATTAATGGATAGAGGTACGGGAAACAATGGACGGTCATTATTTCCGTCTTCGACGCTCTTTAATCTATGGTGTTACCCCTTTGATCCCCCCCAAGTCCCTTCAACCTGAAGAGCTGCCACGCTGGCGACTAATCCGGGAAGCGCGTCTTTGCGCATGCTCCTACGCACGGCGGCAGTCAGATGGCTCTCCGGTTTCATTTCCGGTATCCTGACACCAACTCCCGACCACGCAGCGTTGTTGCGATAATCTCCGTCAGCGGACTTCGAGTGGCTTTTCGACGGGAGTGCGAGGTTCGGTCAATCTGAGGAAATTGCCAGACCGCAGCGAGATCTACCTTGGGTTGTTTTCGAACGTAAATCGTATACAGATTTTTTTGTTGTTGTTTTCGGGAGCTCAATATATCTCTTTTCAAAAGTCCATCAAGCAACACTGGCGGCAGTCCTATGTTTTGGGCACCACTTCCTGTGCAAAGCGTGAGATTGTATTGGAGTGCGCGGCAAGCTCTGACACAGAACTCCTGTCCAATGCATTTGGACACAGATTTGTACGTAACAGGTGACACGTCACGCGTTACTCGTACCAATTTTTTTTATAACGAAGTAACGACTTAGTTACATTTTCAAGAAAAGGAACAAGTAACGTATTTCGGTTACTTTTTGGTGCAGTGTCATGTAATGCTACTAAGTTACTTTGGATGCGTATAAAACACACGTATCCAACCTAGATCTCAACCCAGCTTACGCCCGTAAATTGCTTGACGAGAAAACGCTAGATGGAGCATAAAAAGGTGTGCGAAATGGACGTCAGTATTTTACATTTATCCCTTAATAAACGGGTTAAAAAGCGAGGAATTATTAACGACGACACAGATTTGAAGCGGCTACTTAATCATAAAAAAAACGACGGATTCGGAGTAACAAGAAAATGACGCGTTACTTTCAAGCTGATGTAACGTGTTCCTTTTTAATTTCAGTAGAGTAATTTAATTTCAGTGCGTGCCTATCGCCGGGTTCCGAATCTGGCCAAATACTTTAAAATGTCTGCATAAAATGGCTTGGTAATGTATCACGCTACGATTTACCACAGAGCTGCTTGAGGGTAATAAAAACACGACATCAAAATATAAACAAAAATTTGACTTATTTAGAATAAAAGTAAAAAGAATATAAAACTGGTTTTCTCTATCTACGGAACCTGTCTGCTAACCGCGCACCCTATGACTGGCGCCGAAATCGACAGATGGCAGCAGAGGCACCTGCGGCTCAGAGCCGTTTATACTGAGAGAGTTTGGCCGATGGGCGGAGCTTGTTGGCCGCTAGAACCAGCGGATTTCGCGATAACACAATATGGCGTTACTTCTTTGTCTTGTTCATTCCTGTGAAATCGCGTAGAGTTCCTATGAGGCAGATCCACAATATGGCGGACGGAAGTAGTCATCCCCCGGTTGTCAGACTACGCTGCTGTGGTTGTCAGACTGCCAAAATCTCCTTAAGAAGGCCAAACTCTCTCAGTATAAACGGCTCTGCTGCGGCTCACGGAAGCCCAGTAGCCGCGGCCCGGTCCCGCCAAGAGCAGACGACATGTAGCTGAAATTACTTGACAAACCATCTTTTTATCTGTTTTGGGTGATTTCACTTTAATATAAGGAAAAAAAAAGAAAAGAAACCATGCACTGATCAATATAGAACCGAAAAAGCGCCCCCTGTTCACGATGGCAAAAGCTTGACGCTTTGGCGCGACCAGACGGCTGCTGAGGTGCCGTAAGCCGCCATCGGTCGGTTGTTGCGCCGAGCAGAGGCTGCGTGGTTAAAAAACAAACACCGTGAATAAAAAAAGAAATTATTTTTGCTGTTTATAGCAACCCTGAGACGTAGAAAAAAAAACAAAAAAACGGACCAGCTCGCTGTCTGTTTGGAGCTGAATGTGTGCCGAACGGTGTTGCGACGATCATGTACAATGCTGGTGTCCAAAATAAGCGGCCTCGCGTAGTCGGCGAGTAGCCACTAGAGGGCGCGTACGTTTGAAAAGGTGTATCTCAAAACGTCCCATTCGCATTTGAACCTTGCACATTTCGACCCATTCTCATTTGGTCCTTCTCGTTTGAACCTTCTCATAAGATCGGAATCGTAGTTTTCGCAACTAGACCCATTCTCATTTCGCCCGTTCTCGCTACGACCGAATGACACTAGTTCGGCATGCTTCCAACGTCGTTATGCATTCGCGGCTTTGTTGATGAGCCTTACCTTGCTTGGGCCCCCAACATACCATCAGATATATGTTATGTGTAGAGGTACGCACTGAGAATCGTACACTGACGCCTGCTTCGCTTCCTCTAAGCAAACCAGAAAAAAAAAACGATGAACATTTAATTTGGAAACTTTGTTTAAACAGAAATAACATATATAATATCACATGGTTGAAAAAACCCGAGACTGCGGGTAAACGACAAAACACTAAAAGGTCTCTAGAGTCTTTAGAGACTTTTTAGTGTTGTGTCGTTTACCCGCAGTCTCGGGTTTTTTCCAACCATGTGCAATGTACACCAGCTCGTTTGCGCCCTTACTTTTTGTTCATAATAGCATGTGGTTCTCAACCATTGATGTTTCGCGGACGCCTTGTAGAAAGGCGGAGATGATGGAGGACCCCGTTCGGGGTGAGGGGAATAGAAAGGTATAGGTTATCATAATAATGATTTATTAAATAGATATAACTAATTGCTAGTGTAAAGTAGACTTATCTCATTGACATACACACGAAAGTACTCTGCCGAAAATCGGAACGTTTCTTCTCAACGTGAAGAAACACAACTAATATTGCTGTGCCTGACTGATGAGACAGGGCTTCGCATATTCCTAGGATGTCTTCGCAGACCCCCTTTTGAGAACCATTGCATTATAGAAGTGGTGGCATTGTCCCAAGTCGAGAGACCTGTAACAACGTGCCATTTCAGAATGTGATCGGGCTGCGATAATAGTTGGTCTGTTCTATGGTCGGCTATACTCTGTTTCACCTTATGATGTACCGCAGGAAAGGCTACAAGCGCGGGCTCCTTGCTCTGGGGCATATCTCGGCGGCACAAGCTCTCGTGACTTAAGAGCGGCTGCCAACGCTATGAGCTCGCGCTTCTAGCCTTCGCTGCGGTACAACATAAGGTGAAACGAAGTATAGTAGGTTTTCACGACGACCTCGACGCACTGATAAGATCCTTAGCAGAAAGAGTATGCCTGTAGTGTGACACGCACACCCACAAACAAATTATATCAATGTATTAATATTACCGCCCCCCCCCCCCCCCCCAAAAAAAAAAAAAAAAACGATTTTGGTATAGAAAGAGTCAAGTGCGACGGGTCAAAGCGAGGTATTATTGAGAATGGCTGTTTTGAATAGGGCGAAACGAGAACGGGCCCAAATGAGGAGGGTTGCAATGCGAAAGACGAAACGGGAAAGGACCAAATGCGACAGGCCCAAGAGAGAAGATCTCCATGAGAATGGTTGTTTTGAGAAGGGTCAATTGAGGAGGTCTCTAAACGAGAACGGGCTCAAATGATAACCACCCCATTTGAAAAGTGTCTATTAGTTCGTAATCCGCCAAGCCGTGCTTTTCATCTCTTTTTGGGGGGGGGGGGGGGGGTGGCGGGAAGGGGGGGGGGGGGTGGTTCTAACGCGTTACAAATGACGGTGCCACCGGTAAAGCGCTAATGTTTTCGGTAACGTAACGACGTACTCATTACATTATTTCAAAACCGTAACGAACAACGTACTTACGTTACTTATTTTGAGTAACACGTAACGTAGTTAGGTTACTCTTATGATCTTCACAAAGCTTAAAAAAAAAATACACTTAAAATTTTCTTTTTCCTGCATCCGGCGTTAAAGGTGTACGGAAACGAAATTCTGGAGCTCATTTCTTTGCTTCAACATGGCGTAGGTAGTAGAACCTCAGAAACGTAAATACTTCGTTACGCACGAAAACATTTTAAACTGACTTAAACGAAACTAAAAACCACCTGGTTGTTGGTTATGAAACTTCAATGTAATGTTGTGACGGCATCGGCCTCCGACGGCAGCGCCACTCTATGGGAAGTACGCTGAATATTACCTAGGACACATTACCTAGGCCAGAACGTAATGCCGAAGTTTTGGTGAAGAAAGCCAAAGCACAGTTGGCCACCTTGGATTCAATCCGCCAGCCAATCACTTCCATTCAATCTTTGGTGTCACTGACGTCCGGGGCTGAGTAACTACCTTTTTAAAGTTGGTGCACGCCGCCTTCAACGTCGCTCTCGCCGAGGATCGCCCACCTCTCGAAGTGATCCGGGTTTACATCGCAGAGCTGTGTCGCTATCCGCTTTTGTGGGCGGTAGTTTCTGTGCGACGATGGGAGAATTCCGCGATCGTCTCGCCGTCCCACTTAGTGGCCGTCGACGTGCTCAAGTGCTACGGATGCGTGAGTCTCGTTGGACGAGGCGGGCGTGACCGACGAAAGCGGTGCCGATCGCGTGATGACGAAAATAATCCCTGGGAAGGGAAACAAGAGGGACAAAGGACAAACGCAAATCATCTTCAAACACAGCTAGGTCACGCATCAGTCACCTAGCTGTGTTTGAAGATTTGTGTTTGTCCTTTGTCCCTCTTGTTCCCTTTCTTCGGGGATTATTTTCGTCATTCTTGTCCAGCTCGCTTGCACCTTTGCATTTAATTGAATTATAATCATAACCTTAAAATGCAGGTCGTTCAGCCTTGTTGGTGTTGGGCTGGTGGCGGCTGATAAAACCCGTTTGCTCTACCGACGTCTAACGCATAGTTAGCTCAGTTGGTAGAGCGCTCCACTGGAGATTGAGAGGTCCCGGGTTCGATACCAGGACCAGGCGGATGTTTTCGGTCGCAAACCAGTCACCTAGTTGCGTTTGAAGATTTCTGTTTCTGCATTATCTCTCTTATTTTCCCCTTCTCCAGGTATTATTTTCGTCATTCTTGACCAGCTCGCTTGCACCTTTGCATTAATTAAATTATCACCTTAGCCGATCGCTTCTCTTTATTCGTTTGGTGTTCGCCACTCAGGCATGTCACGTTGCAAAATTGTGGCGATGCGATAGCTTTTGTGTGACGATGTGAGAACTGTATACAGACGTGATCTATGAGCTCTCTGCCTTTGCTCAGAAAATCGCGTCCCGTCAAGATCAGCTCAAGCTTCCTCTACGCCGATGCCTTCCCTTCGTTCGTTTAGTGGTCACCCTTGTGACGAGGAGTGTCACAAAATTGTCGCGGCGTACGCGACAATTTCTCTGCCGCCTCGCGGCGATGTCATGCCGTTCAAAAAGCAGCGACCTCGCGCCCGAAACCTACGTTGCAGATGTCGCCATATCGGCCAAGTCGCGTAGCAGACTACGCACTACGTGTTGTCTATAGCGCGCGCGACTCCACCAGCTCCGCAATCGCTCTGCAATATATTACAGCCCTTGGACACTCTGACTAAGCGAGGTAGTAACGCGTTGACGCCACCAAGTGTCAACGCTCATAAATCAATCAACGCTCATAACTACGATACGCTTGACCCTAGGGAGGGCGCTGACGTCGCGAGCAAGTTGCGGGCGCGGCTGAAATCCCGAGACGCACCGCGCTATCCAATGACTGATTTTGAAGCGCTCTCCATAATCGAACTTTTCGAACCAAAAATGCAGCCATCCGTTTAATATACAAGTGTGCGATTGTCATTGGGATAGAGGTGATAATGTTTAACCTATTTCTGGACGTGTGAGGTATATTTTATGTTTCGATTCAGTACTCCTTTATGTTACATGCATTGTTGCACCCTTCCCACATACCTTCGCAACTTTGCCTCTCTTGGTGCAACTTTAGGCGGAACCAGGAGAGGCAAAATCTAGTTGGAAGCGTAGAAATAACATAAGGTAATTAATTATCTTACGTTTTGTATTGACATAAAGTTTCTTGACATCTGGAGCCTATGGTACACCCGTAACGTCAAAATATCCCACTTTAACGCATAAAGGAGGAAATTATCAATTCTCTGCGAGGAACCGCACTTATCTTACTATGTTTTATTTTTTTATTTTTAGGTGGATACGAGTATTATTATTTTTCGAGAGAAGTAGCGAGTAGTGATAGTGAGTTACATCTGTGGGGTAATGCGTACAACACAAGTTACCCTATTTGGTGTTCACCCCAATTTGCACCTATGACTTGCACGGCAAAACAACGCTAAGAAGGAAATATAACAAAGATTCTCGTGGGTAGGTCAAAAACCTAGGCACTATAAACGACACAACAAAATGGAAAGAAGCTTTAAAAAAAACATATTCAAAGTAACGAGAATGTCAATCGTTACTTTTGAGCTCAGGTAATGCCTTCCATTTTGAATCTCAGTAGCAAGTAATGTACTTGGGTACATCTGGAGTGAGCAATCACTAACGGTGTTTAGTTACTTTTCTTGTAATTTGTACGCGTCTCATCGAATGGCAAAAACCAAAACTTGAGCTAAAATGTTATAATAATAAAAAAAAACTACCCGACAGATTTTTTTTTTTTTTGGCATTAGGCCTGACCCCTGCGGACATTGCCCGATGCACCCTTGATGCTGTCTGAGTGCATCTTCTTGTTTGGCTACGGGTTCGCGCACACCGCGCGTTCCGGTGATTGCGTCCGAGTTTGCCCCAAACAAGGCATCTCTATACTATACCCGTTCAATTGACCTCTCGATCTTGTATGATATCTTGTATGCACAGCGGAGCTCAGACAGTGTGGAGTAAAAGCTCGCGCTGCAGATCCCAGGAATCCTGTAAAGCCCCTCTATCCTGGGAAAAGTGGCACCAATCATTGTTGTGTAAGTGCTCAAAACAAGTGCCGCGCTCCACTTCTGGGAAGAACATGACGTTTGAAATCTAGTTCAGTGCTGCACTGTGCCGCCATGATATTCCCAAGGGCTGCACGTTGCACCTGCGTCTTACACCGATGTACCTTCCGTTACTTTTAAAACATAAAGAGGCTTTAGGATTGTGCAGAGCCGTGTATTGGGAGGGTTTGGCCAATAGGTGGAGCAAAGGCCGCCGCCAGCGCCGAATATTCCCCCCGCGCTTAGAGCGTAAACTAAATTTGTGACACAGCGTCGACCAATCAGGAGATCGCGACGTCACAATATTGCAAACGACATCCAAAGCGTGAAATAGAGGCGTTCAATCTCGGCCTCTCTACTCCATCTCCCAAATGTATGCAGTAAAGGCAAAGGCACAGGCGCGCGAGCCTAGCTCAGCAAAACGCTTTTGTTTGTACTAGAACTCGTGCATAGGAGGCACTTTACAAAGCCACGGGCTCGTGCCCATTGTTGAAGTTTGTGCAGATGGAATATAGGTGACAGTTCGCTCTGGGCCGGCTTGCTAGAACAGCGTCTAATACCCCATTCACACGGTCAGCATAAAGGTACCTTTAACATAGGTCCCTTTGCTACCGGCGAATGAGCCCGTGCTCTTGTGTCGCGAGCACGCGCCACGCGCGGAAGAACGTAAATTGATTGGCCGCAGAGAATAAAGGTCCCTTAGCTAAAGGTACCTTTACAGTCGTGTGAATGGGGTATTAGGCTGAGGCTGGCTGAAAAAAAAAAAAAAAACTGGTGGGGCGCGCGAGCGTCTTGAGACGCGGAGTCCGGCTCGGCTCGTGCGCTGGCTTTGGCAGTGCTTTCTTTCCCCGTCTCGGCTGAAACGCTGTTTCTAGCAAGTGGGCCCTGGTTTGGAACGCACGTTCGTTTATTCTACACTTGAATATTGGCGTGACTAAAACCTCACACGCACAAAGTTTTCAGTCACCGGGAGCTAAACCTTCTCACTCTAGCGACGCTAAAACGGCTCAAATTAGTCGTGTCACAAACTTAGAGCACACGACCACCCCTAGGGGCTGTTTCGCGGCCTGTGCTTGGCCCCGAGATGCTCGCCTATTCAAACCAATGTATGGCCAAACTCTCTCAATAAACGGCTCTGGGATTGTGGGTTCAATCCTGACCCCTGCCGGATGAACATCAAACCAGCGCGCAATCAAATCAAATCAAATCAAAGCTTTATTTTCCAGAAACACCGGAAGGAGTCCCAGACAAAAAACTGTTGAGACAGCTTGACTGGGTCTGGGGCCCTCATTTCAATCGTGTATCACTATCGTGGTGCACCTTAAAGGCTCCAGGCTAGCGGTTGTACCGCAATGGCTAAATTTCTTATCTACAGCTCAGACACCAGACGCCCATTGAGGGTGAGACTGACTAACTAATTTCTTTAATTCCTTGAAGTTCACGGTCCTAGTGTCATGGGCATTTCATAAATGTTCGTTGCTCATTAAAAGGTCTGTGTGTCTGTGTTTGTTCTTCAAGTGTTTTATTCTTTCTGTGTATTCTGACTGACTTTCGGCGGTATAAGTAGGTTTCACACATGCTTCGGAGCGCTACAAATATAGCGCTGACCTCGCGTTAGGCGCGTGCTGACAGAAACGTTCACCAGCTTTGTGTCGCACCGTAAAACCTGTTGTTTATGGCAGACTATAAGTAGCTGACGACACGTGAGCAGCGCCACATCACCGCCTCGCTGCACGTGAGAACCGGCCTTTACAGCCTGTTCACAAATACAGAGGAGCGCTAAGTCAGCGCCACGTGAGCGCTCGAGAGAGCGCTCATGTGGCGCTTCCTAGCGCGTGACTTAGTTCTAATATAGCGCGTGTTTAGCGCTTTAGTATAGAGCCTTGTTAGCGCTTTAGTAGCTCCTTGTTAGTACTTCAGTATTGGCGACGTGAGCGATTGAAAGTGTCGCTGTGGTCGGCCCACCACAATTGGCCGTATGCGGACTATGACGTCAGCAAAGGATATCTCACCGACGGAATTTAGAGGAATGTAAGAACTTCAATTTTGACGGTGTTGGCAGTGTTGCTCTGAGAGCGCTATGATTTCAGGCTTCCGCCATGCCCATTACAAACATCGTTGAACTTGTTGTTCCCAAGTTAATACCGTGACGAAAGCTAACCGAACGAGGGCGCCACCGAAACATCTCGCCGCTAATAGCGCCCCTTAGCGCTTCTTGTACCGCGGCTACTGTTGCGGATTAGCACGTGCACTGCGGTTCCAGTTGCTGTGGTTGGGTGAGCATCAGCAGCACAATGACGGACATGTGGGACGCTGAAATTGAGACGCGAAAAATGATGTTATATACGCAAGTAATGCATATGTGTGTGGACGGCTTAACGACCAGAAGAGCCTCCTGGATGCGCGAAATCTTTCGCCACCGAGATACCGACGTGTACCCGGCGAACTTTGTTCCCAGGCTGAGGGACCGAGACACAAAGCTCTTTCAAAGGTGATTATTCTTTAAATGCGTGTCTTTGAAACCAGGGTCCCGCATGTCAAATAGAAAGCGATGAGGTCGTACCCAATCAATTAGTCGCTCAGAGTCCATGACTCTGGATCCTCTGCCCGACCATTTTCTTGGAGAGCGGCTCTTTTACTTCCTCTTCTTTCACCACCCAAAGGAAAAACAAAAACAACGGAATCACCATGCACGCGCTGTTCCGCGGCAGCAAGCACGGCACATGAGATCGCTTATACCCTGCGCTGCTGAAGTGCTAACCGAGCGCTACGTCAAGCACCAGCCGGTGCCACATAAGCGCTGCTTCCAGCGCTCATGAGGCACTAACTTTGCGCTCCACTGTGTGTGTGCACCGGCCTTTAGGAGGCCAGAAAGTGTTCCCAAATACGTCTTTAACGCATCGGAACGCGAGGAAGGCCGCGACAATGTAAAGGACATCATCAGTGACGCGTAGGGAATGCACGTTGACGAGGCAACGAATCGCGGGACGTCGTTGGTTGTGGTCGGGGGGGGGGGGGGGGGGGGGGGGGGGGGGAGGGCATGTGGATGGGTTTGGGGATAGACAAACGTACGAGGTGGTGCAAGAAGAATACCAACTTCAACGTCGTATCAACATACAATAGAAATATTATTAGCATGTCTCCAGACAGGTTTTGGATGACCAATATTTCAGTACCGTCATACGAGGAAGAAACATGCCCCAGACATTGTCTGCAGAATGCCGTCTCTGCGATGTGTAATAATATTAGTAATAATAAATGTTTATTGCAGTATAAATAATACAGGAATTAGAGCTGGCCCACGAAAGCAAAAGTCTGCTTGAGGGTGGGGGCAGGCAACCAACTCAGATGCACATGTCTATTAGTAACGGAACAAACAAGAAATACGTGTTCACCATTTATTATGACAACTGAACATTATACCAAAGGCACATTGCACGTGAAAACGTCATATTCTTATAAATAAAAGCTAACAATTGAAAAAAAAGGACGCTTCAATTAGCAAGAAACAAAAAAAAAAAAACAGCAGTCGTTTATATCATGTTAGTAATTAATCTACGGGAGGTGCTTTTCAACAATTTTACACCAATATTTTTATTTCTTCTTTTTGTTCGATACTTTTACGGATGAAATATATTCCAGGAATCAGACAACTTATTGAATCAAGCAGGGATGAAATGCTCTCGTTTTCTTTTCCCCCCATGCGTGTTTATTTTTGGTATTACAAACCTTTCTGTGTGCCTCAAGTTTCTCTTTTTATAAACTGCGATATTACAACTCGTACTGTAATAACTATTTTTAATCGTAACATATTTGAAAAAGATCCTAAAAATAATATACCCAACTCGTATGCTTTCTCTTCAGTATAAAATATTTCATACAAAGTCCCGTATGCCATGTTGTTTGACATATGTTTTATTATTCTATTAATTGGTTTTGTTTGTATCGCGAATGGTGACCGTAAAGCGTAATGCCGTGGCGCAGTGCGAATTCCGGTAAAGCCTTGAACACTGTGAGTCTTTTCTTTAAGGTACAAACACGTTTTAATTCATAAAGATAGACAAATATGACGTGCAGTTTCTTAGTTATAAATTAAATTTGTTCATTTCATAGCGTGTGCTCGTCAACATAGATACCTAAATATCTAACAAATCTAGGTTATGGTAATGGTGTGCAATTGCAATTTCTACATTGTGCTGAATGGAAGGAAATGTTGGGGGCTAATACAACGCGTTTGCGCGAATTTTGTTGATACGTGATCTTTGTTTTTGCGACATTCACGGAAATAAAATTCGCAGCAAACCAACTTATTAACATGTTTATGTCGTGCTCAAAAATAGAAACTGCATTCTGATACTTATCATTTGGTAATACTACCACAGTGTCGTCTGCATATTGAAACAATTTTAGACTTCAATGGAACAAATCCCAACTTATGTATATAAATATTGAATAAAAATTAACCCAATCTGCTATCTTGCGGAACACCGAATGGGACAGAAATTGAGCCACTAACATTGATCATAATCTTAACCATTTGTTGTCTATCCGTAAAATAGTTTTGAAAGAAACGATGAAATGGCCCCCTGATCCTCATTTTAATTGCTTAACTTTTCTAGTAATAAAGTATGATCAATGATATCGAATGCCTTAGACTGGTCAATAAAAAGAGCTAGTTCTATTTTGTTATTATCGAGTTCCGTTTCGTTAAGGCAATCTGTGGAATCTTCCACAGGAGCAATTGTACTTCTGTGTTTGCCGAAAGCTGCGTTGCGCGTTGCCTATTAGAAAGAACCTGTCGCAAAAATTATTCATCGCTATTTGTATCCATTTTTCAATTATGTGGGCCACGATTGGTGGAATAGCTATGGGTCTCTAGCTCCCAAATCCATTTTTCTTCCCCTTCTTATATATTGGCCTGGTTACTCAGACTTTTAATGAGTTCGGGATATCTCCCGTACAAAGAATGTAATTGTATATTTAAATCAAAAATTGTTTTAATTTATCAAAATATAACCAATGTTTCTGCATCTAATTCTGTAAATTCCTGTCAATTTAGTTATGGACATTGAATGTCTGAATCTAAAGTGATCATTTTCTGTCATGTCTGGTAGAAACGCTGAATTCGCGCAGTTGACCTGCGTGGATGAGATTTGTGTGCTCGCAACCCGTATATTCCTTTTTAGCACCCTAAGGAATCAATGAAGGTTTTCTTAAAAGCTTCTGCTGTGGACCTATCGGAAGAATTACCGGCAAAATGCTTTTGAATTGTCTTATCGATTGCATTCTTAGTTTTCCGATCACTTAGTCCATTAACAAGATTCCAATTTTTCCTTGGATCCTCAAGGATCCAAGGAAAACTTGTATCGAGTTTGTAAACTCGTTTACATAATGTTTTCGCTTTGCTAAACGTATTTCTGCAGTTAGTAGGTTACGAGCCTCACGGAATTCTTTTCTAAGTAACTAATCTCCGGGATAGCGCTCACATCTCATCCAAAGTTTTTCTTTGCGATGGGATAATTAAAAAAATTGGTCATTTATTCTAGCATTCTCGGGCCTTATTTTTAACTTTATTTCCCTGGTAGCATTACAGTAAATATCACCAAACTCCCCTACCACTTTGTCGTAGGTTGTTAGATGGTCATATTCTAAGAAGAAATTCCAATCAAACCTCCGAATTAAATAGTAATTTTTTTTTTTTAATATCTAGAATAGTTCTACCCCCGTTTTCCAATTACGGGCTTTCTGATATCGCCTCGCCCTAAACTAAAAGGTCGGTCGCGTAATAATCCGCAACCTTTTTTTTTTTCCTGACAACTCCATATAATGTATTTAAGTACTGATCTTAGTAACTATGTGCTCAATACATAATTTTGTTATTTTAACGTCGTAAAACTTTTTGCGCGTGTAATCATGAATTCTAATTTGGCGTCCGAAACAAGAAAGGGCAGGGTATTAGCAGAGGGATCGCGGCTCTAGGCATAGCCTCCTCTATACTCACAAAGCCTAACAATTCAATGACGGAGCCATGGAGTGCCCGGTCGCAGATTTGGAGCTCGAGGATTTGGTAGCACAGAGCATCAAAGAGACATTTTTCGGGGAACCTGGACGTCAACGCACAGCTTCTGCAGCGGCGAGGACCCAAAACACACTTATTTGCTCAGGAGAAGTGTGTTCCGGCGTCTCGCCGCTGCGGGGCGCCAGTCACGTGGCTCTACTCTCACCCGTTGTCTGCTGCTCCACCTCTTTCATTTCGGCGGTCGCTTCTCGTGGCGATCTGCCAGGCATGGTCAGTATGTAGGAGGCGACGCTTCAGGTCAATGTGCCCAAGTTTTCCCCGATATTGCGACTCAATGCCCTCCGAGACGCCGTCGCGGAAAATGCTGCGGTCAGTCAAAACTTAAGACACGTAGTGTGTGGTGAATCTCGAGAAGTTTATCGTCACCCGTCACCCCCCCCCCCCCCCCCCCCCCCCCCAAGCCTGTGAGATTGCGACATTAGCCATTAAGAACGCCAGAGGACGAATTACGAAGCGAAAGACCGCACATGATAATACATGCCTCCGATTTCTTAGGCTCTCACTGACTGCGTGCGCAGTCACATTTCTTAGAGTTAAATTTCGAAGCCCCGATGGAGAAGACAAACGGAAAACAGGCTTCGCCGGTGTTTTGGTCGGCTAACCGGTTCAGAAGTCAACTTGAAAACAAAATAAAACAAAAAATTGGCAGCGACCTTTACTTTTAGTCTTAGACTACATGAAATGCAGTATTTAAAAAGGGATCGTTTTTTATATTGTGTTTCTTTTATTTGAAACTGAAGCGTGCGTATAGGTCACATGACGTCCGGTCACGTGACATCAACTTTCCCTCCAAATTTAGCTGGGAAACTGACTTGGTGCGTAGGTCACGTGACGTCACTTCTTCCGCTAAATTTAGCGGGGAACCTGAATTTTTTTATGGGTGCCGTGACGTCAGGTCAGGTGACACTGATTGTCTCGCAAAGTTTAGTGGGGAAACTGAATTCGTCTTAAGGTCACGTGGTATCAGTTTTTCCCGCTAAATTTAGCGAGAAATCCACGGACGGAGGAAAGACAACACAAGTAAAAAGCATTTCATGCTTTAAAAAAATAAAACAAGTATGTGGGTATGCTTCTGTGCTGAGGTGACACCGCCAGGATCGCAGCGATCTGCACCGGATCCAAATCGTGACGTCACGCGGTGAACACGCCACTCGGAGACGCGTCAGCTAGGCTAAAGATGCTGAGAGAACCGCAGGATGTCTATTTTGGACGGCGAGCCTCCAGCGCGCGCTTGTTGTCTTCGGTCGTCGTTTGGCTTCACGTGTGCGTTCGTAGCTCACGAGGGGACCCAAGCTTGTTGCCGACATATCAAGGGGTCCTTAGTTGCCGAAGGTAAACACCTCCCGCTGGATGCGAAACAGAATAAGAACTGGTGTTCTTATTCTATGAGTTGCCATGGTTCTCCTGAGAATGGCGAGTAGGTCGCCTAATCTGACGCTAGTTCAAAGAAGTTGAACGATTCGACATCAGTGAGCCGATTTGTACGCTTCATGCTGATGTTATCATGGTGATATAGGATGGAGGCC
This sequence comes from Ixodes scapularis, assembly GCF_016920785.2. Classification (NCBI taxonomy): domain Eukaryota; kingdom Metazoa; phylum Arthropoda; class Arachnida; order Ixodida; family Ixodidae; genus Ixodes; species Ixodes scapularis. The sequence goes on along the minus strand of NW_024609879.1, from coordinate 109,423,261 downwards.
TTTTTGGGACCGATTGCCACTTTTTATGCGCGTTCTCGCGCCACTTTGTGGTAAGATTGCCTAAATTCTCGGCACATGCGTGTTCAAATGGGACAGTAAACCAAAAAGCTCTTCTTGGGAGCCAAGGTTCAATCAATTTGAGGACAAAGCAACCTCCCGCGGGATTTCAGAAGATGTGGAGAGTGCGCGTGTATCAACCGGCGGAAGATGCAGCGCCAAATCTCCCTGACGGGGAGATTGGGCGCTGCTCTGCAAAAACAATAAGAAATAAATATAATAAGGTATGATTTTTTTTCTCGAGCTGGCGTGCAGTTTTATCAATATCACGGCTCAAAATTTTGTTTCGGGCGTCTACGGCAAAACCGAAGCTATCTCCTTGAGAAATGGCAGCACTAATCATCAGCCACCAAACGTGACGTAACACTGGTGGTGCGGTACGTGGTACTATCAACGCTCTTAGGTTAGCTCAGTTACGGAAATGTTCATTGACGCTGCTTCCACGAGCAGTACCCCCCCCCCCCCCCCTCCCCCTTCACTCACCACGACTCGCCTCCCACCGTCCGACGCGCCGGACGGCTGCTCTGGTAACTGCAGTGTACTCTATGGAATACGCACGTTTCGAAGCACTGCCTCTAGATGGCGCTCCACGGTATACTATGGAACACATAGTTACGAAACAACAATCTAGATAGCGCTTCGAACGACGGGAGGCGAACTGAAGTGAGTGAGGGAGTTCCACAACTGAGGTAACCTAGTGACGTTTGGTACAACCAATCAACCGCGGCCCCACGTGACGTCACAGGGGTGCTGCTCCAATGTTGCTCGACTTAACCCGCTTGCCGCCCGCTAAAGAGCAACTGGTCGCATATTTAAAATCGGTTTTAGTGCATGTCCGCGGCTCCACATGGACGTAATGTTTCGGCTGTGGTCATATTTCGTGACACCATAAACCGATGCCAGTCATTTATTTTAGTTTTGTTTTTGACCAAAGTTGCCCTTCGAGAGTTTTGCGCATCTGATTATCTCTGTGCAGTCAATCAGATTGCTGCATTAGCTGATAAGAGCGCCGAAGAACCGATCACAAAGAAGGAAGTGTGTTACGTCATGCATTTCTTAAACTCTAAGTGGCTGGTGGAGAAAAAAAAAAGAAATTTAAAGCGCGGATTTGATTCCTCCAAGTTCAAAACAAGGGCGACAGGGTGTTCATAAATATTTATGTAGTGAAGTAGATCAATTTTGTGCAACGTTCGAGAGAACATTGGATCTCGAGCAAGTAAATATGTCATCAAGCAATTAAAAGAGCGATAGCAACCTTCACGCCATACGCGAGATGAAACACAGTTTGATACTGAAAATAAAGCAGCGTTAACTTCCTCAACTGGAGGCCGAACATAGCTGTAAGGTGTTTATTGTTTTTACCGGCCCGTGTGCCTATTTTTTTATCGCGACCACGTGCCAGACTTACCGTTCCTATAACACTTAGTGCCGAGAACGAGACGTTTCTAAAGTGATTTTCCGTCTACAGATTAGTACTTTGCAAATCACAACCCAAATATTCGTCGACCGATTGATTGTGAACGCATGACATGCCGACCAATGATGCATGATCGTGCCCAACTCGTGAACCGCATTGGGCCCTGACGCGGTTGGAACCGTTTCGAACAAGACGGAAGCATTGAAAAACAAATGTACGGTAAAGTTTTAACGCGACGGTGTTAAGGTGTTCGTGCCCAAGAAAAGCCGGCGTCGGTGGCGTGACGGGAAAATCCCGATTGGTCGATAGGGTCATACGTGACAGCCACGTGACCTCGCGCGGGAATTTCAAACAACCCACAACGCTCACGTGAAACGTGGCGTCACGCGCGGAATGAAAGTGACTAAAACATGGAAGGTAATGCGAAGTAAAGGTCGCCGCATGTCTGAAATGATTTCACTTTAAAAAATAATTCATCCGTCTTAAAGAACAAATTTGAAAAATTTTAGACGGGATTCGAAACCACGACCGTTCGGTTGCGAGCCAGACACGCGACTGACTAGGCCTCGCAAAGCACGCTTGGACGGCGAATGAGAAGGCGATGCGACCGGGGCACGGTGACGCTATCGCGTTCCACTCTTGAAGGCGAAGCTTAAGCAGTATTCACACGAGGGACAAATCCCGAGGATTTCTCCCCGGCACGCAAATCCCACGACGAAAACGTCAGGCCTTGCCATGTGCAAAAGCCTCGAGTTTTCAGCTCGTGATACGCGCGTGCCGGGGACAAATCCCCGGGATTTCTCCCTCGTGTGAATACCCCTTTAAGCGCTGTCACGATCTTTCTCGAACGTGGACGAAGGGGGCCGAAGCACCCGCCGAGGAGAGACGACACGCAGCCTGGTTGTGAGGGTGGACGATGACTGACCGGAGCGGCGTGCGCTCTACGGCGTTTATTGTCGCGATGATCAATGTTGCCCGCCGAGGCTGGCGGCCACAGACGGGCGGACCGGAGGGGGGCGCTACATACTTGTCATATCCCTCCCCCCCAGTTTGTTTCTCAAAAACAAAATAACTAAATACACGACGCGCACGGCCGACACCAACTCGGCGTCTGGTCGTGCAAAGTCCTGGCCGGTCAATGATGAAGATTACCCAGGCGAGTACCGGTCAGGTGGCCTTCGCTGCCGCATACTCCGCCTGGGCCCTGGAGTCGACGGGCCAGGTGTGTCAACGCCGGGCGCTGCCTGTACAGGTCGCGCTCCACCCAGTGGAGCCGCAGGGACTGCATTTGGGTGTGGCACCGGTCCAACTGGTGCCACAGGACTGGCGACACTTGTCGCCTCCGGGGTGGATGGCGCTCCGCTGGCCGCTACTGGTGCTGTTGTTGGGCCCCCTGCAGGCTGGTCCTCTGAAGAGACGGCCGAGGGTGGAAGCCAGGTCCCGAGGCGAGGCCTGACATGGTCGGCGTGCCGGTGCCAGGTGGTCCCGTCGGGCATGCGGACGAGCAGCGACGAGGCACTCGCTGGTGAAACCACACGCCCGGCAGACCACGGTGGGCCAGGACGGAAGTTCCTGGCGTACACCGACGCTCCCGGCGCCGGCAAAGGCCCGGGACGGCACCCTCGGTCAGCAGCCAGCTTCTGCTTCAGCTGCTTAAGGAGCGCCGTGGACCGGAGGTCTGGATGCAAGACGTCCAGGGGGGTCTTGACCATCCGGCCCAGCAGAAGCTCGCAGGGGGCACGACCAGTGACCTCATGGGGTGTGGTCCTGTACTGGAACAGTACCCGGGCCACCTGCGTTCGGAAATCCCCGGGCTGGCTCTTCTTGAGCTTGTCCTTGATGGTCTGTACCACCCGCTCTGCTGCACCATTGGAAGCGGGGTGGTACGGCGGAACCAGCATCCGGCGGATTCCATTCCTCTGCAGCCAGTCCAGGTACTCGGCGCTGGCGAAAGCGGGACCATTATCAGACACGATAATGTCCGGCAATCCCTGCGCCGCGAAGACCTGCCGCAGAGCCGCAATGGTCGCGCTTGCCGAGGGACTGGTGACTGGCAGTGCCTCCACCCACTTCGAGAAGGCGTCCACTACTACCAGGAAGTAGTGGCCCTCGAAGGGTCCCGCATAGTCCACGTGCAAGCGGGACCACGGCCTCTGTGGGAACGGCCAGGGGGTGATTTCCACGTGGCGCGAGGCTCGCTGGTTCTCCTGGCAGACCTGGCAGCCTTGCACCTGGTGCACGATGTCCTGGTCCAAGCCAGGCCACCAAACGTGCGACCGTGCCACCATTTTGGTCTTTTCAATGCCAGGATGCTCCGCGTGCAGCAGCTGCAGCACCTTGGCCCGCAGACTTTGTGGAATCACCACCCTGGAACCCCACAGGAGGCAGCCTTGCTCCAAGCTCAGCTCGGCGGTCTTGTGGCTGTATGCCTGGTGACGCAGCTCCTCCCCTCGGGCAACCGCCTTGACCACCTGGGACAGCACCGGGTCCCGGCTGGTCGCCTGCGCCACCGCAGTCCTGGTGAGCACCCCCGGGTAGGCCTGCTCCAGCAGGAACACGTCAGCTGGCTCTGGAACGGCAGCAGGCACCTCCGGCAGGGGCAGGCGGCTCAGGGCGTCTGCAGGTCCCAGGTCCTTCCCAGGGCGGTAGATCAGCTTGTACCTGTAGGCTGCCAGCGTCAAGGCCCAGCGTACCACACGAGGCGATGCTTGCACTGGGACTGCCTTGTCAGGTCCCAGCAGCCCCAGCAGCGGCTTGTGGTCCGTGACTGCCTCGAACTGCCGGCCCCACAGGTACTGATGGAAGCGCTGGACCCCGAAGAGGAGGGCCAAGCCTTCCTTGTCGAGCTGGCTGTAGCGTTGCTCCGCCGCATGTAGTCGACGAGAAGCAAACGCCACAGGGCGTTCCTGACCATCCTGACCCCGGTGCGACAGGACGGCTCCTACCCCGTACGGCGACGCATCCACGGTGAGGACTACAGGCTTGGCCGGATCGAAGTGCGCCAGCTCTGGAGCCTTAACAACGAGCTCCTTGCTGCGCTGGAAGGCCAAGTCCTGCTCCTTCTTCCAGGCCCACTGCTGCCCGTCATGAAGCAGGCGATGCAGCGGCTCCAGATGCGTCGACAGGTTGGGCAGGAACCTCCTGTAGAAGTTGATGAGGCCGAGGTAGCTCTGAAGCTCCTTCTTGCTCTTGGGCTTCGGCGCCTTGAGCACGGCCTCAATCTTGCGAGGTGCCGGGGCCAGGCCAGCCTGGGAGATGATGTGTCCCAGGTACTCCACGCTGGGGGTCAGGAACACGCACTTGTCCAGCCTCAGCTTGAGACCGGCGTCCTGTAGTCGTGTCAGGACTTTGCGCAGGTTCTGCAGGTGGTCCCCGTCGTCGTTACCGGTAACCAGGATGTCGTCCAAGTACACCGCCACGTGCCTCATGCCCCTGAAGAGGTTGTCCATCTCTCTTTGGAAGATGGCTGGGGCTGAGGTCACGCCGAACGGTAGGCGCGTGTACTGGAAGAGTCCCATGGTAGTCGAAATGGTGACATACTTCCGGGCGGCATCCTGGAGCACCAGCTGCTGGTAGGCATCTCGAAGGTCGAGCTTGGAGAACTTCTGTCCCCCGGACAGAGCCGACCAGAGATCTTCTACCCGAGGCAGCGGGTACTTCTCGACGGTAGCGACGGGGTTGATGGTGACCTTGAAGTCCCCGCAGATCCTGACGCGGCCGCCTCGCTTGAGGACTGGGACAATTGGTGCAGCCCACTCGGAAGTCTTGACGGGCACCAGGATACCCTCTCGCTGCGGCCGTTGCAGCTCCTGGGTGACCCCGTCCTTCAGGGCGAACGGCAGCGGACGCGGCTTGAAGAACCGAGGCCGGGCTCCCTCGGGTACGTGGATGCCGACTGTCGTGCCGGCGAAGGTGCCCACCCCGGGCTGGAACAGGGGCTGGAAGTCGGTCAGGAGGCTTGGGACGTCTTTCACCACGTGCAGCGCAGCTTCTTGGTACTCCGGCAGCCGAACACCCAGCGAGTGAATCCAGTTCCGGCCCAGCAGCGTCGGCGACGACCCCTTGGTTAAATAAAGGGGAAGGACTGCCTCCCTGTCGCCAAGGCGAACGCTGACTTGGGCCCGACCCTGGACCTGGGAAAGCTGCCCGGAGTAGCTGCGCAGCATGACGTCAGAGGCCTCGATGGAAACGCCGGGGAAGGTCCGCTTGAACAGTTTCCCGGGCATGACCGACACGCTGGCCCCTGTGTCCAGCTCCATGGTGATGGGGTGGCCGCAGATTTCGACGGACACCAAGTAAGGTGGCACTGACGATGAAAGTCTGTTGGTGTGCCACACGTCGAAAATCTGCGGGTCCTCGGCCACGACGTGGACCCTGGCTGAAGACGGACCCGGGCCTGGTGCCGCTCGTCCCCGCCGCGTTCTCTTGCGACGGCCACCCTGGCCGCGGGCTTGGCTGGAACCCGGGCTTGAACCAGGCTGCTGCTGCTGCTGGCCGCCGCTCGTCCTCCCCCCTCGGCAGACACGTGCGAGGTGCCCAGTTCTCCCGCACGTGAAACATTGTGCGTGGACGAACTGGCACTGTGAGGGGGGGTGGGCAGCACCGCAGCGGCTGCAGGCACCGCTCCTTGTCGCCATCTTGTGCACCGCCGCTTCCGTCGACGGTGAGCCGGCCGCACGCGCTATCTCGCTGGCGTCCTTCGCTGCTGCTTCCATTGCCAGCGCTGCCTTCACTGCGTCGTCCAGCGAGGGGTCGGGGAGCTCCAGGAGTCGCGTCTGCATGGCAGGGTTGTTGATGCCGCAGACGAACCGGTCCCGGAGTAGCGAGTGCAACTGGTCGCCGAAGGCGCAGGTGCTCGCTAACCCTCGTAGCGCAGCGACGAACTGCCCGAGGGTCTCCCCGTCCTGGCGGCTCCGGTTGTTGAAGCGGAACCACTCCATAAGCGTGGACGGCGCCGGGCTGAAGTGCGAGCGCAGCGTGGCGAGCAGCTCACCCAGCGTTTTAACGTGCGGCGTGGCCGGCTTGAGGAGGTCGAGCAGGAGGCTGAAGACTCGGGTCCCGCAGCTGGCCAAGAAGATGTCCCGTTGTTTCGCCTCGGGCGTGTCGTTCGCCCGGAAGAACACGTGGACCTGTTCTTCGTAGACTGGCCAGGCGGACCCATCTCCGTCGAACGGCTCGAGCCTCCCGTACAGCGGCATGGCGACAGGAGCGGAGGGCAGTGTTGAGACTCTCTCGGCGGCGTGGGCCGAACCGTGCACGTTGGTGGCCTCCCAACGATCCCATCCTCGTCGCCAGTGTCACGATCTTTCTCGAACGTGGACGAAGGGGGCCGAAGCACCCGCCGAGGAGAGACGACACGCAGCCTGGTTGTGAGGGTGGACGATGACTGACCGGAGCGGCGTGCGCTCTACGGCGTTTATTGTCGCGATGATCAATGTTGCCCGCCGAGGCTGGCGGCCACAGACGGGCGGACCGGAGGGGGGCGCTACATACTTGTCACAAGCGCTTTCCAAATTTGAGTTATACTTGACAACATCGTTATACGTAGAATGCGTCTTTTGCGCAGTAAACCTTAAGTTTTATCTAGCCAGAGTCATACCGCGACGTCCAACAAGAACGCTACTGGCTGTTGCTACGGTCACATGATTTCTTACGCTAGCCAATGGGAATGAAATGCCGTGCACTAGGAAGTTGTGCTGCGCCAGTAACGCTATACAGTATAAAGTTTTAGAATAACGTGCGCAATTTTAGCGCACGGAAGCTCTAAATTTAGCGCTTGTGTTAGCGCACTCTACGCAAGAGAATTTTGGAATAGCGTTTCTCCGCCGCCAAGCAAAAGCCCAAGCGTCTCGCGCTTGCAACGTCACCAAGATACTGTGACAATTTTTATTTCACACACGAAATGCTGTAACTTGAGAAAAAAAAAAAGATTTTGGTCCAGAGTAACAGTTCAGATTTGTTTAAAGATGAGAATGCGACGCCAGCTGTCGACCGGTCATATCCGCTTGCGTTGCCTCGGGAAGAAATGCCGAGGCGACGCAACGTCGTGACGAGAAATGTTCGCGCGTCGCAAGCATCAAGTTGCCGGTGATCGTTGCCCACGTTACTGGGTTTTCCAAACCGAGTGCATACTCGTCCCGTATTGAACATCGCAGTCACGAGGATGCCGCCGACGTCGCCTTACCGATGCCGCCAAAGCGGCCGCAGCCATAGTCCTGAGAGTTACCATCTTTTTAAACTGTGCTCATTTTGGCTTTAGCCAATTTCTCATCGCAAATCCTCTTTGGAGGAGCGCAAAGACTCTGCGTACGCACGCAATTTCCCAAAAAATAGCGTTTTCTAAAATATCGCACGTAAAGCGCCAAACGTGGTTAGCGTTCGGCGCAAGCGCAGTGGGGATGACGCTATTTGCGAGTGCAAAGCTTTAGCGTGCGCTATTCTAAAACTCCTTATTGTTCTCGCAGTCGTAACGCTTTTGACCTTCGCCTTAGCGTCCCGCCCCTCCCCTCATTTTCCATCTTACTTTCTCACCAAGTTACCCACACCAAAAATCTATTTTATTTTAAAATCTGCTCTTGTTTGCAGAGCGTCGAAAAAGTCAAATTACCTTTTCTTCGTGTGCCTTTAACTTGCCTGTCACTACCCCATACGCAGCCAGTAAACTTGAACTTGATATTGTTTTATTGTTGGTTTAGCTTAAATATTTAAACTGACTTCGTCCAGGGGTGAATTCGAGTCCACGAGTTGTTACAAATAAGCTCAGTCGTGTCCTTTGTTTCGTCAAGAGAAAAAGGACGACAGGCGACGCGTCTGTATTGTGCTGTTCTAATGTAAATCCCCACTGCATGTCAATAGAGAGCTCGAGCTGGCTTTCATCCTGATCCCGAGAGTCTTCTCCGATGCAGAATCAAAATCCCCGAATCAGAAACTTCAGGACAAAATCCGACTTGTCAAAGCGGGAACAAGTTGAACCAGAAGAGGACAAAAGAGGTGACCAAATTCACTGTCGCACGTGCCTTTTGAATTTGAGCAGGCACTGTCTGCTTTACCAAACTAAGCTAGGGAGCTCACCATTGTGAGCGCTGACCCGAGAATACACGAAAGTCGATTCGTTATCCTCAGAAAAAAGAGAAGCGGCGGGAATCGTGCGATGTTTTGTAAGCTCATAGTCTCTGTTGCCAACGTACGCAAATAAGGTATTCTGGCTTGTATCTAAGCATATAAGAGAAGTTTGTTTTTCGCCGCGGTTGCTTCTACTACACTCATATTCAATCAAACTCACTTTTAGTCACATTTGTTAAAAAGGCTGACATTAATTGGATCATAGTAAATACAAAAACATTTTAAAGCATATTTTTAACTACACCAATTTCAATAAAAAGAAATACAATCCAACTTGGTACTTCATCAATCAAATTGACTAACGAGCATAAAACTTTATTTTGAGCTATTTGTTTTTAGATTATGACGTGGAATTGGCCGTGCAAACTATTAGATTACTTAGCATTTCCAAGATGTATTTCAGGTTGCTCATTATTGTGATGCTTACGACTCAACATTACATTAAAATTTGCAACGTGCTAGCTAAGTCGCGTTAAAAAAAAGGTATTGTCGTATTTTATGGACAAGGAAAACATATCGCTTTTCAACAATATATTTGGCGTTACGCTGCTTCTTGTACAAACCACAGCTAACCATTTCCCCGAATTCACCAAATACATCACATAAAAGGCATATACGAGTATCAAGAACTCTATACCATTCGTTTGTCGACGTATATATTTGATGATTGTTTCTACGTAATGTCTCAGCTTAAAAAACATAAAAGTAATATCAGCAGACGATGCGTGGAGACATGACTTGTTTTCCAGTGTCCGACAGACTATACGATGTACAGTCTCTTTTATAAAAATGTCTCACAAACGACGTTGACATATACACAATTAGCGAAATATATTTATGTTTCTTCTTTTGTTTTCTTCAAATTGTCGTAATTTGTTTTTGATCCTTGAAGTTGCGACACCATGCATCTTTCTTACTTTCTTGCCTTCCTCAGGCAATGTTTGATGCGTGAAGTGTTTGATCACGTGTCATCAAGGCTGCTACGCGTGTAATTAAATCCCAGACCTAGTCACGCAATTCCTTACTGCCATTTTAATTAGATTCCTTTCATTGATTCTTAACAAATTGTGCTTCGGTTTAACTTGAACGAGATCTAAGTAACGGACAGTCATAAATTCTAGTTTTGTGCGGGAGTTTTTTTTTTTTATTAGTATGTTGTTTCTACTATGAGACTGCATGCTATTACGCAAGTGATTCCTTGGCTTGATACTTTTTGACATCATTCCGTATGTCAATCCCCTCCGCATAAACTTGTCTCTTTCCCACCGTCTGTATAAAATATATCAACCTAGGAAGTTGTGGCCGATTCAAATCTCGATCTGCGCCCTCCTGCATGGGTAGGTGTTGCTTCTGTCTTGCGCAAAGCGCAAACGTCGAAATCTTTAATTAAGGATAGTGGGCGATATAAAACCATTTGTTACATCATCGCTTCCGGTCGCCAACGTGACAAAGAAAAAGTCTTCGAGCTTTCTGGGTCAACGCGGTTATGAAATGAACGTTTTACTCATATATATTTTTTTTCTTTAAAGTTGGCCATATTCATTTTAATGGCCGGAGCTGTCGAAAGATGAGGCTGAAGTAAAGAAAAATATGGCTAAATCGAATAGACTAGGGTCAGAACCTATACTCTAAATCGACCGTCTTTTACAGCAATCCACATGGCGGTCTACCGCCCACATATCAGCTCAATACATGTGTTCTAGGCGAAGGAGTTACCCCCTAGTCAATTAATATGGTGCAATCTTAAACGCATTAGCACACTGTAAAGTTCCTTCGGGAATTACTATAGTACGTATTATTGATAGTGCTACTATGTTTAATATTCTGATAATATAGATAATTCACAAAAGTAGACCGTCACAGATAGCTTTTATGCCGCAACGAATACCCTTTTCAAATATTGCCTGCATCTAAAAACTTTATTTAATCCCTTAACTAGAAATGATCGATATTAAAATGTGTTATTGATATTTAAAAAAATGTGCGACTACTCGAATTCTTCATCGTACTTTACCAATCGCAGAAACAAATTCACGCTTCAATAAAGATGCCCTCACCAGGTAAACTCGCATCCGAAGACTGTGTACTACCTTGGTAGACAATTGGTGAGATTTTATTTTAAACGTGCGCTTCAGAAAACACGAACTCACGTGCAAATATGGGGCACACAGCTTGCGCACGAATATTTACAATAACACCGTGTCACCTCTTATGTAAAAAAAACAAAAAAAACAGAGCTTACCAAGGTACGCGCGAGCAGACTTGTACACGTTACTGAAAAATAGTAAGGAATTACATTTACAATTACTTAAGGCCAAATTGTAATTTATTACAATTACAATTACCCTCCCATAAAAGTAACTGACCGTTACCACAAAAAGTAATTCGTTACTTTCGTGGCGTTACTTTCAAGATTGTTGTCCTCAGGTAAGAAACAAAGGGAAGAGGGTTATTCAAGTTCTTATGGTTGCAACCTGTTCCATTTAATGACCTTGACTATTTTGAGCAACAGCTCACGCTCGAAAGTCTCGTGAGACATTTAGCGTTATTTCTTACTCAATTGAGAGTTTTAGTAGACCGTTTTCATCTTCCGCTCCGCTCTGAGGGTGCCAAACTGCGCATGCGCGGCCCGCTTCGCCGGAATGGAAAGCGGAGGTCCAAAAACGCGTTTTAGTCGAGCGTTTTTCTTCAGCGTAAGAGCGTTTTGAGCGGGTTCGAAAAATTTGCTTAGGTAGCCCCACAAGTGGACGTTTATAGTACTAGTAAGACGAAAAAACTTAAGTGTTAACGCCAAGAGAGTGGAAGAGAGCGTGATTGTAGAGGTAGTAAAAACGAAGGCGACAATAATGAACACAAAAGAGCAGGCACACACCTGAAGAATTATTAAGCTATAAAATATAAATATAATCGTTCCACCTTGTGTGCCAGTGAAGTCGAAGGTATAAGCATGAGCATGTTGCTCTAAACGGTACTTGCACTGCACTAGCGCGCGTGCTTATCAAGGACGCTGAGAGGCCGGCACTCGCTCTTGTAGCTTCTGCTCCACTCGATTTAAAAATGAAACAGATTTACTTATTCGAAGTAGAAAAATAAAAGAAAAGGACGAAGTTTGCGCATTGCGAGTACATCCTTTTGCGTAGTACGAGTACAGTGTTGCTCAAGCCTAGCAAGGCATCTGCACGATGAATCCCTCTGTTCTCAAGGAAGGAGACTTCTACTAACGAGATTAAGCTGGCGAGACATCGAATTTATGATTTGTATTCCTCGTGCCATCAAGCGGCGAAGCTTCCTTTCCGAACGCGGTTTGCTGGATATTTCCAACATAGAAAAGAAACCCTTTAGGAAGCTATCCTGCTTAAAGAAGGACCTGGCTGTTCTGCATGCGGGCCTCCAAATACCAGCACCCGACAGATCGGCGCAGGGTGTTGCCAATCTGGCGAGACGCTTTGCATGGTTCTTCCTCGACTGGCCTATCCCAACCGTCTGTTCGTACTTGGATGAGCGTTTGGACGGAACTTGTCGGTGTTGTTCAGTTTTGTGAACCTCATCGTGGATCACATCAACGAGAGGTTCGGCCACCTGCTCGCTGACATGAACAAACATAGGTGGTTGACCCTGGCGAAACTAGAGCTGTGCTCACAGGTGAGACCCTGCATGGTTTGTGTAAATTTCGCGTTGCCATTGTTTCTAGCACAGCTGCTCTGTCTGGTGAAAAGTTATTTTTTCTATACGCCAAAGGTGTACATGGGCAGTGTCAGGACCAGTCACGACGAGCGCGTTCGTAATCTATGAGTATTGGTAGGCCACTTTTATGAGCCCTCTTTGCTCTACTTTACGCTCTGCGAGAAGCATCGTCCCCACCGCGCATGCGTGGCCCGCTCTGAGTTGGAGCGTATAGTTAGCGGAGTGAGCGTGCGCTCCGCTTCACAAGTTGTAGAGCGGACTGCCCTCAGCATCCTTAGCGTGATCGCTTAGATCTCAAGATGGCTGCACTTACTCAATACGCGTCGATGTTTTTGTCCGTGACCTCAGCTTGAAAGAGGTCGAATCAAGAAGTAAAGCGTACGCCCCGCGCGTAAAAAGTAAACCATTCGATTTGAGTTCTAGGTAACACAAAACTTGCATAATCAAACGAAGTGAACGAGTATCACCTTGCAACCAGCACGGCGTCGGTGAAGTCGTCGCGTTTTGTGGACGTCCTATGGCTATGCAGTCAGATGTATACGGGTGCGCGTGCTTGAACGGCGATTATATCTGTGCATGCGCCCTCCTGTCGAAAATGCCACTGAAAGCTGACCACGAGCATAGCGCTCGCAAGCTGCACCAAAGAAACCATTCCTCTCAGCTTTATTTATTCACACTCGCTCGCAACTTTTGAATTGTTTAACTTTCCTCAAGAAATGTTTGCATTGGATTTCCTTGGTAGATTTAGAAAATAATAGAAACTTGAATGCACGGCCTTTTTAAAAGTGCAACCCATGGTGTCGCTAGTCTTCGAGGCCGCCTTATTTTGGCCAAGTGTCTAGGGAGCAAGAGAGCTACGTCATTGTTTGTCGCGGATCTGAGTCTAAATGTATTAGACACGAATGCTGCGTCAATACTGAATATGAAATGGGTTCTAGTCACAAGTCTCGCACTAAAAGCGATGCCCAAAATATGGCGGCCGAATATGTTACCCGGTGGTGTTCTGAAAAGAGTTACCAATAACGGTCGAAAGAATATTCCGCGTCAATTTTTTTGTCTGGTGAAAACCAGACAGGCATAAACAATGCAAAATTTAGCAAACACAACCCTGGACTTCTAAGCAATAGTGGTAGATTAGAACAGTTTTCAGAAGTTTCGTTTTGAATTCCGGCGCAGCGGGCCTCGCATGCACAGTTTGACGGCCTCAAAGCTTAGCAGAATTAAGGAACAACTATATATATATTAATTTACGATACCCAGCTTTTTACAACCCTACAATGGAAATACGCTTTATCTTAGAGGAGTAACAAGTCCCATATCACATGTTTTGGTAGTGTTTAAATACTGCCGTGTTGTAAGAGTGTTTTTCTTTGTCTTTTTTATTAGGCCGTCAAGGATGAGGGAACACCCCTGAACAACTGTTGGGGTTTTGTTGACCGCACAGCATGCCCATATGCCGTCCATCAAAAAAATTAAAAGAAGACCACAAGAGGATGCTCGTCGTGAAGCACCAGGCAGTGATGTGCGCAGACGGCATAATTTGACGGCTGGACGAAACCTACAAAGACCATGGGCATTTTTTTGTTTGTTTAATATTAGAATGCATAAAATTATCACAGTAAATCATGTTCAAGCTTTTGTACTGAGCGAAATAGCTGTCCAACTAAGCTGAAAGGCATCTAGAAATATTTTAATAAAACACGTTTACTAACGACTCCCATTTTACTTCTCAGATGTGCGTGTGAATATTGCATCTAACCAAATTACAGCGTTACTGTTGAATTCAGCATTGTAAAAGTAGACTATGTTGCGTGGCCTTCTATTTCAAGAAAAGACCGTAGCACAAGTGAGGCAGAAACTGGGCAGGAGCTTAAGCTGAAAAGCACATTTTCATAAACACACAAAAGAAATAAAAAGAAGTGTATAGTCAAGCAAAATGGTTTCATGTCACCCCCCAAGGCACATACATACACTGCGCTCCACTGTTAATACGAACACGAAAAAAATCGCTTTTATTTGCAGTTTATTTCTTTGACAGCTATTGAAAAAGCTGAAAATTTGTCGCTCAGATTAGTGCCCCAAACGAGTGCTTTATTCTACACCAATAGGCAAATGTCAGCCCCTCGAATTTAAGGTGAAAAATGAAAACAGTATATTGAATGCTCCCGCTAACGGTGTCATGCAGTGTACATAAACACCAAAGCACCATATCACAAACCGAAGCATACGAAGAAGAAAAGACTCATTTAATTGGAAAAAAAAAGTAGAGATATAAATGGAGCCCTCGCTTTCGCTAATTTTCACTGTCTTGCTGCCTGAAGTAACCAAGCAAAATATCTGTCCGTTTGCCGACTGCTTTAGTCTTTGGTCTTTAACCTTTAATTTTTGGCTCTGGAGAGCCGCGGCACCGCGGAAAGCAGCAGCCCGTACCACCGAGGCCCGCGGTGCCGCGTCTAGGGAACATGGTAATGTGATGTGTATATGCGTGCAAGATGACGACGACATGGGTTGTTGGTATTGGGGAGGGTGGCAGCCCGATTGGCAGAAGTCCAGACCTCGTGGAGGCGGGTTGGGCGGTGAGCAGCGAGCTATGAGGATCTTGCACGCCGTTCGATCAGTGCATGAAGGAGCACCAGGAACAAAATGGCGCTATTGCTCACTGGGGTCCACTGGGGTCAAAGAATCATGCTCCAAGGAGGTAGTCCAGCCGAAGTAGAAGCTGCCGCCTCCGAGGAACCGAGGCCCAGGACTCAGATTGAGACACCGCCGTCGCCCGGTGTGTCATCCTCTCAACGTCGTCGTCGTCATCTCGCATAAAAAAATCGAGCCCGCTGGCTTAGACAAGGCAGCACCTGTTCCCACCGTTCAGGGGCCGTCAAAGGATTGCGGCCAGCGATTTCTCGAAGCAGCCAGAGGTTCTTGACCACCGTGAAACGTTTTCTGGGGGACGCCTTTTCAAACAAAGTCTGCGCAGCTTCTTAGTGCAGCGAGGTTCATAAGGGTCAAGCGCGCTCCCAAGCATGATTTCAAATAGCGAGCACCCATCTTTTCAGAAAAGCACCATCTAGTAAAACTTTACTGAGAGTGGAACGTACTTCTTAGAATGGCGACGATAGCGGAGCTGACGCTCCACGCTCAAATCCCAGAGCGGGTCGCGCATGCGCGATGGCGACTCCGCTTTCCATAGAGCGGAGCGGGAAACCGAAAACGGTCTACTAAAACTCTCTAATATGTCGACTGCTACGTTGAACACCCTTTGAACTGAGGCACTAGATGGGAGTGGCATATGGTGCCACACGAATGCTTTATGATCTGCATTGAGCTGCTTCAGCGCAGCAATGGAAGTACTATTTACGAGAAGATATTTACCTAGATGACGAAGCAAAGCTTCGTCGTCGCAGCCGGTTTATTAGATTGTTTCGACACCTCCGATGCCCCCGATAACAATATGATGAATGCTCAAAAGCGGCGGCGGAGTGTCGGGTATCGTTATCGGAGTCATCGGACTGATCTTGGAGATAATTTGCAATCGATTGTAGAGGTCTTTAACGTTTTTTTTTTGCTACTTTTTCTGGTCAGGCGAGAGATAACCTAGATGCATTTGATAACCTAGTCTCTTCTTCAGCGTTCCTTCCGCCTTTTCAGGAAGCTGATCTATATTCCATTTTGTCTAGTTTCAAGAACAACAAGTCCCCTGGGATAGACGGAATTCGCTTATCTGACCTCCGCAGAAATATTGACATTCTGAAAGACGTACTTTTATTTATGCTAAATGGTTTTATTGAAACCAAGATACTTCCCGATGAACTTAAAACATCTATAGTACGTCCTTTGTATAAAGGTGGTACCAGAAACAATATTGCAAACTATCGTCCGATTTCTCTCTTGCCCATCATCGCTCAGATCCTCGAAAAGCATGTGTTTAATATAATGACATCTTTTTTAGAAAAATTTAATATCTTATCTCCAACTCAATTTGGTTTTGTGCAAGGAAAAGGCACTCAGCCTCTTCTAGAAGATTTCGCAGATACCCTATACTCAGCATTCGATCACAATCTTGTTACCTCCGCACTATTCTTAGATGTGTCCAAAGCTTTCGATACAGTGAGCCATACGATACTGTTGAAGAAACTGTACAGCATAGGTTTTCGTGGTTCATTTTTTTCCCTTCTTAAAAACTATCTTTCTCATCGCTCTCAACTGGTGTGTGCATCTGGATTTCAGAGTTCTCGAACTGAACTAAAAGCCGGACTACCACAGGGGTCTATTCTATCACCTCTTTTGTTTAACATCTTTGTCAATGACATCGCCACCATGGTACCGGGATGTAAGCTATATCAATACGCGGACGACACTGTAATTATGACCCAACACATCAACTATGCCAATTCCATCAGCCAGTTACAATCTCAAGCAATAGCAATTATGGACTGGTTCAAAAAAAACCTTCTTGATATTAATGTTAAAAAGACAAAACTAGTATGCTTCTATAATCCACACAAAACAGTCACTCTCAACATTCCATTAGTTCTGCACTCTTCTTTCTGCCATCAATGCAACTGCATTCCGGTTGAGTATACAGATAGCGTGAAGTATCTAGGCATATATTTTGATAGTGGTCTGAAATGGAATGTTCATTTTACATACATCTGTAAAAAACTGAGAAGCATTAGTTGCCTATTATATAATACAAAACATTTTTTTTCCTGTATCTGTTCGAAGAATGATTGCCCATTCGCTTGCATATAGCGTCCTTCGCTACTCGATCACCGTTTTCGGCCATTCTTCTGACTATTGGAAAACCAAGGTGGACTGCATCCTGAAAGCTATCCTGAAAAGTATCTCTTATAAACTTAAAATACCTGACAACGCTAATCTTTTCGAATATTTGCAACTACCCAACTTCCAAACCCTTTATGTTCATTCAGTGGTATTGCGGCACTTTTGGAATTCTGATTTCAAAATCTTAAGCCCACCCACACGTGATCTTCGACATACTCACCCTTTTCACATACCTTTTTCCCGCACTCGTTATGGCGAAAGTACGCGTGCGTTTTATGTGCCAAATATTTTTTCTCACTTACCACCTGAACTTCTAAACCAAACATCCCTGGGCAAAGTTAAAAAGATGCTTAGAGGTATTTCGTTTTAATAGCGAACTATTGGTTTCGTTTTAGTAGCGAACTATCGCAGACTCATTTTGCTAAGTAATGTGTGCCAATATTAAGCGCCTGCCTTTCTGGAACATTAATGAATATTCTGCTGTTTGTAGGACATTTTAACAGAAGACCTTCCATGATTTTTTTTTGTGCATATTTTCCAGTTTTGTGGTATTTCATTTTGCTTTGACATTGCTATTGATTTCCGTTTTAGTCTGTACATAATATCTTTTCGCGTAAAATCTTCAAGTTATAACTAGAGTGACTAACTTCATGGAATTATGTTTACATTTTTTTTGTCTGTTTTATATTATTGTATTTTGAGTAACTACCCATGCTACATGTCGTTTTTTTTTTTTAATTGGAGGATGGCGTCGCACAAGCCACGTGTTGGCTTTGATGCATCCGCAATACCAAACTTTTCTATGATGGTAGCAATAAACACTTATTATTATTATTATCTCCTGAAATTCTCCATTGTCGAAATCGCGAAGCTGTAGAAGTCGTCATACAATTAGCCAAAACTAGAATAAGAATTGATTTATGTCCATCTTACTATACCGGCATATATTGCCAGCCAATAGAAAAACATTGTTCTAACCGTAAGGTGATAATTAAATAATAAAGAAGCTTTGGCTCGATATTCTTCTTTCTTTGGTTCTGAACAGGTCGAGCCTCGGTTGAGACGTTGGTGAATAAAAAGAAATTTCAAATATATACATATCAGTAATAAAAAAAAGGACACTCGTAGCAACAATTAATTAGAACGTCGGTTAAAGAAGGAAATGTAAACGAAAGTTTGCCGTGTGTACCTCTCTTGATGCCGTTCAAAAACGCACGGAGCACGAACCGACTGCAGTTTACTCCGGTGTTCTCCAGATAGGCGTCCGCTGATGCCACGGGCAGCGAAGGACAGAGAACTAAGTTGCACTATGGCCCCACTCACGAGTTTCACTCTCTCCTCAAGCCCAGAATATCAAGTCTACGTCAGTCAACACTATGTTTTATATGTAAAAATATCTGCTTGAAATAAGATACGTCCTGCTTGGGTAAAAACAGGAAGAAGAAGAAAGGAAGACTATTACCATTTTCGAAGTGCTCGCACAAAGCTGACTCACAAAAAGGGTGACTAAGACGCAGATAACCTTGCTGGAATAAACAAACAAAGGGGGAAAACCCTAAAAGTTCGACTATAAAAAAGTAAGTAGCTTTTAAAACAGGGTCAAGTAAGGTGAAAGGAACATAAAAAATACATCCTGTTTTCTAAGAGATGATAAGTTTGCTACAGCGAACAAGGATGCTTGTTGCAATAACACCTTCACATATTATCACATCTCCTTTGGTGGATTTTAGGATAGACCGAGCGTTGTCTCGTGTTGTGACATTATGAAAATGGTCGTAGTCACTATTAATTGAGAAGGACATTGTTAATTCTTGTCTGTGCACTTACAGCCTCAAGCTTCTCGAAGATGCGCACAATCACTTGGTGTCCTCCTCTCCCCGTCTTCGATCGCAAAGAAAAAACAAAGGGACTAAAAAAAGCGAATATAAATTGCACCTCCCCCCCTTTCTTTTTCTTTTTGTAAAATTGTTTATTTTGATTTTTTTTTTTACATTGTTGTTAGGGTCTAAAAAAATAGATTCAGGGGCTTGGTGTTGCAAAAAAGACTGCGGAACTGAAGAGTGCCAAGCGGCAAGCCTCCCTTTGCGGTGGTCAATTTGCGTAACAGTGTGACTGCGCTCGACTTTACCAAAATAAAAACAACCCATTCTTTAATAAAGGGGGGGGGGGGGGGTTGGTCCTGAAAAAATATGTAACGGATTACAAGGAATCCGTTACGTAAAAAATGTAAGGGAATTACTTTAAAATTACTCTAGAAGATATGTAATTATTCCCTTACAAAATTACCGATAAATGTAAGGGTTACAATCAATTTCGTTACTTGTAACGGATTACGTACAAGTCTGCGCGCGAGTGCCACATGAGGACAGCAGTTATAAAACGTTGTTATCAGTGGACCTAGCGACAATTACACTGTAAGCTTTTAACCGCAGTGAGATTGCTCGTACATCATACAAAAGAACGACGACAGTCACCGTCATATAAGGAAGACACACGCCTCAAACATTGACGGCAAAAATGTCTCTTTTGTACAATGCAGTAGCAGTATCACTGCGGCTTTGGACTTTTTACCGGGAAACCTAGACAAGCAACCTTCGGTAATGAAAGTCCTCAGCGTTCATCAACAGCTATAAAGGCGACATGTACGAGGGAAACCGAATTGCGGGTCTTGAACTGGATCCATCTAAAGGCGCGTTCACAGCGGCGATGTGTTGCACTCGAACAATAACTTTCATCGCAAAAGCATCCATCGCAAAAAAAAAGTAAAAAAAAAACTGAACAAGCGCCGTATTTTGAGCAGTCGTTATAGCTGACCCGACTTTCTGCGAGGCGATCTAGTCGCCGAGCGGCTGAGCCAATCAGCTGCGTTCGGAGCGTGAGTTTTCGAGAAACAACTGGATCATCGCGCGCGCCAACGTGACCGTATGAGTTGTTTTTTTTTTTTTTTTTTCATTTTGCGATGCGATTTAATCGCATGGCGCGAGTGCTCCCCATTGCAGGTGTAAAGGCGCCATAACAATCGAAAGTCCGATACGCCGATCCCATTGGGAAACACAAAATCACTTTAAAACAAAAGGCCCGTTTAGCATGCAGGTTTACAGAGAATAGATTCGACGCTTGGAACAAAAAAATACGGAGACCCATGTCTGTCGACTTTGACAAAGTTTGTCATTACCTGGCGCATTCGTGTCTTATACTATGAACTGGCACACGGGATTCTGGTAGATTATTGGAACGAATAGATTCAGACTGAGACCCCCCGCCGCTTGAATTTTTCTATTCCGCATGACAGCGGGCACGCGACGGCCGGCAAACTAGGCGCTCCTCCCAGCAGCGTCCGTGCATTAGGGCGGAACATGGAGAGGATAAATGCGCTTCTCTGAAGGGCATTAAGCTTTTTTCGCCATACTTGGCGAAAAACCAGCTCTGTGCCGACCGGCTAGGGCTTAGGTGTTCACCCTCATATTAAGGAAGACGGCACTTCAGTCTTATTATTGTGGAGACGTCGAAGTAAACACTCGTCCCCGCTATTCACGGCCTCCGGAAGAAACTGTCTAGCGCAATGCACAAGATAAAAGATTCAGAGCGTCTGGGAGCACCCGACTCGACGCTGAAGACGCAGACGAGCGTACGCTAGTCGGCAGACGACGTAGAAGGCAATTCAGTAGCAATCCAGAGGGATCACCTAACATTTACGGAGACACTGATAGCTTCCAGGCGTCTGCCCTCCCTTGATGAAGCAAGATTTGGTCCGAGTGATGAAATGAGTCTATACTGCTTTCAAACTGGCAGAAAGGTGTCTTTTTTCTTTTTTTTCCTTCGGCAATAATACACAAAACTCGTTAGCAGCGATTTATATTTTTTTTTTTCGTTTTATATTGGATGAAATGCATTTTAGGGACTTGGTGAGGAAAGTGGTGTGTCACGTGGGGAAACTGAATGGTTGTATGGGTCACGTGATGTCGATTTCCCGCTAAATTCAACGCGGAAACTGAATTGATGTTTTGGCCACAATAATGTTTTCCCCTAATACAGCCCTATAGGTAACGTGCCGTCAATGGTCGATGGCAACGTTTTTAATCAATTGCTTGCATTCGAAACGTATTCGTATTTATGCCAACAGAATTATCACCCAGTCCAAGCTAGCAACAATGGATGCACTATTTTCTTCTTGTTTTTTGTTTTTGCGGGGAAAAAAAGTGGAGGTCATTTCCCTGGAAAGAGTCGAACGATTGTTCTCGTGCCCGGAGAAGCGGGGAACCAATTTTAATAAGATGATTCGTGAATGCGACCGAAACGTGAGACCTTTACATAAATCTCATCCCCGCAAAAATCTCGCCCCGGAGGGAAAACCAGCCCCGCTTGCAGCAGTCCCACGAGCTTGAACTCAAAAGACCCCCTTAGATTTTGTTTGAATAAAAACACAAAAAAAAAAAATCAACAACTGCAAAGACTTTATTTTTAATATTTACCCTCCGACGACTATGTTTTTTCTTTTCCTTCTTTTTAAACCCTTTGCAGTTGGGTATTTTTATGACACCAACAGCGTCGTCCTGTCGTTGTTTTAGGTGTTTGGTCGTCATTCAGGGGAGCCCCAAGACGCCATCAAAATTGAGGGACAAATCGACAGATTCCTCGCAAGAAATTCCGAGCTCGGATGTTACGTGTAACGTAACATCCGAGCTCGGAGTATGTTACGTGAAACGTTTGGCTTCCACGAAGACAGTGTCCATTTCAAACACGGTGGAAGATGAGAGGGGAGTTTAAGGGTATACCTTGACTGAGGTCAACCACAGCCGTGGATGTCCCAACGGTCTCGCAGACTTGCGGCGGTGGAGAATCGAGTTTCGCATATTTTTGTGTTCCTGCTTTTCATATATATACATATATATAAAGATATTTGCGGCCTGCTCTTTTTTTTTCAACTCTTTCGCTTTCGTTCGATGAAAATTGTTTTTCTTGCGGGCTCTTATTTCAAAGTGTGATGGTTTTCGCCAGATCCGTTCATCAATCAATCGCGGAATTTCTCTTTACGTTTTGTTCGAAGTTTCAGTTCAAGAACTTCGGTGGTGGGTCAATTTACCTAGAACATCAAGCCTGCGTATTGCGTCATCGTAAGTAAAATCCTCCGACCCCCCCCCCCCCCCCCTCCCCCCTCTCGGCAAGCAGGCTAAAGCTCGACGAACGCAGCCGCAAAGCCGGCGACGCATCCGTCTTGGCGTCGCCGCGTGTTAGCGTCGCGCTCGATGAGACGCTGCAAGACGCGCTGTCAACGATTCCGACGCAGGCTAGGTGGCGCATGAATGAATGGATGGAAGCTAACGGCTGTACTCTTTATAACAGGCGGTAGCTTGCGCCACCTAGCTGAAAAATAAGAGCCAAACGTATGGTTTCTTTCCTTCGCCAATTTGTGTGGGCGTGGATCCACTAGCGACGACGATTGGGGGAAAAGACGCACGCCTCGTCTTCTAGGTTTTGTTGACTCAGCTGATGAGTGCTAGCCGGTGCGGGTGCAAGTGCGTGTCAGTGTTTTTGTGTGTGGGGATGGAGGGGTATACGTCTGCGTTGTTACTTTTTTTTTTTATTTTAGTGAAGACATCTTCGTGCCCGAAAACGTTTATTTTTCTTCTTTTTTTCTTTAAGAAGGAAACTTTTTTTTAGTGGAGGAAGATGAAAAGCGTGTCTCTCATGCTGATGAAAATTAAAAAGAAATCAGGAAAAAATGAAGTGTTAATGTGCAATGTGCGAATCAAAGAGACGTGCAGGCCGAACGCTGACTTGCAGAAAAAAAAAGCCGAATCGCAAGACACATGTAAGCCACCATAATGTATACGCTTTAACCGGCCTTGAAAATGCCTACTCAAAGTCACACACACACATAACAAAAAAAGAATAATAAAAACATTTCATCGAAATTACGTTAAGCGCTTCCGAAATGTCCATTGTCCTATGACTTCCCTATGGTGTCGACCATATAGAGCACCTTCAAACTTTCCGTCCCACCGGCGTCCAGAGCAGTTCAAAGACAAATTCTCCAAAGATCTTCCTGACAACGCACTCTGCTTGAACCTACCAATAGTATGTCGACCTGACCGACCAATGCGGAAGTTCGCACATGATACAGGTATCTCTCATACGATGCCCATCGAGCAGACAACAATCTATTTGTGAAGTTTCTTCTTGCAAGTATGAGATTGACGCGAATCGATTGTTTTCTTCACAATCATTCCGTAGCTCTGGGAAAATTTTTATACACAGTGATTTGCCCCAAATTTGGTTCAACATATTAATAGACACATCTGAAATAGTAACCCAAATTACGAGTCCGAATATTTTTGTTTCCACCAAGTTAGTGCTTTGCTTAAATTGTTCCAAGAGGGTGAGAGGCTCTACAAGTAACTCTGTAAACATGACGTCAGATGTTGTAATAAGGGGCAATATGGCGCAGTACAACTTTTTCCCCACAAAATATTAAAAAAAAAAAGAAAAAAAAATGATGGTGTGGAATGAATGCTGGTTAAGCTCACGCCAGCCAAACAAGAAAACACGAGTCAAATACTGTTGTTCCTAAACTGCCTGCTTTACTAGCCAGTTGTACAACATGTGACGCCCTCCCCCCTGGAGAAGCGCGAAAAACGTTGAATCTTGGTTGTGGCATCGCCTTCACTTGCCGTTTTCCTGGTTGTTACTTTGAATTTGTAGATAATTGATAGCACACCGAAAAGGAGTAAAACCAGGGTGTTCTGAAAATATTTTAGTTAGTTTGGGCAGTTCAAAAAACCTTTCAAGCTCAGAAAGGTCTACAGCGAATCGGGCAATTGTGCTGCATACGTTAAACAATCTAGCATCACGTGACATCAAGTCACGTGACGACCATTTCCTCGCTAAATGTAGCGGGTAAATAAAATTTGTGTATAGGTCACGTGACACGTACAAAGTCATGTGACGTCATTTTCCCCGCAAAATTTAGTGGAGAAACTAGATTGGCATTGAGGTCACGTCATGTCAATATTTCGGCTAAATTTAGCTGGTAAATTGAATTTATGTGAAGGTCGCGTGACGTATAGGTCACATGACATTTTTTCACGCGACGTCAATTTTTTCCTCCAAATTTAGCGGGAAACTGAATTTCTGCATTGGTCACGTGACACGAAGTCGTGTGACATTCTTTTTCTCGCTAAATTTAGCGGGGAAATTGAATTGGTGTTAAAGTCACGTGACGTCAATTTTCCCGCTAACTCGTGACGTCACGGGCCACGGCTTCACCAAATGCGGCTTCACGAAATCTGCAGCTACTAGCCAAGCAAAGCTGCACGTTAAAAGTACATGTGGTTGGATCGTTTTTCTGTAACTTAAGTATTGCTGTGTCACATTATGTACGTAGGAGTACCGCAACACCGGTCGTACCCTTGGGTTCTTTTTAAGACAAACCCTCCCGTCAATTGGCTTATTTCAGTTAAACCATAACGGCCTCGCCAAAGTGCACACTTTGCTATGGTACTTTGGATTTGGAGTGGTCGACTTGTAAGACAATGCAATAATATTGTTTTTATATTTATTCATTTGTTTACATCTATGCCTGCTGCACCGTTATGCATTATGCAAATGGAACGAGAGTGCAAGCATACAAAAATGCCTGCACATAAGGAGTAAAGTGTAACGTGCATATAACGAGCAAAACAAACCATGTCTCACTCTACAATGTACCTCTGGGATATAATTTAAAGCGCGCATCCCGAATAGATTGAACAAAAAACGAAAAGGAATAACAGTCAGAATGATAATAATCAAATGCAATTTTTTTTTAAGAATGTTTCAATTTTGAAGACACATAATGTGGTGGCAGGATGTAGAAGCTTCTTTCGATACCTGTATATCCATGATACATACTATGAACAAAATTTCGACCAACCTTATCGTTTGTTTAAGCTAGGTTCCAACCTATTGACAAAGACTGTAAATAGAATTTTTTTTTATTGTGAATCTGATTATCGCCCAACCTGAGCAAACAACATAATTAGTTGAGTGGCGGGAATTCAAAGCTGTAATTTGCTTAGGAACGACCTTACCGACCTACCACATCGCGCGGGTAGCAGGAGTCAATGGTCATGTGAAGGATGTAGTCAAGTCGATTCTTTACAAAGGAACATCGAAAATAAAGAATTGTGATTTGACTTTGATTGATTGTTACGGACACAAAAAATATACATTTTATTGTGTTTTTTTAATTTTTAATTTGCATTTGAAGTCGTCATCTCGTTCTTAGAACATAGAAAAAGAGGAGGGGATGCTTTGTGCATAGAAGAAAAATACGATACATTTTAGTTTGTTAGCCCCGCCGCATTTTGCAATTAATTAAAGTTTGTTAACCACCGACAGGAGGACGCTCCATTTTGGAATTATTTCCATGAGCAGAATGCCAGTCTAACAACAACAAAAAAGTTTAAGCGAAAGGATAACTGGGCTAGTCGGCATGGGTTCATCTTGAAAGAGCGCGAAAGTTACACGGACGGAGAAAAGAAGTGGACGATACAAGCGTTGACTAACAATCCAGGGTTCATTCTGAATAGACAGCGAGAAAAAAAAAAGTTAAAAAACACTTGACTCTATAATGATGATGGAATGGCGCCTGCGCATCACAAAACTGAGGGCTATCGGTTACATAATTCAATGGCCGATCTTCCCCTATCTACAAATTCTACTTCACTGTCGATCAACGCCAATGAAACCTGACTCACGCAAACTGGGTCCTCTTTTCTTTTTTTTCTTTGAGCGTCTACAATTTCACCAGCCTTTTGGTCCCTATGTTTATACAACACGATGACACTTTCTTGTATGTCGAGAAACTAAAAGACGCCGGTTACCCACCGTCGATAATCGCCTCGGCCGCAAAAACAATAGCAAAAAGTATTAAAGGCGAGACGCGCGGCCAAGTAACAAAAAAAAAGTAAAGAAGCATGTCACAGTCATCTCTTGTGTGCACCGCATGTTGTACAGTATTAAAAGAGCCGCCTCGAGTTATGGTGTAGATGTAGTGTTTTCGGCAGGTCACAAGTTCAGTGGAATATGCTTCGCAGTGGAAAGCGCGCGAACACAAAAACAAGAAAGACAGGAGGAGGGCAGATGCGGAGTCGAACACCGCATCGAGTTCGTACCACGCAAGAAGGGCGTCGTGCACCAGGTACCCTTCTCATGCGGGAAGGAGTACATCTGGCAAACGGGGAGATGCCTCAACATTCGCATGCCGGAGCACCGTAGTTCGTTCACGTTTGGCATTTCACTGAAGTGGCTCCGCATGTACACTTTATTATAAGGTGCCATCGTGTTGTATAAACATAGCGGCCAAAAGGCTCGCGACATCGCAGGAGATCACAAAATAAAAAAAATGAGGGCCGAACCTGAGTGAATCAGGCGTCCTTAGCTTTGATGCATAGTGAGGTAGAATTATTTTAGATCGAGGAAAATCGTTCATCGAACTGTATAACCGATAGCACCAAATTCTGTGATGCGCAGGCGCCATCCTAACATGATTAAAGATTCATGTATTTTTTAATGTTTTCTTTTTTTTTTGCGGTTTATCCAGAACAAACCCTCAGTAGTCAGCGCTTGTATCGTCCAGTTTTTGTTTCATCCGTGTAACATTCGCGCTGTTTCATAATGAAGAAGAAAAAAACCTAATCAAAGACAGAAAGCGTTGGCTGTTTTTATGTTCCGCTAACATGCCTGTAAGTATGTTTATATGACGTCAGCCATTCCTGCAGCCAATGAAATGCCGAGGAATGCCCTCTTATGAGAGGGAGAGATAGGAGGAGGGGGTCGCATTCTACCTGATAGTTATATGGCGTACTAATATCTTTAGAAATTTAACTTTTTTTGTGGGTGAGGACTTCACAACAATAAATGAATTATTCACGCACGCACCCTCCCTCACCACAAAAAACAAAAACACAAAAAAAATGTTTCCGTTTTTATTTAAAAATTAAAAAAAACTATAAATGTTGGAGTTGCTTAAGCACGTCCCGCACCCCGCCAGCGACCGAGAAAAGGACACCCAGAGGTCGCGATCGACAAGCGTTCACACATCGAAAGGAGCCGCCAGTCTCTAAGTGGTGCGAGTTTGAACGACGCTAGTGGCATGAAAGTTTGCCCAGTGCCCGGGGCAAACAATCCCGCTCGTTCACCGAGATCTGTGCCGGTCAGTCAAGCGGGCAAACAAGTAGATTTTTTTTTTTTTAAATGCAGATTTAGAAAACTTGACCGAGAAGCGCTGCGCAAAGTTTGCGGTTTCGCAAACAGAGCCCTCTAGGAGATGCGGACCGCCTGGACATCCAAGGATGGGCATTGGACGCCTTTATCGCTTAGACGAACGCGTGTACTCCACCAAGTCTTATTTGTTGCGCGAAAACTAGCGCAAACGCTAGAAATAGGAATGCCGAGCACAAACTGCACCATTACTGCCATATAACACACATACAAGTAAGCGCTGACATTCAAATTGCGACGTTTAAACAGAAAGGCGTCACGAACGTGTGGCAATCTTCCAAAGTTTAATCAATCTCACTTCATAGACAAGGTCTACCACATATGCGGGTTTGAACTGAGGAAAAGGATGGGAGACACCGAACTCTGGTTGGAAAGATTAGTGAGTGATCTGGATTAGCGTCATACCGGCGTGCGGTCGTGTATCACTACTGCGTTGTGCACGTTCAAGACCACAGGCTAGCGGTTGTACCGCATTGGCTAAATTTCTCAAGAATCGGAAACAAAATGAAAACAAAAAAGGACACTGTAGGAATAATCAAACGAGCAAAAATTGTGTAACCCGAAGTCATTGGCGGGATCCTCAGACGGGATCCAAATCGAATGAATCAGACCTTCCCATCCGAAAATGGAGGTGCAGGCTTAACTGGTTCAACCTGTCCTTGCCTTTAGTTGATTCTTCTCTAAAAATAAAAAAACAATAATAGAAGCTTTACAAAATTACAAATACAAACGGGATCCACATAACGTCTTTTTTTTTTATTAAAACGAATATTCACGAAATGTTACTTACTTTACTCCCAATAAGTACCTAACTCACTGTGCGAATAGTTAAGAAAAACTGTCCAATGAAAACGTCGTTAAAAATAAGAAAAAAAACTTGTCGTATCGTCACAAATATCAAATTCGTTTTACGTTGCTTATCTGCCGGAGACGTGGACCGGTATTTCACTGCCTTGAGATGTACTTTTCTTCTTTTTTTTCATTCTCGATATCTAGGCCATTTTCTAACGAAGCCGATCACGACGAACGGCACACGACATAGTCCTCTGTACACGCTCAAAAGCTCATGCATGTATCCTCTCTCGAAAATCTCTCGAAAACCCAATCACTGGTTTTAATATAATTTCTTTGGCCTAGAGCCATCCCCTACAAACAAAAAAACGCAGGGTATTTTTCATCTTTCGGTGTGTCATTATGTTCGTGTTTTTTTTTCTTCGTGTTTTATCGTCACACATTCTTAACTCCACAAGACACCATGCAATTGGCTGCAGAGCAGTACTAAGAGACTTGGGAGTCGACACGCGACACATTTTATCAGTTTCTCATTCACTGTTGTGACCGGTGAGCAGTGTCGCGTGAAACTAATAATACATTTTAAGGGTCAAACGCTCTTTCCTTTCACCCTTATGCCACTCAGACTACATATACGTACATTGGAGCACGATCTAGCCTTGTCATTGGCTGAAGATGCATAGCTGTGCAGTGAAGTCCGCAGGGGCATGGACAGATGAACGTCGAAAACGACGTCGGGCGAAGTTCGTTTCTTCTCGGCCTGGTTATGCGCACCACGGAGTCCGGAAATTTACAGTTTCCTCAACGTTTTCTTTTCAGCGCCCCCCACGTTGCATTTACTTAACGCGTCCCTCGGATAGGAATGAAGATGGAGTATTTATTTTAACGTCAAGGTCAGTGGGTGTACCTGTTCGTCGTTTTGAGGCCGAGTGTTGGTGACCGTAATTAGGTTTTCGTTTTGTTTATATAAAAGAAAATCGTATTCAACGATGTAAAAAAAAAATTCTACACAAAGACGCGATCTACGCAATTCTGCTAGTAATTTTTTTTTATTACTTCGTTTATATTTTGCGCAAACATGGCCCGGAGATTTAGTCCAATTTCGAAGCCACCAAAGAAAATGAGCTGTGAATTACGAAACGTGTGCCAGTTCTGATTAAAACTTAAAAAACAAAATACGTGTATCACATATAAAAAAGAAATACCTAAAAGGTAAAATTACTAAAACACAGACTGCCCTAAGGCTGAAGAGGAGAGAAAATTTAATTGCTTTTCTGAGGAGCGAAGTTTCACTGGGTGTCTCCATTAGTATGCAAACACGACTCAGGGTTTTTTTTTTTTTTTTTGTTACTGTGTTACCTCAGACGACAGCGGAAAATTTAACATCAATGGATTATAGCTCCCATTTATGTTTCGATATTTAATGAAAGAAAAACATATAATACAGTCAATCATTACACAATTTTTTTTTAAATGTGCGGCAGTAATAAACATAAGAAATAACTGCTTTTAATTACCAATGAAGATGATACCCACTTGAGCTTCGGTGTGAAGTCACAACTGTGTACTGCCTAATAAAAAAAATATACATATACGATTTTCGTTGGCATGCGTAACCAGAAAAACAGCCGAACGTTTTGTGTCCTGGATGAACAGTGCAATGAAGGGGGGTGGAAAGCAAATAATTTCGAACTCGGGTTTAGTTAGAACGTTCATTTGATAAAGTTAAATAAGTAACGTATTAATCTTCCACCGAAACTCCATGGAATGAAATCCAATATTTGGACAGAGTTTTGTCACCAAGTCAATGGGTTGGTATATGTTGACGCTTCAGTGGAAAAGTTTTATCTCGATTCTTTTAATTCAGTAAACATGAGTGACGTTGAAAGAGTCCCGTACTAGGTCAGCATATTATACGTTTTACTCATATGCTAATGTGTATTGGTGCCATAAGATAAAAAAATATACACCATATGAGGGCGCGTGACAAGGAGATATTTTTTATAAAGAACGTTGAAAGAAAACTAAAACACCTTTAAAATGAGATAAACGTTTATTCGAGAGTAGTTTTATCCCACCAATCTGAATATCACATTCGTTTTCCGCGAAGATGTAACTAAACGGGAGAAAACACGAAAAATATCTGTCCAGTCGTTACTCCAGGTATGTTCTCCCGCACTGGCACCAGTCGTGACGTCTTTTTCTGCCCTTTTTAAAAGCAGCAAGAATGCGATTGCATAAATTTGATAGGCGATGAAGATGCGTGAGAGCGGAGATTCCGAAAACTGCCTTTGTGACGTCACGCTCTGGGAAGGAGGGCATTCAGCGGTACTTTGAAAATAATTTTCTGGAGCCTCCATGCACTAAATTATAAAATTATTTTGATATTCGTGATCTTGGAGCCAAAATTAAGACGATTTAAGTGTTTCTACTCAAATGCAGAATCGCCTCAGCTTCCCTTCAGGAAAAATAGCATCACAGTTTGTTTTCCCGAACATACAAAGTAAACAAAGTGTTAGCAGAACCATAAGATACAAAAAATATTGATAATAGTATTTTTAATTGTTTCGTTTTAATTCTTGTCTATAATTAGTTGAACCCCGAAAACGAATTTTAGAAACAGGCCACGAAACGGGCGCCGCGCGAGACGCTTCCCCGCACTAGGAGTAATGCCGTGGCGAAGCACGCTTTACAGGACGTCGTATGCTTTTTGGATAAATTCTTTGTCTGTATTCGCCGTAATCATGGCTTGCGAATGTGAATATGGAACTCGATTTAGGGGGGGGGGGGGGGGGGGGGTGCTCCGTATGTCTCTTAACAGAAAGCACAAAATAAAAAATGGGGGAGGCCTCACGTTCTCTCCGGAACTAGACACCGTCGATGCCAGGGGAAGAGCGCTGGTTGGAGGCTTTCCGCGGTTAAACCCCATTATTAGACTTCTTGCTCCTTGCTCATCGGTACAGTGGGACCGATAAAAACTCGTATCGCGTACGTATGCGAAGCACAAGTTCGTCTGTTTCTTTCCCAGGCGTTGCAGAGACGTCAGAACCACAAGCTCTGGTTGGCTCCGTTGGAAGATTATCGGGTGGACCTTAATGCTAGCCGCCTTGAGATCTACCCACTGTCCTTCCAATCGGAACCAATCAGAGCACGGCGTCGTTCTGACGTCACTGCAACGCGTGGGAAAGAAGCAGACGAACTTGCGCTTCTTATAGAGATATATGCGGAACGATACATAAATGTGCGTATATGCATAAGAAAAATTTGATTGAAGGCGATCGCAATGTAGTGATTGGAAGGTAGGATTTTGGCCACCGTCTGAGCGAGACCTTCAACCGATTTAATCACCACTTCTTGGAGCAGTCCGCCCACCCACTCTGCCACCACCGCCATATAATCCCAGCACATAAAAAAAAACTTTGAGTTGTTCTGACTCACTAAAAACACACAAAAATGCGAATTTTATATAATAATACAATAAACAAAATAACAAAAAAAAGAATTTTATTAATATCCAATTTAAATTTTCCAGCGTGATCAACGGAATATAACCTTTAACCGCTGCACTTACCGGGTTTTATTTGTTTGCGGTTTTTAGAGTAGAATTTTTTTTTGTAATTTTTAAATCGGGGGATATCACGAGCACTCGAAACCCGAAATATGGCTCCAAGGTTTACTGAGTATAATGAAAAGCTATTTCCGTTCAGACCCATCTGTACAAAAATTGCTCACATTCCTCATCTTGAGAGGAGTCTTAAGCCCACAAGGATACACGGACGATTTTTTTTTATTACTAAAATAGCGGAGAAATATATCGGTGCAGTTGAAAAAAATAGAAAAATTTACAGGAACCATGAACATAAGACAGGTACAAGAATAGTAGTGCAGTTACAAAAAAAAAATTATTTGCGCATAAATCTCCGAGATTGGGTCTTCTTGCCCTCACTTTCCGAACGGTGGGTAGATTGCAAATAATGCGAACATACAATTATTTTCTTCCTCGATGGTATTTCAAAATTATTATGTTCTTGCCGAAATTCAAAAAAAAAGCACCGAATAACGTTGTCCACGACATATCTATTTCTACCCAGCTCTCAACGTGCTTTGTCCGTTTCCTTAAAAAGAAAACAATTAAGGGGCCTCGGCGATTTTTTCCTAGACGATCCATCAACGAAGAAGGACGCCATTCGGATACAATTTATTGATACCCATTACTCATCCACGAACCACTCTGAAAATAAATAGTTCCGCATAAAGTTAAGCCCACAGAAAATATTTGCCCCTTCCTATCTTTTTTGTTGATTTTTTTTTCCACGGGGAATCTTGATTGTTATGCTGACCCACCGGAAACTCTGAAAAGGGTCTAGCTGGAACGCCATCCTCAAAGAGGCAAAGCTATCTGTCGCGTTATTTCTTTTTTCAAAAAAAGAAAAGCTTCCTTTTTAACAGTTGTAAACTCATTTTAGGCAAGTAGGAAGCGCGAAATGTTTTGGCCGTGTTCCTCAAAACACACGATGTGTCACAAAAAGATCATTAAAACTTTAACCATTGAGGGCCAAGAGAAACTTGATTTAAATATTTTGGTCTATCAAATAATATTAATACGAATAGTAATATTAATATGAATGATCACTGCAAGTGCAAAAAAGAGTTGATGTCCTTGGGTGCGAGAAACAAAAATAAATGCGAGTGACGCTTTTTTTGTGTGCGTTTTACATGAGAAAGTTTTAAAACCTGTCGTAAGGTACTCTGCATTTAAAAACTAAAAACATATTGATCACACTAGGTGGTCACTTCTGAGGTCTACAAACAAATCTTTGAAGATGCTGGTTGTACTACATGAGTAGTAAATGTTCATTAATTTTAAAGCGTTGGAGACTATCACTTTTGAAAATTTTATTCAGAGTCCCGCTGAACCCACATGCTAAAGGTCAACTCTTGACAAAAAATGAAAAACAAAAAAAGCTCAGCTTGCTGAGTGGAGGCGCTGCGTTAACTGCTCTTTTTGAAACGAATTGTGATCTTTAATTGACAAGACGTAATTATAAGCAGACCGGTACATATTGAAGTAAAACAAAAAATATAGCAAAAGTAAAAAAAAAAAAGAGAAAAACTCGCTCAGGTGGTTGGTCAGCCTATCTAACAAAAAATACATGAAAACACCTTTTTTTTATTTTTTTGCTTTGAGGCAAGCTTATGTGTGTCAGAACCAGCTGCTTGTGATGCGCCTTTCGATCCCACCTGAGCGCCTAACATTCAATATTTTATGTACATTGTATTAAGCCCAAAGTATAACAAATAAAATAAAGAGGTCATTATTTTGTTTTATAAAAATGTTAGTTTTTGAAGAGGTCATTTTTTTTTTAAATATACCGTTAAACATATTTAAAAAATGTGAGAGATAAAAGCATTTTTTACGACAAACTAATGAGGTTATACCTTCCTTTCTACCTTCGGACTCACCGAAGGTAGAAACAAAGTTTCTTGTAGAATATTATAGCTTGAAAGCACCGTATACCTTTAAATTAAAATTTTGAATGCGCATTAACGCGTACAAGAATATGCGGGTAAGCAACTAAAAATGCAGCAAGAAAACCCATTCTTCTCTAACGCTAGATGAATCCCCATAAATTAAATCTCAAAGACGCGAAATTACCCACCTTCGAGTAATGTATTTTAAAAAAAGAAAAAAAAAGGGTTAGCTCTAAAGCAATAATTAGTTATATCTGGGTATTTATAAACGAAGTCTTCACAAAACCCTCTCCGTTCGCTTCATCCGGCGTCGCCGAACGATTGAGAATTAGCCTCTTGATTTTTTCACGGCTTAAGCTATTTCGCCGATAGAGTGTGGCTTTTCCCTACTAAATGCAAAACAAATCATCATAGCGGCCATATTAATTCATATTATTTGTAATATTGATACTTTTCATTTCTAGCTCGCCTCGACACCTCAGGCTTCTCACAAAAAAACAAACAAACAAACAGTGTAGCTCTTTCGTTAGAAATAAAAACAAAAATCCTCTAGTTTGGTCGTTTTGTCATTTCTCAAAAATCTAGCATTCCAGTTCTTCTTTTCAACGCAGTTACTGTCAACAACATCACACATCGTCTGGCGTCGTAGCCAACAAGTTAAAAGTAAATAATTCATTCCCGAAAATTCATAAATTTCAAAAATGACCCGCTTTCTTTAGCTATTATTAACGAGGCTAATCTCACTGAAACAATAATTACTCGAAACTTAGCTGGATAAAAACAGTAATCGTCACAAGGTATACATCAAAAGTGTTTTTTTTTCTATCAAAAGTGTTTTATAACTTTATGGTTATTTATTGTTTGTTCACGATAAACTGTTATCCTGCAGCTTTCACTGCTTAACCCTGTTTACTAGATCTCTCTCGAGTATTACATTTCATTAAAAGTAAATTTGAAGAGTAATAACACAACTTTGCCCCATATGTTTTACACATGTGCGTGATTTTAAAATCGGTTTGATTAAGGATGTATTTTTTGTAACGGAAATGTAAGTTTTACATTTTGCTTTACCGCAAAGGCCAACCGGCTGTTGGTAAGCACACAAAATAAATATTGGGTTATATTGTATTGTATTGTAAAATGAAAAGAACAGAAAATAACAGTTTGTTCCTGTCTCATTTGTGACCAAGAGTAAAAGTAATTCGTTAATTACGACATCTAATGACGTGAGCAAGTATCGTAGTGTATACATCAAGCGGATAAAACATTTCGTCATGAAACCAGGTTCATTGCCCGTTCTTTGGATTGAACGCGTTAATATGGCCGTAATAAAAAATGTGCAAGCTTTTAACTTGCAACACCGAATACAAAGGCTATCATAAAAAAAATCATCCTCCATCGTCGAGTAAAAAAAAAGGAAACAATAAATATCAAGTTGGTCGATCAATTTGCGAAACCCACACGCTTCCTTGTAGGCTTCCTCTGTACCGCGAACCCATCACACGTTTTCTAGTTGCCGTCTTTTTCTTTTTTTCTTTCTTTTGCTGTGTCTCGCGTTTACTAGAAGTCGAGGAAATGTTACGACCCGTTGCCATAAACGAAATAGGACCCTTGGGTTTTCATAGAGATCATGACAGTAAAACTGTACTCCAGCGACTTGAGGCGAAAGAAAAAGGCATTTTTACGCACGTTGTTCATGGCATCATAAGGTGTGATGTCGTATTATCCAGATTTCATGCAGTGACATCTTTTTAGGCGCTCAGCGGAGCGCACGTCCGTCAGCTTCTTTTCCAGGGGTTTTGGTGACATCAGAAAGATGCCGAGCTCTCACTGGCTCTCATTGAAGGATAGTGGGTAGAGGACAAAGCTGACTTGAGGTCTACCCACTATCCTTCAATCAGAGCCAATCAGAAGTCGGCGTACTGATGTCACCGTAATTTCAGCGCAAGTAACAGACAACTTGGTCTCCTTATTGCAGAAGTGTAGCGACATTTAGATTTGTTTGTGCGCGTGTGTGTCAAATAAAAATCATGTATAAAGATCAAAGACATTAAGATACAAAAAAAATCAATAGTTCTTCTGAGGTTTAAAACCAATTAAATAAAATCTGCAGAGACAATATAGGTAAACATACAAGCGGTTCCGTACGTTAAGAAGAAATGTTCGTAGTTGTCAGAGCACGCGCAAGCCCTGCCGTTAAACTGGTTACGGAACCAATGCAATCAAATTCAGGTACAGAAGCAGAGGCACGTAATGGAGTGCTCTGAGCTAACAACACACACAAACAAACCTCCGAGCGAACGCTGGACGCTTAAACTTTAAAGATTCAAGGACAGGGATAAGGGCTTGACGGTTTAGCTTTAGACTCATAAAGACAAGGCTTAAAGCTCGATGGTTCAGCTTCAGAATCACAAGGACAAGGCTAAGGGTTCAACGGCTCAGCTTTGGAGTTGTAAGGACAAGGTTAAAAGCTCGGTGGTTCAGCTGCGGAATTATGATGACATGGCTAAAATCTCGACGTCTAATATTCAGAGTTACGTGAGCAACGCTATGAACCCGACGGTCCAGGTTCAGAGTTTTAAAGAAAAGGCTAAAAGCTTGATGGTTCAGCTTCAGAGTTTCGAGAACAATGCTCAAAGCTCAACAAATCAGCTTCGGAGTTACAGGGACAATACTAAAAGCTCGATGGCCTAACTTCAAAGACACAACAACAAGGCTGCAAGTGCAATTTCGAAAAAAAAAAGTAGAAAAGCGACTTACCTTTCGAGGCATGTGGCGACGAGCGTGAGCACTGACGCGAACACGACGACCGTCTGGGAGTAGAGCAGCGCGGTGCACAGCCAGTCCGTCATGAGCGACCAAGACGCCGGACCGGCAAGCTCCATCAACTTGACGGGCAGTACGAAAGCCCCCACGGCGAGGTCGCACGCAGCCAGGTTCACCATGTAGTAGTTCACGGCCGTGTGCATCTTTCGGTCGGACAGCACCGTGAAACACACCATGGCGTTCCCGACCAGTGACAGCACCATGACAGCCAAGTAGAGGCACACGAACGCCGGACACACTCCCGGAAGCTGGGTAAGGTCCGGGTACGGAAAACCCGAATCGTCGACGTCCTCGTCGGTCGCGGCGGCCGCGACCCACGTCGCGTTCACACAGTCGGCGTTGCGGCCGACGTCGACGCCGCCGCTATTGCCGCCGCCGTGCGGCATCGCGGACAATGCGGCGAAGACGTGCTCCCCGGAGCACGGCCGACTCTCGAGTGAGCAGTTTGCGGACGACGGGCCCGGAGATCGGGGTGCGGAAACGAACCGTCGCGGCTCGCGAGGTGCCCTGACGTCACTACCGGGCAGATCGCCGCTGCGCCATCTCGTTGCGCTCGAAAGCAACATTAGGGGATCGCAAAGCGCGCTCGGCTTGAGCACCGCTCGGATCGAACAAAAGGGAAAGAGCAAGGAGGTGGAAAGGGGGATGAAGGAAGATTAGGGATTATGCAAGCGGAGACGGTGAAACTGAATTGCGTAAGACTAGAGATTAAGAAAACGAAGATAAAATTAAAGGGAAGCATTTAAACAGCGCGATCAATCTACCTTTGTAATTTGGTGATAATACTTCACGTTGTTTATGATAAATTGAGTCAATTTAGTACGATCGCTAGCCTGCATTCTTTGACGTGGATCACGCGGTCGCACAATGGCACGCCGGAAGTACGCTTATTCAAACGGAAATGAATATGAACGCAGCGTCTAGAGAAAAAATGACAGCTAGAGTGTCAAATGCTCCAGACACATAAACATTGAAGAACGCCCGTATATCAATCCAGGAAACTACAGCACGAGGAGAATTTACACAAGATATAACAAACTTGTCAAAACTTCACAGTACTACTTTATATTATCTCGTTCTCTCTCTCTAATAAATGTACAGACAAACTCCTTATACGTGTGACACATAAGCAGATGAGGAATTTGATATTTATTTTAAAAAATAACGAGTGCCAAACATAATCCGAAACTTGAGAGGCAGGAGGAGGAAAAGCGTGTGAAGCAAGAAACAAACAACAACAATATAAAAAAAAAAACAGAAAAAAAACAACGCAAGCGATAAACCGAAAAACGAATATGTAATGCCTGTAATGAAGAACATTTTGACGGCAGCGACGTGAAAATCCGCTTATTCCTGATTTTACAGACGTTTGAATTTCGAGACGTCGAACGGGGAACACGAGAAACAAAGTTGGGAGAGAAATCTGTAATTGAAGAACCTCTTATTTATTATTACTTTTCACAAAATATTCTCAACAAATACCACGCCTGAGTGCTTTATTTTTTAAACCTTGCTTTCTTTGAACAAATTTAGCTCTAGCACTTGGAGGTAGTCTTTATGAAATTTTACTGAGAAAATGCAAACAGTATTTAGTCTTCTAAACATTTTACACTAAAACATAGATTTACTTGAGAAACAAAAATGATTTCCGATATGGCTTCTTTTTCTTTCTTTCTTTTTTTCATGAGAAATGCAAGTTTCACAATATGCAAACCCTTAGCGACATGGAATGTCTGCTGTTTACTTCTTACACTTTGCGGCCTTCATATTTACACTTCTGCTTATAAACCTCGAGGCAAGGGAGCACACAAATAGAAAGAAAAAGGGGGACCAGGCAACGAAGCGCAGAAAAACCTTGAAATTTTCATCGCTCGCTTCACTCCGTATTTGTCGCTAATCTAATCCAAAAAGACACACTCTATTTAAGGAAAGATTATGTTTACGTTTTGTTTTAAAAAAATATGCGCTCTTCAGTGGCTTCTCCGAGGCCGCCCCATTTCGGGCATGCGCTTTGAGCATTCATTGGACACGAGGGCTGCGATATCGTTCGGCGTGAACTCGGCGTCCAATCACAGGCTTCTGTCAGAAAGCGATGCGCAAGGTATGGCGGCCACCAGTGTAGTTCGATGGTGAAGATTCAAGCCAAAGTAAACTTCTTTTTTGTAGCACGTCCTTATTTAAGAACATCCGGTACGACTGTTCCACTCGACAAACGCTAGACAAAACAGAAGATGACGCAATGGAAAAGTTCCAAGGTTTAAGAAGGAAACTTGTAGTTATACATTCCAAATTAAGTCCTCCCTGTGGAGTTATAATCTAAGAATTGGCAACGATCTTTCCCTTCAAAGTCATATCATGCCTAAAAATCAGTATTTAGTAGCAATGAACGGTTTAAATATCGGCCTATTTCTATATTACCCAGGCATCAAGGAGAATGCTGGGAATGTAAGTACAGGCTCCGCACGCACTCGCCTTTCCCGCATAAAAGATTCAAAGTAAGTAACCAAAATAAAGTGTTGATGAACGCGAAGTGCAAAATGTTGTTTGTTTTAGGCTTTTGCTTTAGAGCACTTACTGCTGCTGCAGACGTCAGCACGGGCAGCGCGTGTAATTACACTCGCAGCTGCTGCGAGTGTAGTTTTGCGCCATTTGCGCCACATTGTGCCATGAGCGAAAGTCGGCTACATCTTACGCCAAAGTTCCATCTTGGCTAAGCATTGCGCCACGCATGCGCCGAGATGGGCAAAACAAAAAAAAAATATATATATATATATATTTCATTCTTGGTTGACCCTAATATTCAGAGACGTAGGAGGAAAGGAAAGCGGTAGAAGTCTGTATTTCACAGCGTCTTTACTCATCGTTTAGGTGGTTTCATCTTATGTCAGAACACAGTCGAAGGCCAAATAGGACGCCGATACGGGTCCTATTTGGACCCAAGATATTAATCTTATTTTTGGAATGCGGCGTAGTGCTTGAGGTTTACCTCACCTATGCCACGGGCTGGCTCGGCATTGCACTGCCTCCGAGGTCGGCCCACTTTTTTTTTCTTTTTTTTTCAGTGATCGGTGGCCGAATGGGCTAAAGCGCACACCCAGCTCGACGCGCGTAGAGCGAAAGCTCGCGCTGCAGAACCCAGGAATCCTGGGTTCGAGCCTCACCCCTGCCCGTTTCGATCAGGATGAGCATCGTACCGGCGTGCGGTCGTGTACCACTACTGCGTGGTGCGCGTTAAAGACCCCAGGCTATCGGTTGTACTGCACTGGCTAAATCGCTCATCTACAGCGTGTGACTCGTCGCAACTTTAATGGCTGACCAACTACACGCTGTATAAATATCCCCACAACCCCACATACAACACGAACACACATAGTAAAAGCGGAAGTCACAGGACATTCGCTGCATTTGATTGGTTTAATGGATGAAACAATTCGTACAGGAAGGTTGTCGGAGGCCTCGATGTCGCGCTTTGACGTTCTTTGGTCGACCCCATTGGCTCGTAGCGCCGGCTTGGCTTTAAATTAAGGTGAAAGGAAGTTGCAACATTTCTCGTCCACCCTGATGGCCGGTTGACGCGTTGTCGGCTTGATCGCCGACATCCTCTAAAGTTTCAGACGATGTCGGCGATGTCAGGAGCTAAAAGTAGCGAGAAAACATTGCAAAATATTAAAATGGCGGCTACTGCGACAAGACAGACGCAGGATCTTGTACTCCTGGTGTGATCACTCGAATATTATGAATGACGCATGCCTCCGTGGCGCGTCTCACCAGCCCACGTGCGTCGAGCTTCACCGCCTTGCACCGGAGTGCTAGGACTAGCAGCTGACATGGGTGAGCGTCTGGTTTGGTACGATATACATGTACATTACGCTCAGTAATATTACAGGTCCGCATTCGTTGGGTTCGATTATGTGATCTCGTTTTCAACTGCTGCGTTGAGAAAGAAAACAAAATACGCGGTGCTTTGTTTGAATAAACGTAGTTCCCGTGCAGCTGTCAGTCGAAAGAGCAGCAAACTTTCACTTCACTCTGGTTCAAACGCCGCTAAATAGCAGTTTCCCTTTTAAAGTGCAAAAGTAGGTTTTAATAATATTTGTGGGTGGTTGTTTTTGCAGTTATATATATATATATATATATATATATATATATTTACAGGCTAAATAAACTAACTGGTCTACAAGTGGGAGGGGATGGAGGCTTCATCCTAACTGAAGTATGATTTGCGCCCTCTTTGTTCTTATTACGAAAGGTGCCAAGCAATACGCTCCAGTATCAAAGAGAGACCCTCTGTTTTTATCAAATATAAACCCATTTAGCGATGCAGTATTTTTTTCTTTCAAGCGATATCTAACAGACGTTGGCATCTGTTCTAAAAGCGTCAATGGCTGCTGCAAACGAATGTATTGCCTGCCACAGAACCAACTCCAAAACGTCAAATGCCACTTTCATTCCTGGCAGCATGCTCCTTGTTTTTTAGGTAATTTAGCAAAATGTCTATTGTTTGAAAGACATTAAACAGTCGCTTCGGGAGTGAAGAACCAATATTTGATCAATTTAGTTCACAAATTGACGCACAATTTTACTCTAAACACAAATTGAATTTGTGTTTAGGTCATGATACTTCAATTTCTGCGCTAAATTTAGCGGCGAAACTGAATTGATATATAGGTCCCATGATGTCAGGCCACGTCACGTCAATTTCCCCGCCAGACACAGGGGGGAAACTGAATCTGTGTGTAAGTCACGTCACACAGACGCACACATACACACCCGAGCGTGCTTATACGCACACGACACACACGTATATATACACACACACAGGGACATACGCGCACACGCTCGCACGCACGCACACACAAACACATACATACACACACGCGTCCCCCCCCACACACAGACGCACACGCACATACACACAAATAAACACCGTCTCTGAGGCTACTAAGAGTTTAATAGAGTACCAATCTCCTTTTATAGGTACAACAAAACTCAGCCAACGTCAGAAAATCCCATCGCGAGATCAGTCTTTCCGTATACTCCAACAAAAGGGGGACAACATACACGTCTTACCACGTGTACTCTATAGGTTATCAAAGGCAGGCCTTGCTTTTGTCACCCTGTCGTTGAAAAAGTAAAAAAAAAAAAGACTGACCTCGTGATAGATTTTTGGATGTTATCTGGGAGTCTTGCACCTATAAAAGGAGCTTGGTGGTGGATAACAATCTTAGCTTTGACTCTGTACGTGTGGGTCCTCCTCTCTTCTGCGCCTTATTTCTTCTTCCATGGTTTCAGGATTTAGGGTGAAATATACCTTAAAGGGGCGATGTAACGATTTTTCTCATTTGCGCAAATACCGCTTAGAACAGACTCCTGACGTTAATGACTTATAAAACACGCGTTCGTTTTTCACCTCACGCAATCGATGTCGCAGAAAAAAAATTAAAGAAAAACGAGCAGCGTTCAACCCCTCAACTCGCTGCCAGAACAAGCGGCCACCTGATCTGGAGCCGGTTATATGCTGCAAATGCTGATCATAGCCACTTGCTGGGGTTGGCAAACACACAGGACACGCGCTGAGTTCTAGACATTGTTATGGTTCGGCTATTGTCGTCCTCGCAGCGATTGGCCACGGGCCACTACCCGAATGCTTGTCGAGCAGTCGACTATCACGAGCTCATATATCGAGTGCGCACGCAATGCTCGGATCCAATCTATGATATGCATTAAAATGTCGTCACTGGGGAATACTGCGATCCCCCAATTACGTCATAGAGTTTTGCGAAGGAGAGATTGAATTAAAACGCTCGATTTTGTCCTTGAAATTACACCGCAACAAAAGAGTTTCTGGGCCTGTGGCGTTGCGTGCAAGTATCCTTGAGTCCCACTAGTGCCGGGAAGTTCGTGTAAAGTGAAAAACATTCCAATTGCATGCCGTTGCACCGCCCTTTTAAAGGGACACGGCAAAGCGTTTCTGGACATTTTTCTTTTTTTGATTTGCATCGCGTTCGCTCGAGTGAGTGTGTGGGACTCTAACAACACATTAAAATATATTAAAGAAACACTTTTATGTATTTGAACATAACAGGCGAAATAAGTTCAACTTTTTGCGCAGATTTGCTATTGTTGATGACGTCATACGTCTGAACCAATAGAGAACCGAAACGACGAAAAGCCTGTAATGACCATGCGCGATCTTCCTAATTGTTGGAATTAACATCCAGTTATGAAGATGTGAACGCCCCACCAATTTACAAATGTTCAAAGCAAAAATTTGAAC
Source organism: Ixodes scapularis (assembly GCF_016920785.2). Lineage (NCBI taxonomy): Eukaryota > Metazoa > Arthropoda > Arachnida > Ixodida > Ixodidae > Ixodes > Ixodes scapularis. The sequence continues at coordinate 109,380,569 of NW_024609879.1, read as the reverse complement.
AAGAATCACACGCTTGAAAGGATAAAAATAAGTCATGTGCAGCCGTTCAGCCAGTCCTACCTGTAGAATACTACGTCGTCATTATCTGACGTTCTAGAGGCTAGACCAATGTTGCCACTGAACTCTCGTGTTTGACACTGGTGGACACGCCCTTCGAAGCAGTATTTTGCTTTTCTCCGTCCCTTTGCAGTACCCCTTTAAGAAAGGCAGGGTCGTGGTCACGTTTCTCGCTCGCTGATGGGTTCTACCGTCTTCTTATCGTCGAATTCTGCTATAGAAGTGGCTGCAGAACGATGATAAGGTACTTGGGATTTGACGCGCTTTGCGTTTGTTAACCCATCGGGGACTCAAATTACGTTAACATTACACGCCTGTTCCGGTAATGTACAGCGTGTGTCTCCCCCCGCTTTCCGTCCAACAAAAAAATTTAAAATGCAAAAGGTAAAAAAAAAAAACGCAACTTGTCTTTACCTTTAAGATAAACTGCGCATCGCATGACGATCATTCTCCGCCCATATGTAGCGCTAGCAGTTTCGAACCAGATGCGAAGGTTTCGGAACTAACCGTTATTTTATTCAAAACATATTAAGTTAAAAGTGATTTTCTAAAACTAAATTTAACAGAAAATTGGGGACAGTTTTCGCCTGCTTCGCGGTAACTGGTGCCATTCAACTCCAAGTATTTCGGAGCTCCGATAGTAGTCATTTTTCTGTTAAAAATATCAGAAAAATCACTTTTATAACCTTCGATTAAGACAAGGGTTAAAATGCCTTCATGTGCGCTTTGCTTGGGGAGGTGGCATCTCGCCATTTTGTCCCACGCGTTTATTTTTTTTTTTTTTTTTGTTCAGAAGAGCGTGAAAGAACGTGTCCTTGCACGCGTTTGTCGTGCTGACAGTACTATGGCGACATTTTGTTTTAGGGGCGAAGCTCCTTAGGGTTTAACCTTGTCCGTCCGGCGTCCGTCCTCACATCGATCGTGCTGGTGCTCGTGCTCGTGCTCGTGAGCTCACGTGCTCGTGTAGAAAAAAAAAGTGATGAAAAAAGGAAAAAATGTTTGCGTAGTCGACAGGATTCGAACCTGTGCGGGGAGACCCCAATGGATTTCTAGTCCATCGTCTTAACCACTCAGCCGCGACTGCGGTTTTTTTTTTTTATTTATTTCTTTATTGCAACGGCCACGACTGCGGGACGAGAAGGGGGCTTTGAGATGTGGTAGTAACTCAAGAGCTGGGGTTTCTGTCATGGATGAAACGTTGCATGTAGCCGCTCAATGTCTATACAGGAGAGGGCGCTGCGGTCAAATGCGTATATAATCGCGTTAAACGTTTCATGCATTGGCTCAACGTTTATAGGCGAGAGCGCGCTGCGGTCAAATGCTCAAATGCGTATATAACCACGTTCCATACCACACATTCTCTTTCTGACATGGATGAAAACAAACGAAAAGCTCGGCATGCTGCGGCTCAGTGTATCAGCACCACCAGAGCTTCGCCTCAATCAACAACATTCACCACGTGGAGAGGCGGTCAATTTTTTTTCGTCGATTTCTTTGTATTTTTCTCGTGAACGCGTGCTGTCGGCATCAGGTACTGCAATGGGTGGCATCACCCTAAACAGAAGGACATTGAGGCACCCTAACAAGGGTTATACTCTGCTCACCCTTAAGCTCAGACTGCAGCCAAAGCTACAAGCCCGAGCTAGCCCGCGCTCCTGGCTTTCGGACGTGCATTTCAATCAATCAATCAAATCTTTTTATTCTCCAGAAATTCTGGACGGGAGCCTAGGCAAAACGTTGTTCAAGAACAGCTTGACTGGGCTCAGGCTCTCCCGTTTACAGGCAGCAGCATTCAATAGAAAAAAAATGAATACAAAAGTACGCACACATTAGATACATAAAAATAAATACTACAATTCATTTAAAAATTTGAAAATACAACAAAAACCAACTAAATAAGATACGACAAGATGTCTTTCTTGCTAGCCGAAGATATATCTATGTTCTTGGTGAGACATGTATTTAACAAGGATGGAAGAATATGGCGCAGGGATTGCAGATTATAGTTTGTACGTGACCGAGGGATAGCCCAAAACTGTACGACGTGTGCTGACGATGCTGAGTCTTTCAGTTAATTGCGAAATACAATATAAGAATTCATTAACTGATGCCGGTGCAAAACGAATGGAACACATCAAGCGGTATTCATACAAATGTTTAATAGGAAGGATATTATACTTAGTAAACAGAGGTTCAGTGTGATCAACAATAATGTACTTCCGCAATGTGTCGTAAGACCTTTTTTCTGGAGCAAAAATAATGTATTTATATTTGTTTTAGTTGTAGTAGCCCAGATGAGATGACAGTAATTCAAATTGGACTGAAATAATGCGTGAAATATTTTTAACTTAACATGACGTGGCAAAATACCACGACAACGAGCAAATACACCGACAGTACGAGACAGTTTAGAGATCAAAAAGTTTACATGAGCGTCCCATGTCACGTGTTCCGAAAAGTATACACTTAATATTTTGTGCTGGTTAACGATTTCTATTTGCGAATCGCCATGTAGAATTGCGGTATAAGTTAAGATAGACTTATTTACAGATATAAAAATAATTGCTTTGCATTTCTTCGCATTAATCTTGAGCGCGTTAGCCTCCCACCATAAAAGAAGTTCTGAAGAACAGAATCTGCGCGTCATATCAATTCGTCAGCACTATCTGCAGAAAAAAAAAAGGCTTGTATCATCGGCATAAATGATGAACTGTGCTTGGTTATCAACGCTTACAATGTCGTTCATGTAAACATTAAACAGAAAGGGCCCAAGTATACTTCCTTGAGGTACCCCACAAAGAACGTCTTGAAAAGAGGAAGCATGATTATTAATGACAAGAGACTGTTTACGAGCTTTTAAGTATGACTCAATTAGCTTATGGGGTACGCCACGAACACCATAGTACTCTAGTTTTGCCAGCAATGTTTTATGATTTAGCACGTCGAAAGCTTTAGAAAAGTCGATGAACACTCCTAATGTAAGCAAACTTTTTTCTATACTTTGTAATATAATTTTTTTTTTTTGCAGCAGTAAATCTGTCTCGGTGGATTTACCTTTCCTAAAACCAAATTGAAATTCTGTTAATGCAGACTGTTTAAAAAAAGTCATTGAGGCGCATAAAGATAATTTTTTTCAAGTGCCTTAGAAAACACAGGTAGCACCGATATAGGCCTGTAGTTGGTGACAACGTTTGAGTCACCATGCTTTATGTATTACTGAAACTTTAGCCAATTTCATATTAGTGGTAAATTTACCTGACGATAAGGAGAGGTTATATATGTGTGTTAGGCAGGGTACGATGATATTCATCACGAATTTGACAGGTTTCAATTGTAGTTCATCAACATCTGTGCTTTTACTGTTCTTAAGTCCTAGAACAATGTTAAATGTCTCTTGGTCGTCAGTTGGGGCTAGAAAAAAGGTATGGCTACTACGCGTGAGCTTCAAAAGGGCACCGTCATTATAAGGTTTGGACTACAAATTTAAAAAAAAAACCGTGTTGAAATATTCCGCCAAAGGCACACCAGACATAACTTGGCCATCAATTTTTAATTCGCCTATGCGAGGAGGAATGTTACTACGATTCAGGACTTCGTTTATCATTTTCCATACAATATCAGGGCGTTTATTAGTAGCATCTTCGAACATGCGCTTATAGTACAACGTCTTCGCTTTCCAGAGTTCAGACGTCAGGACGTTCCGAATTTTTTTTTAAATTAAAAGCTTGTTATTTCTTGATGTGAGAAACGATTTGTATAGGCGCAGGCTTTCTTTTGCATCATTTTGATGTGTATGGGTGTCATCCAAGGTTTTCTTATTTTGTTGGTCACAGTTATAGTTTTAAATGAAAAATGTAAATAGTAAAGTCTTTGAAAACCATTTAAAAATTCAATGTACGCATCATCCACGTCCAGCTTAGAATGAACTGAGCTCCAATTATGGTCCGAAACTGAATTTCTGAAGACCAGCAGGCAGCTATATATCTGACATGTTCGTGAAGGTGACCGTAGCCTTTGGAACCTTTCTTTCCAGGTCATGATTAAACAGAGAAAAAAAATCTGAAGATGATCGCTAATATCAGCACACATGGTTCCAGAAGCGTGTAGTTTTGTAATGCAATTCGTGGTGAAAAGATCAATTGCATTAGATGTGGTCTGGGTGATCCTAGTAGCTGACTTAATTATATTAACAAACCCACTTGAGCTGAGCACATTGATGAGCTCAATAGTTCGAAAAGAATCATCTAGAACGTTAACGTTGAAGTCTCCTCTCATAACTACGCTAAACTAGTTAATCAAAACATGTTCAAAAAAGTGAACAAAAAGTTTCTGGCCCGAGTGCTCGTCCTGCGTAGAAACGCTGCTACTACTAAGCGTTGTGAATGAAGAGTGTGGGGGGGGGGGGGGGGGGGGGGGGAGAAGCGGCGGTGGCAACCAGACAACCGGCAAGCTGGTTGTTTGGTTGCCACCGCCGCTCATAGATGGCGGTAGCTGTCCAGAGGGTTGTGTCGAGATATATTTGTCCACGGACACGAAACTGGGGAAACCAGCCCTTAACAGCTCCGCTGTAAAAATAAATAAATAAAGAAATAAAGTCTTGTGAAATTTTACGGTGTAGTGTAAAACCGCAGACTGGCTTTCTTTATGTCCAGGCATATTCCCAGCCTCGTCATTGGCCGAGCTCGCTCTGTAGATTGCAGGCGAATTGGCACTCTAAAGTGCCTCGTGGCAAAGAAGGCACTCCAGATTTCTTAGATATCAGGTTTGAGACAAACCTATGCGTGGGCATGAGGTAAGAATGCTAAAGGCGCGCCGTCCTACTGCCAGTACATCATAATAAAAAAATTAAAAAAATTTGTTTTTTGCAGACATTATGACAAAACTTTATGCGGACACGTCCCAAGCACGTTAAAAACATGTTTGCTTTATACTTATGTAGGCTTCGTACAGACAATTTTTTCAATAAAAATTGTGACAAAAATGTCATACAAGGCAAGAAAAACACCTCAGACAATGTACGTAGACTATTAAAGCATGAAATGCTTTTTGACTTTACCCCCCCCTCCCCCCCCCCCCCCGTGTATTTCCCCCTAAATTTAGCGGGGAAATCGATATCCCGAGACGTATACACGAATTCAGGTTCTCAGCTAAATTTAGAGGGAAGAATTTATGTCACGTGACCTGACAAGACACGCGGACCAATTTATTTTCCCCGCTAAATTTAGCGGAAACAATTGACGTCACGTGGCCTATAAACCTATCCAGTTTCCCCGCTAAATTTAGTGGGAAATTCACGTCGTGGGACGTATACGCCAATTCAGTTACCCGCTCAATTTTAACGGGAAAATTCACGCCTTGTGACCCAGACACCAATCCAGGTTCCTCGCCTAATAAAGCGGCGGAACTCGACGTCACGCGCGGCCTGACGTAACGTGGCCCATACAACCGTTCAGTTTCTCCGATAAATTTAGCGGGAAAATATACATCATGTTACACACCGATTCCCTCACCAAATCACAATAATTAGATCCCTGAGCGGATAAGTTCGATGATCCGCCTCCGACCCTGAATCCGCGCATGCATTTTGCATAATAAAATCAAGCATGACAAAAACGCATCTGGATGGTATCCTATAAGCCGTCTGCTTACCTTTGTACAAAAAACTCTTTGTGTCAGAATATACTGAAAATCATTTGATCGTACTCTATTTTATCGTATTTAATAAATAAGCGATTATCCTTTCAAAAGACACTTCGCATCGCTCGAAAGTTTTTCGCAGTTAGAAGATCGTCTTGGGAGTCCGTGATACAGACATTCTGACCAGAATATGCGCTCAAGAAGGAGGAAAAATTAATGTTTTTTTTCTTTTTCTTTGTAAACCAATTTCAAGCAGACGTGTATATTTAAAAACATAAAAATTAACGAAGGACAGACTAATAACGTTCTGTTGTTTGATTTAGGTCAAACAACAAAAAAACTGGGAGAGAAAAAGCGCTCACTGCCCACATCAAAGTAGTCGTGTATATCTGGTAAGGCGCATGTACACCACTGGGAAAATGTCACAATATTCAATAATGAATAACACCTCCACTCAGTTTCGCTTCTAACACGAACACTCAACTGTATCCTCGAAACTATATACTTAAAAACAAATCAGTGCCAACTAGGAATAAAAGAAAAACGCACACACACACGCAACAATTTACTTGTCGAGGTCGCTTTGAAGAAGGAACAGAATATCGTCAACGAGGACACATTCAGACAGGTTCGCCCCTTTTAAATTAATACCCGCTTATGAGAAGTATCTTTGCGTTGGTACACTTGATGCTGGGATGGCATGCACGAACTGCGCTACAGGAATCAAGAGCGAAAACTCGGGCTGGCGAAAATTCCACCACTCCCGAGCATCGAATTCACTCTCCTCGATCTACTAGTAGGTAAAGAAACCACCTTGCAGGCTTCTTCTAATTTCTTGTGGTTTACGCGTGCACCATATTTTTAGCCACCGAGAGTTACTCCGACGCACTTATTAATTTCGTTTCTCGCGACCACCGCCAGGGTGTTACTTCCGGCATCTGGTTGGCCATATTCGAATTTGTGTAGACGCCCTGGAACATGCCCAGCACACCTTTTGGCCAATGGCGTCTCCTCATTTGACAGCTATACTTCCCAATGAATGGAAAAGCTCTGTATATATGGCTATGACCGGCTAGTTTGAGTACGCCGCCGCTGCCGCCATGTATCGCGGGATCTGTAGTTTTTTTATACGCACGAGCAGAGCACGAGACGGCACAAGCTGTCTCATGCACGGGTGTCTACCTCTTGTAAACTACTGTTTTTGCGGCGTCACGCATGCGTGGAACGTTCTAGGCCGCCACCACTGAGACCGTATCTACGCACACAACTCGTGAAGCGTTCGATATCGAACGCGAAGGTTGATTCGAGAGGGGGAACGGAACGACGCAATATAACCATCCGGCCATTCGCCTACCCGAGGTCTCATTTGTCCAACTTCCCCGAAGCCATAAATGCCACCGCCAACCGTAATTCAGAGTCGTTTCGGCGGTGGGAGGCAGCACGATTTTCCAAAGCACACGCGAGCAAGAATCTACGCCGCTTCTTGTTCATTGTCCTCGGGGACGCGGGAACAACTCTTTTTATTCTTTATTGATTGGCGCGTGTCTTCCCTGGTGCTTCTGGCATTCCATGCGGATATTTGCTTGTCATTAGGTTCGGCTGGATATACTATATATCTTTATGGATATCACAAATTAGTCTCGCGACCATACCTGGTGAATTTCATCTTTCTTTTTTTTTTGTATGCGCCTTTGTTGCATTTCTGATAATGTTTACTCCCGCGAAATAGTATAGCATTTTTTTTAATAAAAAATGTTAAAGAAAATAAGAAACACTTTTTTGTAATCAGTGGGATTTACTATTACGAGTACACTTTTTTAAAGGGTGGCCACCAGTTTTGCGTCAGCGTGGCCATTTTTATTTCTGTAATGTAAATGCGTAAGGACCCAAATCTAAATTCATGGATTCGGCTACTAAAATCAATTGTAAGTAGAAAGAAAAAAAAACGAGTCGTTGTCGCGCGTTTTATTTTATACAGACAATTGGTTTATTTTCTACACTTCACATATCAAAAAGTTGCACCTTACGTTTATTGCCCATACGACACGTCGTGTGTATGAGACTCTGCTCTTGAAACCCGGCTTTAACGCTAGACCCGATGATACTCATGCACTAGTTGATAGTTCCAGATCACGAAAACAGAAAGCGCAGAAGACAAGAACAAGTGGAAGACTACACATGACCGTACACAGGAGAAGCGCTTACTCTAAACTGACGAGGGGACTGGTGGCCGAATGGGCTAGCGCACTCCAGCTCGAAGCACGTGAAGCGAAAGCTCGCGCTGCAGAACCCCAGGCATCCTGGGCCAACACCACCTGGACAGAAGGCCTCCACACGCGTCATCATAGTCAGATCGATCGAAGCGAGAGATTGGGCACGAGTGCTGCGTCAGTGTTCGGCTGCGGCTCGTGGCCAATCAGCGCGTCGAAGGTCGGGCTCGGGTCCAATAGCCGACCGAGCGCGATCCGACTGTGATGACGTTTCATAGAGGAAGAAGAAACCATGCGGAGGCCTTCTGTCTAGGTGGTGTTGTCCTGGGCTCAATCCCTGCCGGTTTCGATCTGGATGAGCATCGTACCGGCGTGCGGTCATGTATCACTAGTACTTCATGGTGCACGTTAAAGGCACCAGGCTACACTCTAAAAAAAAAATCTGTGCGTTTACTTTCACGCACACCACTCGGACAGCCAATCACCGCAACTTACAAAGGCAGCTCAGCGAATGACACTGCCGAAACATATGTTTAGACCAAAAAACGCAGTCTGAGTTGTGACATTAAGCAATGCAAAACGTCACGCTTGCATTGCTTAATGTCACACCTCAGACTTCGATTTTTGGTCTAAACATATGTTTCAGAATTGTCATTCGCTGAGCTGCTTTTGTAAGTTGCGCTGATTGGCTCTCCGAGTGTTGTGCGGGAAAGCAGATGCACGGGCTTTTTTTTAGAGTGTAGCGGTTGTACTGCACTGGCTAAATTTCTCATCTACAGCAGGTAGACAAGTCGCTCGTTGAGGCAAGACTATGTTGTAAGCTGTATAAACATACACCCAGTCTTGTACACGTTACAAAAAAAAAGTAATCGATTACAATTACTATTACTCTTGGCTAAAAAGTATTCGATTAGATTACTTGATTACTCGACGGCAAAAATAATTGGACATTACTTAAAGAAGTAATCGTTACTTTTCCGATTACTTTAATGAGTGAAGACACATCTTTAGAGCTCATAACAATTAACTACTTCCAACCTACCGTATTTACTCGCAGAATGAACGCACTTCTTTTCCGAAAAATCGATGCAAAGTTGGGGGGGGGGGGGGGGCGTTCATTACGCGAAGTAAAGTTTTTGCGTCCGTTTTTATTTATATAATGAACGGACCTTTTATCGTGAAAAATCGAAGTAACTTCTTATCTCTTTGCGCGGGGCGCCTGACCCCGTAACCAAACTAATCTGCGCAAAAAAAAAAAAAAATCACTCTGTTTTTTTTTTTTTCTTTGAGTTCCTTTGATTTTTTTTGCCACCTTTTCCAAGCTGTTTTGTTTGCTTAGGCTAGGGCTCTCCGCTTATCTTTCTTATCCCCGAGCGCGCGACGCGCGACCCCCCGTAACCAAACTGCGCTGTGAGAAAAAAAAAAAGCTCCTATCCATGTTTGTTTGTTTTCTTGCTTCCGTTGGATCTTTGCGAATTTTTTTAACGCCTTTTGCAAGGCGTTTTGTTCGCCCACGATGCCCATGCATTGGCGACCTCGCTGCAACAGAATAGAAAAGTGCGTTCATTTCGCGCGCGTGGGGGCAGGGGGTCGAAATTTTGGCGTCCGAGTTGGGGGTGTGTTTATTACGCGAGTGAAAAAAAAAGTCGACATTTTGAGAGCCGACTTGGGGGGTGCGTTCATTACGCGAGTGCGTTTATTTTGTGAGTAAATACGGTATATTTCACATTTGCACAAGTATTGAAGAAAAACTGGCTCCCTCTTCGTGGTCGTTGCACCTTCACAATGCAGACACAAGCATAGAATTCGTTTGAGGACGTTTAATGATTTAGGCGTTCTCCAGTGTGTGTGTATGTAGGGAGGGGGGATCGGAGGGGGTTCTAGATCTTGTTAAGCTTGAGCAAGAGTTGTCGCTCAAAGTTTGCGTCGCTCATTTTATTATTCACATGTGGATGAGCTCGCATGTTATACAAAGAGCAGCAGCTCCAGGATATGAAATGGATCATGTGTAGTATTTATTATCGGAAGAGATCGCCCCGACCACTTCTCAACTCGAAACATTGCTTGTCACAAAGACCACGCAGGGGAAATGGGAAAATATTTGAACTGCCTTTGTTATATCTTGCATCCGCTTTAGGCATTCTTCGGTTCTGGTTCTCCTACGGGCTGCGAGTAGATACCCTAAGCAGGATTTTATTTTTTTATTTCTGTGTGTGTGTGCGTGAGGGGGCTGGTTTGAACGAAGGACTCACAAAGCTACATCCTGCTTCCTCAAACTTCGCCCTGAATGGCCTTTGTCATGCACTGTGGCTTCCCTGGTGCTTCCCACTCCCAATCCCAGCTCGAAAAACAAAAAGGCATTCCACAAAAACTGTACATAGAAAAAGATTGACATCGTTTCCTACAGCTCCGCAAAATTCTTTCTTTTTTCCGATCGAAAAAAAAAAAGCAATTTTTTTTTGTGATTTCATAAAAAAAGGCGTGTGCCGGGGGGGGGGGGGGGGGGTCCCGTGGACAAATTGTAACGGTTACAAGTAATTTTATTACTTCAAAAAGTAATAACATCACATTACTCTTGTGATTACTGCCTAATAAAAGTAATCAACTGATTACAAAATTACTTCAAAAAGTGATCGATTACAATTAATTTGATTACTTGTAATGCATACGGTACAAGTATGCATACACCCCAAATGTTTTTTGTTTTGTTCTTTCAACTGACGTTTTAATTTGGAAGAGGATAAGGATGAAGATATAAAAATACTCTAATGTTAAAAGCGACAAATATTTTTGAGGAGTTTTTGGAAGGAGAGAAAGGATCTGAAAAGACTGAGAATTATAAAACAGGTAAAAGGAAAAATAGTAAAAAATAAAAGGAAAAGGTTACATGCTTAAAGTAGCAGAGTGATAAATAAAAAGAAATAAATAAGAAGAAAAAGAGAAAGGTAATGCAAATTTAAAAATATATATATATGTAAAATAGTTTATGTACTTTAATCCTTTTGATTACGAAGTCATAGATGGAGAACTGATGCAGTTGTCTCCTTTGATCACATTGACTTCAGCCTCAAAAATCTCGCAAGTTCACTTATCGGGACACCTCGAAATTCTTGCGCTGGACAGCAGCGGGGCGCATCCACAGTTACCTAAAGGGCGAGCTGCCCCGACGGAGAGGATTTGAGAGATAGCGCATGTTCTCTGAGCCTTACGTTAATGCGTCGTCCGGCCTGCCCCCTATAAACCTCCGCAAAACGTGAAAGGGGTCTCATACACCACTCCGCTGCAACAGTTGACGTATTTGCCGCAGTGTCTAACGCCGCATTCGTCGGGCGTTTCGCGATGGGTGTTGACTCTGTGGCAGAGCTTTTTTATCGCCCCGTAGCCAATAGGATTTCGACAATGGCCGATAAGAATTGCAAAGAACCAATCATAAAGCAAAAGGCGTGACCATAATAAGCCATGCCGCCTGCGTTTTGGCTAAAGTAATAACTGCCTTTCCTGTTGTGGTTGCTTCTTGTTGTTGCTTTGTTTGTTGTTGTTGTTTTTTCTCCTTTTTTTTGGGGGGGGGGGGGATGACGGAGCATAGACAACTGCATAAGCGTTCTGGCCGTAAGTCGGGGGAAGGATTTACTAACATTATGTCGATAGATAAATTATTGCCCCTTTTGTACTGACAATGTCTGCCCAATTTCTGGCTTCATCATGCCTTGGCGCCGTTTGCCTACTTCATGTAGTCACCGCCAGGGGCATCACCTCCCCATACAATGAAGACGACGCTTGTCCGCTGCGCACTGATACTACCGGAACGTACGTGATTCTAATACTTTCGGAACGCGTATTTCATAACGGGCGAGCAACAACATTTGTAGTTTTCAATAGTGAATAAATGTAGTGGACGATAAGCGTGACCCAACACGAATTATAACAAAACTGGCCGAGCTGGTACCGTTTCACAATGTCCAAACAACAAACACTAAAAGTTCTTTTTTTTTTTTTTTCTGATGCCAAGGATTAGGCGAAAAGAAGAAAGGTAAATGAAAATGCAACGGTCAGACTCCTCTAGGGCTACAACCGCTACGAAGTCCCCTAAGCCGCGTGAAAGGTATTAGGGAGTTTTCGTAGACCGCGCTACCCCCTCCGCTAAGCGTTCCGCAACGAAGAAGTCGCTACTGCGCCTGCGCGCCGATAGCCTTGACTGTGGAGTTCCCGCTATCGTAGCGGATTGCGGAGGGCCTTGCGGGACGGCGAAAACGATCTACGAAAACTCCCTATTAGCTGTGCCGGGACTAACGTTTCGTAATGACGTGCTGCGCCTGTTGTCAAGAACTCGTCACCACCTCGAGTTGCGCGAAAGAGAGCTGGACAGGTCTGCCAATCCAACAGCGCCAAAAAAAGCCGTGAAAGGGTAGATTGAATGGTCCAGTTTTGACGACAGGGAGGCCCGAACAAAGCTGGGCTTTGAGTTGAGTCTCGGCAGGGGTGCTATGTTGCGCGTGCTATGTTGCGCTTTTTGCACTCCCAGGAGACTTGGAAGAGGGAAGTGACGTCAACAACACAGCAAATGCAGGTTAAATGTTGACAGAAGAAAACGAAATCAACACCCAATCTGCGTTTGCTGTGTCGTTGACGTCACTTCCCTCTCCCTAGTCTCCTGGGAGTCCAAAAAGCGCAACATAGCCCCCCAGGATGGTGAGCCTTCACTCATATAAAAATTAAGGAATGTCTGTCTGGACAGACAGACCCAAACGTGAAAGGGGTCTCATACACCACTCTGCTGCAACAGTTGACGTATTTGCCGCAGTGTCTAACGCCGCATTCGTCGGGCGTTTCGCGATGGGTGTTGACTCTGTGGCAGAGCTTTTTTAGTTTGTCGGGGGCTGAAAACACAACGGGCACATCGTATTCGGAGGCAATTCTTTTGAAGTTATGAGAGATGCGATGGATATAAGGGACGACAGCCGGTCGGCTTCTTTTTTGTCTACTTGTCTCGCTTCTTCTGTTTGGTTTGATTCTACATTCAGCAACATCAGACAGAATAGAAGTGGAATAAGCCTGGATGACTTGAGCCGTGATATTTGCGCGTCAAAGCCCTCCCTTGCTAATGAATACAAGACGTTTTTAGGGCAGCGCTTAAACAACTAGAAACTATGCCTCATTTGACAGCGCTCGTAATGACGTTGCCATTACGAGCGCTGTCAAACTATCTCCATCGTCTGTTTCTTCCACTCATGGGAAAGACCAACACACATGTCGAGAACACTGCCCACTTCACCGAACTCGCTTCGGACCTGCAATTGAACGACCACGAGTGCCTTGTTCCATTTGATGTGGTATCTCTCTTCACGAGTATTCCCATTCGACTCGCGGTGTTTGTTGTCAGAACGGCACTCAAGGCCGACACGACTCCACCTGAAAGAACACACCTCTCGGTGAATGAGATATTTCGGCTACTAGAGCTGTGCCTGACAAATACCTAATTTTCTTTCGCTGGTCGCTACTACAAGCAAAGTAGTGGCACAGCCATCGGTGCCGTGGTGTCCGTCACTGTCGCCAACCTCACAACGGAAGTCACCGAGCAAAAAGCCTTAAGCACATTTTCTCCCACACCGACTCTGTTTCTACGTTATGTGGATGTTTGCTTCTGTGTTGCCAAGTTCAGCGAAGTCGATCGCCTTCACAAACATCTCAATTCCATCCATCCAGACATTCAATTCACGGTGGAACATGAGTCTAATGGGTGCCTTCCATTTCTGGATGTGGCAGTGGAAAAAACAGGGAACCATTTATCCTTCCAAGTATACAGGAAAGCAACGCACACCGGTCGCTACCTTAACTTCTCGTCAGACCACCCTACAACTCACAAATCCTCTGTAGTGTCGGCGCTCTTTCGACGCGCCCTCACGGTCTGCTCAACAAAAAAGTCACTTAAGATGGAAGTCGATATTATAAAGCGAGACCTTCGGAAAAACAACTACCCCACGAGATTTGTCAACAAAATATACAAACAACTTCGTCACCCTCCTACATCCAAGAACAAAAACACCTCCAGCCGCATGTGCGTCCCGTACCTCCATGGCGCGAACGAGGTCCTAGCCCGCGTTTTGAGACCGTACGGCATTGCAGTTACGCATAAACCTGTCTCAACTCTGGGCCATTTTCTTCCTCTTCCAAAGGATCGTCCACCAAAAGAAAAAGCTCAAGGCCTGATTTACCAAATTCCCTGTGCCGAATGCGACGCCTCTTATGTGGTGGAAACGAAGAACTTTCCCGAACGTCTGCGCAGACATAAGCATGACGTAAAGAAGAATGACATCCAAGGCAGCGCGCTGGCGGAACATGCTCAGAAGACCGGCCTCGCCATTGGCTTTGACAGCAGCTCCATCCTCGACACAGAAAGAAACTGGAGAAAGCGGCTCTTAATAGAATCTTGGCACATACAAAATACAAGCAACAACCTGAACCGATCCACCGAAACGCTTCCAAGCAGCTATATACACGGGCTAAAATGCGCCACACACAGAAACAGAAGAAAACAAAGCTAAAAGAGAAGAGAAGAAAACGATGACAGGTTGCTACCTTCTTTGCAGCAGCTGTGCATGGACGCCGCCATAACTGACCTTCAGTTTTTGTTTCCTCTTATTTCGTTTATTTCACTTCACCATTACCCTAGCAGGCCAGGTTATTGCCATATTAGATTCAACTGTGTCCTTTTCTAAAGCATCGGCCTTTGTAGAGGATCGTCAACTACCGTTTCAGTTGCTCGGCATCTCGGTAAGATAAGAGAAGGTCAGCAATGGCGGCTATAGTTTGGCGCGTGTGTAAAGCGTCTATACCCGTGAACAAGGAGCCGAGCTGGCTTCGAAATGTCGGGCACATTGAAGAAATTGGTTAGAGTCTACGTTGCACTTTTTTTTATTACTTACCTAACCCGGCGGAGTTCCGCCGAAATGTTTACATTTAAAATTAGTATTAGTTTCATAGGAGTAATATCAGATGCGCACTTGTTTTCTTTGGCAAGAAAGTAGTGCAGTATAGAAAAAAAGTGAAAACCGTTTAGAACTCCCTGTAACACCGAATTAGAGCGCAGCTCTTGAGGAGGAGGAGGGAAGGGTACTGGGGGGTGGGTGAAGTGACCTGGGGGGGGTCACGCGACCTTGGGGGGTCACGTGACGATGCCGATGATGTCATCAGTGACGTCACTGATGACGTCATTAGTGGCGATGACGATGCGGACTCCGATGACGTCATCAGCGATGATGACGATGACAATGCGGATGTCGGTGACGTCATCAGTGACGTCACTGATGACGTCATCCGTGATGATGACGATGACAATGCGGATGCCGGTGAGGTCATCAGTGATGATGACGATGCGGATGCCGGTGAGGTCATCAGTGACGTCACTGATGACATCATCAGTGATGATGACGATGATGATGCGGATGCCGGTGACGTCATCATTTACCATGACGCCATCGGGGAGGTCACGTGACCTCGGCGGGGGGTCACGTGACCCTGGGGGTGGTCACGTGACCTCGGGGTGTGTCGCGTGACTTCGGGGGGTGACCTTGGGACCACCAAGGTCACCACAAGGTCACGTGACACCCAAAGTCGCGTGACCCCCCGAGATCACGTGACCCTGGGGGAGGGGTCACGTGACCTCTGGGGGTCACGTGACCTTGGGGTGACCTTGGCGGGTCACGTGACCTTGGGATGACCTTGGGGGGCCGCGTGACCTTGGGATGACCTTGGTTACGCCGACGGCGACGCCGCTCAAGCCGGGAACGGGCCCCTAAGAGCTGCGCTCTAAAACAAGCGGCGAATCTAGTTTCCAACCTTGTCCCCTGCGCGACGGCCAGGAAACACCTGCAAGACTCTACAAGGGACCTGAAGGTGGCAGGAGAGACGCGATAGGCTTGCTTGAAATGGAACTCGCCCGAATGGGGCAAGGTGTCTTCAAACCACCGTTCGTTCCTCTGGAAAGTCCACCGTTCTCGACTGATCACGGGTAGATTGTCGGTCATGAGAGCGTCTATGGCGAAGGCATTGGCCTGCAGCTGCTGATCGATGTCACTTGAAATTCTTGCGTGTGCGTCGGCATCCAGGGGTGCTATTTTGCGCTTTTTGAACTCCCAGGAGACTTGGAAGAAGGAAGTGACGTCAACGACCAGAGCAAACGCAGATTGAATGTTGAAAGAAGAAAACAAACTCAACATCCAATCTGCATTTGCTGCGTTGTTGATGTTACTTCCTTCTCCCTAGTCTCCTGGGAGTTCAAAACGTGCAACATAGCCCCCCAGGTCCAGCTGCCTCTGATCTAAAAGGTGTCGGGCTCTCACAAAGAAAAGTGCCCTAACCACGCGCTTCCTCTGTCCAGCATCGCGGATATCACGCTCCAGCTCATCCTCCACACACTTCATGATGTTTCGGTATGGCGAGTTTCGAGTGGACAAGTGGGCTCGCGCACACCAGCTTGGAGCACGCGGAGCGAAAGCTCGCGCTGCAGAACCCAGGAATGCTGGGTTCAATCCCTACTTCTGCTCGTTTCGATCTATACTCCGTTTCACCTTATGTTGTACTGCAGACAAGGATAGAAGCGCGAGCTCATAGCGTTGGGAGCTACTCTTAACGCACGAGAGCTTGTGCCGCCGAGTTACGCCCTAAAGCAAGGAGCTCGCGCTCGTAGCCTTGGTGGAACAGAGTATAGATGAGCATTGTACCGGTGTGCGGACGTGTATCACTGGCTTGTAATGGCTGATCGTAATGATTAGATTGGATTCAAATTTGGATTAAAGCTCATGACTTAGCACAACAATGTGTGGTAACGCGTTTCTGATAAGTCGACGAGGTTATTTATAAAAAAAAATGCGTATGCACTGTAATATTTTGCGTGCCCATTGCTTACCCATCGTCACTGCCATCAGTTTGGAGTGGCACTAAGTTTTCTCGTGTAGCACCAACATACTTGAAGTGTGTTTCAACGGGTTGAAGTGAACTCGCTTGTAGTGACACTAAACTAGCCCGTCTGACAGGGGTATAAGAGTTTACCAAATGTTTGTTTGTTTTTCTTACATGTTTCGGTTAATGTCTTTGTATTTCTTTTTATAAAGAGGGTGATTGACTTTTTTTTTAAACTGAAGTACCCTCTTTTCACCTGTCTTAAATTAAGAAAACGCGTGAATATCATTTTGGTATTTTCTTCAATCAGTACTAAGAGAACAATATTACGTTTGCTTTTAAAGGAATAGCTTTAGGTCGATTTCACACATGCGACAAACTCTCTTGTCGCCGACCGAATTTACTGGGCGGAAAGAGACGGCACCGTTCACAATTGTTGCCACCCACCGCGTTCGCATGGTTCCGGTCTTTCGCGGATATCAAAGCAAACTGCCCCTGGTACGAATAGCGATCGAAAAGTTTCAGAAAAGCCTCATAGACTAAAGTTGAAGCTTGGGCGAGTTGGTACATACTTCGGAAATTAAAAACAGCGCGGAAGGACGAGGACCAGACAAAGAAGTGACACGGACGTAGCGCTGACTTACAACTGAGTTTATTGAACGCAAACTCGCAATATTTATTTGCGGTGTCACGAACAAAAGAACATAAAAAATTCAGCCCATGTGATGTATCACCAATAAAAATAAAACAATGATAAAAAACATTGAAAAAACATTGAAAAAATAATAATGAAATGCGCCATGACACAGCCGTACAGAGTATGTGCTAAAAATCGAGCAAGTCACGGAACCAGAAAATTCATCTCTTTGGCTGATAGGGCCACAGAAGGACTGCTTACACATGCTGCACCCAACCTCGCTATCTCAACAGCCTCTAGAATTTCCCGAGTAAGCTGGTCCCTATGACGCTTAACAACCTCACACCGTTGGAAGTCGGGAAGGCAACCACAGTCGCGGCGATGAATGCCCAGGTGACCAGACACGGTTGTGGAGACACTGTAAGCGTGCTCTCTCAACCTGTCGTTGAGACAGCGGCCCGTCTGGCCAACGTAGCGCCTGCCACACGTCAGAGGGAGAGAATAAACAACCCCCTCCGAACTCGGGACGAAGCGGTCTCGATGCCTCGTACTGCAAGCCGTGGCCGCCCTCGAAGAAGGGTTAACAGCTCTGCACAACCTGGACAGCTTGTCCGGGGCAGAGAATAAAACGTCGACGTCACACCTGCCAGCAATGCGTTTTAGGTTGTGGGACAGGCCGTGTACGTAGGGAATAACCACAAACTTTCTTCTTTCCCTTCCCTTTCTGTTGTTGGCCTCTTCTTCACTTCTCATAGGGCTGCTCTTGATATCTTTCAGCAAAGACTCGGCGACCGTTGTTAACACGTGAGAGGGAAACCCAGCATCTGCGAGGCGTTCAGTTTGCCTGTCAAAGCTATGTTTAATTTTATGATAACAAGACCTACGCAGCGCATGTGTATAGCAAGTCCTTGCAATCGCCCGCTTGACAGTTTTTGAGTGAGCGGACTCGAATGGCAACAATGGCTTTCCAGCACGGGGTTCATAGCTCCAACAAAGATGACCTGGACATATAGTTAAATTCAAATCCAAAAACCGGATGCATCCTGCCTCAGGCACTTCATGAGTCAGAACAAGTGGCGAAAGGCAATGACTAAAAATGCCTAAAACGTCAGTCATTGACGAAAGAAAGGATACGGCATCGGCATGAAACAAAATCAGAAAATCATCTACATACCGGAAGACCTTTGCAACTTTGGTTCCCCAAGCCGTTCAAAGATGATGCGGTCAAGGCTCGCTAACAACAAGTCGCTAAGTACGGGGGCAATGCAAGGACCAATACATACCCCTTGCCGTTGCAAATAGATGTTACCCTCCCAAGTCGCAAAGGTCGACCTCAGATACATCTCAAGGAGTTCCATGAAGCCTTCAACTGAAATTCCCGCAGCATTTTGAAAGGCAACTACACCAAACACATCGATGCAGTCACGAATGCAGGTAAGGAGTCCATTATGTGGCAAGGAGTAATACAAATCCTTAATATCGAATGAACAGGCCATAAAGCTAGTGCGCTGGTTGTCTTTAAGAAAAGAAATGACATTATCGGAACTCTTCACGAGAAAAGGATCGTGAATCTCAAACAGCTTCAAACTCTTTTGCAGGAACAAGGCAACCGACTTCTGCCAAGTACCGGCCTCCGAAACAATGACACGCAAAGGGCAATCTACCTTGTGCGTCTTTGCTGCGAAGAAAAGCTCCAAACTAAGCTGTTTCCCAGCGTAAATTTTCTTAACCAGCTGTTCGAGCTTTGACAGGCAAACTGAACGCCTCGCAGATGCTGGGTTTCCCTCTCACGTGTTAACAACGGTCGCCGAGTCTTTGCTGAAAGATATCAAGAGCAGCCCTATGAGAAGTGAAGAAGAGGCCAACAACAGAAAGGGAAGGGAAAGAAGAAAGTTTGTGGTTATTCCCTACGTACACGGCCTGTCCCACAACCTAAAACGCATTGCTGGCAGGTGTGACGTCGACGTTTTATTCTCTGCCCCGGACAAGCTGTCCAGGTTGTGCAGAGCTGTTAACCCTTCTTCGAGGGCGGCCACGGCTTGCAGTACGAGGCATCGAGATCGCTTCGTCCCGAGTTCGGAGGGGGTTGTTTATTCTCTCCCTCTGACGTGTGGCAGGCGCTACGTTGGCCAGACGGGCCGCTGTCTCAACGACAGGTTGAGAGAGCACGCTTACAGTGTCTCCGCAACCGTGTCTGGTCACCTGGGCATTCATTGCCGCGACTGTGGTTGCCTTCCCGACTTCCAACGGTGTGAGGTTGTTAAGCGTCATAGGGACCAGCTTACTCGGGAAATTCTAGAGGCTGTTGAGATAGCGAGGTTGGGTGCAGCATGTGTAAGCAGTCCTTCTGTGGCCCTATCAGCCAAAGAGATGAATTTTCTGGTTCCGTGACTTGCTCGATTTTTAGCACATACTCTGTACGGCTGTGTCATGGCGCATTTCATTATTATTTTTTCAATGTTTTTTCAATGTTTTTTATCATTGTTTTATTTTTATTGGTGATACATCACATGGGCTGAATTTTTTATGTTCTTTTGTTCGTGACACCGCAAATAAATATTGCGAGTTTGCGTTCAATAAACTCAGTTGTAAGTCAGCGCTACGTCCGTGTCACTTCTTTGTCTGGTCCTCGTCCTTCCGCGCTGGCTGCGCTGGCTGCGCTTTTTAATTTCCGACTCATAGACTACTGTAACTACAAGACAATATTTCAAACAAATAAATACAAATATATCGTACCCACCGGCGACACTGGCGACTTTTACGGCTTATAACAGTCATATCCAAAGGCTGACGCATGTATAAATGACTCATCTGGATGATCGACGTTAAACGGCAGTACGATGGTAAGATCTGTAACCAGTAAGGGGGGATCGGTGGCCGAGTGGGCTAGCGTACACTAGCGCACACCAGCTCGGAGCACGTGGACCGAAAGCTCGCGCTACAGAACCCAGGGTTCGTAGGTTCAATCCCCAGCTCTGCCCGTTTCGATCTGGATGAGCATCGTACCGGCGCGAGGCCGTGTATCACTACTGCGTGATGCACGTTAAATACCCCAGAGTAGTGGTTGTACTGCACTGGCTAAATTTCTAATTTACAGCTGGGAGACTCGTCGCCCATTGAGGCAGACCAGGCTCTAGGCTGTATAAACATACACATAACCCAAATATAATATATGTAACCAGTAAGTAGTTGTGATTATTCTAGATATTAAGAATATTCAGGCCTTATTTGATTGTTTTACGCTAGGAAACTCTAATCAAGCACCCTCAAGTAAAACGGAGTACGAGAAGCGCTAATGCCGCTAAACGGCACCGCCGTCACCCAAAGTTGCGAACGAACTTACAGGCAAGGCCCGCAAAAGAGAAAGATGCCTGCTTTAACTTCAATGCTTTTGTATCGTCTTCGATCTCCCATAGAAACGGATAAGACAAGACTGCCTCGTGTGGTTGTTAATGGTCTTGATGGCGACGTTTTCATCGCACAAAGATTGGCAAAATTTATCTTCCTACCTAGTCCTATAAAATCGAAACGATACAGAATTAAGACTTCAAGCGACGGAAGTAGTGGCGAATTAAGCTCAGTAAAACGAATCGAGCCTGGCAGGCTCTTCGTAAATATGAGCTAGTTAACTTTGTTAAAAAATATAAAACAAAGTTAACTACAGTTGTAAGACTGACGAAGATCCTGCTAGGCTTGAAACGTTTCACCGAGCTTTATTGGCCGCTGCCTGCGTCCCTTGGGGACCCAAGGTCAGCCTTGTATTGATTCTATTTCTCCCGAGAGCTTGTTCTATAATACATATTCCTAGTGTTCTGCTGTTGCTTTTTTCGCTTAATGACAAAAAAAAAAGTAAGATCCAAAAGGGTCGAAGGCGGCTTCTAGCCAACAGATAAAAGAAGTATCGGCATTGAGGCATCTTTATCAAAGGACTCAACAGGGGCCAGGCGCTCCTTACGAGAGTCTATAGATTTTCTGCCAGCAAGCGGCAGCCATTTCGGGAACGGACACTGTACTGGCGCCATCCGAATCCAAGGTGTCTAGAAAGCCTAGGTTTGAGAGGGGGAGCAACTTAAACCACGGACAGTGTTTGCGATCTATAGTGGCGAACGCTTCCTGGGCGGATTGGTCGCCATTGCGCATGAGCTGCGTTGTCCCGTGGAGAGGGAGGAAGCGAGCGGATAGGCAGAGACGCTTGCGTACGAACGAGGCTTTTGTCCCTCCTAGCAGTTCGCATTGCAAACACGGCGCTTAAACCACGTGACCCCAATGAAGCAGTGTGGAACACTCTTCGATCGTGGTACACTAATGATGCCGCGTCGCCCTCAGCGAACCGGTGCCTCCTTCGCGCTTGGACGCCTTCACTCCGGACCTATATCTGGTCCCTTCATGCCCAAGCTGACAGTGCGGCGAAGTCTACGGGCTCTTTCGACCAATCACAGCTCTACCTTTCGCCGAGTACCCACGCACAAAGAGAGTGGTCCGCCGTTGAAAGGGAGGCGGTCAATTGGTCCTACGAGAACGTGATTTCCATCGCACTGTCGATTTAGGCGTGTCCGGAACATAGTTGAGCACAGTGAATGCCGTTGATGTGAAGATCCTTTTTCGCCTCGAGCGGATCACTATGGGCGGGAAGTTTCGGCGTGACGCGACACGGACAGGCGGGGAAATTGTAAGGCGCCTTTGCAAATGGCGAAACGAAACAAGAAAAGACTCGGCTACATTGTATAGGGAAGCGACGGTCAGACCACGTCCATGGGAATCCGTGACTATTTTTTTTTTTGTAGCTGTTTTATTTCTTTGTTTGTTTTGTGGACAGGGAGTTCTTCGGTTCACGTTCCCGTCTCTGTGTGGGCGTGTGCGTGTGCGTTTGTTTTGCGTGTACAGCGTCTAGTCATTGTTGTTGGTGAGAAAAACAAAATATGAACACCAACAATTCGTTGTCCGATAACTTTTGGGCGAATCGCGGCCGAAATGGAAAAGGGGGATTTACGTCGAAGATCTCCTAGATAATCTGATGTTTGTTACAGCTCCTGCCGGAATAGGAAGTGTTAGACATCCCAGAAAAGTTTTTCCTAGCTTCGCTGAGAAATGTTTTGTCGTAATTGAGCTCCTTATGCACGTAATGTACTGTGAACGACTTAGTTTTCGTGGGCTCTAACTTTTGCGAATCGGGGCGAAGCTGAAAATTTGGAATTATTAGCAGGCTCTATCGCGAATCGCCTACATTGGCAAAATTCGCGAAAATTAAGTAGTTTGCAGTACATACAAGGCAACCACTAATGCCTAGCTCCACATGATAACCGAGCTGTGTATCGCATGCTCGTTTTGTCAATTTTCGTTATTATTATTATTATTATTATTATTATTATTATTATTATTATTATTATTATTATTATTATTATTATTATTATTATTATTATTATAGCGCATTCGGCACATCAAATTCAAGAATAATTTTGATGTTTGTGATCCAAAATACCAGATCGAAACACTGCCAGTGTTTTCTCTCAAATACAGAAGAACCCTTCAGCTGCACTTTAAAGAAGAGCATTATTTTTTATGTTTTGTATTTTCATAAACATTTTCGATTAAATTACCTTTCTTTGGATTAATATGATTTCCTCCTTTTTCGTTCTACTTCCTGCAGAAGCGGTCAAATACACCTCCTGGAGACTGCTTTGAGGAACTCGGGCTACTGTACGGCCTCCATGGGACAAGCTGAAAACTGACAACTTAGAAGAGTGCTTCGGAATGTATAGGCAACTAACTGGCTTGCTTCTAATATCACGTATCTACAAGGCACATTCACGAAGATGAAAACAAAATTCTGCTGAGGAGCACGCTGTCAACGATCACTACAGCTAGCAAGGATGGAAACTTGAAAGATCTTCCCAAGATAGCGGACACTTGACGCCCTACTTGCAACGTGGTATACCTGCAATCTGGCCCTGGGCTGTGAAAATTCCAACTGTGAAAATTAACATACGAGTGAGCTCATTTTAAAACAAGTGTTGTTGTCAAAAGAAAATGCACAAGCATTTCTTTGTGACATGTTTACAGCAAAATGAATGTTCACAATAATGCCAAGAATGCCAAACAAAAGAAATGAAAAGCTGAAACTCCGGAATCAAAGACACTGGCTGCCAATCGTCACGGATGTCAAGAAGCGAACTCAGACCAAGGAGGAGTATGTCTGACGCCTGTGATGATGAACCCATCGTGAGTTCGATCTGAAGCATGCGTTGGACTGCAGTGGAAACATTCAACTGAGAAACCTTTGTTGCAAGATGACAACAATGTTATAAGTGCCAGGCAGCATTAAAAAAGAAAAGCTAAGGGGTCAATGCTAAACAAATTAGTTCCTGCCCGGCCAGCAACATGATTGCGCTTCATCCTCATACAAAGGCAACTGCTCTCTGAAGTCAGTGAATCTGTGTGTGTGTGTGAGAGTGTGTGAGTATATATGTGCAGATAGTCGGTGTCCTTCTAGCAGTCTCTTGGGTATCTTGTGGTGCTACAGCGTAAATGCCAACATGCTGCACAGATGTTGCGTGTCTCGGTGTCACGAAATCTACAGCATCTAAGATGCATGTGTATAATGTTTTTCAAGACGGATATTTTCAGGACTTATGGATACCAGGAGGCTCCCGTTGTGCCATTCTATGTTGTTGCTAAATGTATCTATTAACCAACACGCTCGTTTTGAACTGCAACAGGAGGCTCGTTTCGCAGTGTTCAAAGGTGACCAATTCCTTACTTATGGCTCTCTTCTGTATTGTAAATGCAAGCAACCTTGAATATGAAGCTCCCATGCCCACTTCAGTTTCTGTACAAAAATTGTTTTTAGCCTCCCTAACTGTGTCGTTTCACAGACTCGGTACTGTCGAAGTACATCAGCGTATGGGGCATCTCTCAAACATCTCTCAAACATCTCAAACATCTCGTCTCTCAAACATCGAGATACATGGACTTCCTCAATCCCCAACTGAAAATTTAGTCTCCGTTGTCAGTGAGTTGGCGTGTAAGCTAGGCCTCGGTGACTTTCGGCCAAATGACATAGTGGCAGTGCATCGTCTGCCTTCTCGACGCGATGGCCCTCCAGTTGTCCTGGTTAGATTGGCATCCGTGTCACTAAGAGAGCAGTGGCTTGCCACACGAGGTAAGCTGCGTACCTTGGCGGCAGACAGTTCGTTGCCAAAACTCTACCTGAACGAGAATCTAACGCGAAGGAACAGGGAACTCTTTTGGATGGTGCGTGAGAGGGCAAGGGTCAAGCAATATAAGTTCACTTGGGTGAAAACTGGGAAGCTATTTGCGAAGAAGTCAGAAAGCTCGCCTGTAGTGCGCATCTATCGGATGGTCGACTTGGAAAAGATCGTCTAATTTTTTTCGTTTCTCAATGGCTTGAAAATAAGGCGAGATAACTACCACTTCGAAAAATGGAAGTACAGTTTCATCGATGTTCAGATTTTTCTTCTTTTCAACGTCTCTTGAGCCCAGTCAACGATACTGCTCTTGGCTTATTACATGTGAATATTAGGAGTATTCGTAAATATTGGGACCAGTTTGTAATAACTATCCACAGTGTGATGTCAATAATTGATGTTTTTGTGCTAACAGAGATCAATGTTAAAGAAGAGTTTTGTAGTGCCTTTCAGATACCGGGATATAAATCATTTTTTCTTACACGACCAATCGGTCGAGGAGGAGGAATCGCGATATTCGTTAAAGATTCATGGTGTACTGAAAACCTTGATGTATATTTTTTTCATTGCGAGTCTTTGTCCTTAAGGTTATGGAATTCTGAGTGGTCGTTGTTGTTATTGGCACTGTACAGACCTCCGTCATCTAATGCTTTAAACTTTTTGGAAGAACTCAGAGATACACTTGGTAAATTTCAGTCCGTCGACATCTGTATGATAGGTGATTTTAATATTGACACCCTTCAACCCACTAACTTCCTTGTTTGTGACTATCTGAATTTATTAGCGGAGTTTGGTCTAGAGGAACTGATTCTAGCTCCAACTCGAGAGGAACTTCTGGGTGATCATCTCGTTGCTTCATGTCTTGACCATATTAGCGTACGCGCCGCAAATGTCGTTGCGCAGTCAGCTGTAATAGAACAAAAACTAGCGGACCATTACTTTGTTGCGTGTCAACTTACATCAAAGCTTAGCGTTAAAACAAAAACAGAAACAACAAAAAGAGTTGAAATAATTGATAAAGTAAGGTTTGATAAGTTAGTTAAGGCCTATAATTGGGATAGTTTGTTGTCCATTCAAGACTTCGTTGAAATTTACAGTACGTTTAGAAATCAATTCGGCTCTTTCAGGGAGCAATCCAAAAAGATTATTACTGTCAGGCGGCGTCAAAATGCACAGGTGTGGTTAACAGGGGATATCTTGTCATGCATTAAGTATAAAGATGCTTTATGGGCTAAATGCCGACGTTCTCCTAAAAATTTTCAGTTAAAAATAGAATTCCGCGCTACGCGAAATCGTGTAAATGCGCTTATCCGGTGCGCTAAAAGAAAATACTTCCGAGAGAGATTTTTTAAGGTAAGGTCAAATATTCGTGAAACTTGGCGTTTACTAAATCAGTTGCGTGGCTCTGGTGTTAGGAGATCCATTGATGATTCACTTGAGAAAGTATTTGATCTTAATACGACAGTGGCTGAGGATTTCAACAAGTTTTTTGCTAAATTTTCTGGAGTAGCGCCTAACGATGCTACGTTCTCCACAGAATATCTAGAGTCTAATGTTTCCTCGGCTTTCCTTCCTCAAATGACCGAGCTTGATCTACGAACTTGGCTTTTCAGTTTTAAAACAAACAAAGCGCCTGGCATAGATGGCATCAGTGCAGAAGACCTGCAACGCAATTATAATTCTATAAAACACGTGCTTCTTTATATGTTAAATGGTTTTATTTCTTCCGGGATTATCCCAGATGATTTAAAAACTGCACTTGTAAAGCCTTTATTTAAAGGAGGAGAGCGCAAGAAGCTTGACAATTACCGCCCAATTTCTATTTTACCCTGTATAGTCCAGATCTTAGAAAAACATATCCTTCAATCTATGATGGGGTTTCTTGATCGCTTTAACATTCTATCGCCAACTCAATATGGGTTTGTCAGTGGACGTGGGACCCAGCCACTTCTCGAAGATTTTGCTGATGAATTGAATCATACCTTTGAGAAGCATCAGGTTGCTTCTGCACTTTTTATTGATGTGGCAAAGGCATTCGATGCCGTGAGTCATAATATTTTACTAACTAAATTGCAAAACATTGGATTCCGCGGCCCATTCCTTTCACTACTTCAGAACTTTTTGTCGGGAAGGACACAACTAGTTTCCATAGCGAATATCCGAGGCTCCAAAGTTAGCTTAAAAGCTGGGGTTCCTCAGGGATCCGTTTTGTCACCTCTCCTTTTTAACATATTTGTAAACGATATGTCCAGGGCAGTTTCCTCATGTAAATTATTTCAATACGCTGATGACACGGTATTGCTATCGCATCACCTTGATTATGTTGCAGGAATGACTTTACTCCAAGACGACACTTGTCACCTACATGACTGGTTTAGAGCTAATTGTCTCACGATCAATATACATAAAACTAAGCTTGTTTGCTTCCATAACCCACTTAAACTTATAACTACCGATTATCCACTTTATATGCATACATCTCGGTGTACACCTTGCGACTGTCGTCCTGTGTCTTATGTTGATCAAGTTAACTATCTAGGAATACAATTTGAGAGTGACTTGTCGTGGAAAGCCCATTTATCACAACTTTGTAGAAAACTGCGAAAAGTATCCTGTTTTCTGTATAATGCCAAATCTCTAATACCCATTTCAACCAAAAAGACAATAACTCACGCTCTAGCATACAGTGTATTACGCTACGGAATAACTATTTTTGGTCACAGCCCAGGACTATGGGGCAAAAAAATTGACTCAGTTTTAAAAGGAA
The DNA here is from genome assembly GCF_016920785.2 of Ixodes scapularis. Taxonomy (NCBI): domain Eukaryota; kingdom Metazoa; phylum Arthropoda; class Arachnida; order Ixodida; family Ixodidae; genus Ixodes; species Ixodes scapularis. The sequence continues at coordinate 109,353,158 of NW_024609879.1, read as the reverse complement.
TATTTAAAAGCATAATGTACGGTGCGACGTCACAAACTGAAGAAGAAATGCTAACATGCTTGGGTTTGCCTTTTTTTTATCCTTTACTTGTACACACGGTTGTTCTAAAATACTTCTGGAGCGATACTTTTAAGGTACCTCGTGTCTTATGTAGACCTCTTCGGCGTGTTGAGCGGTTTGAAGTGCCTTTCGTAGAAACAAAGTACGGAAAAAGAGTGCGAAATTTTTACGTTCCATTTATTTTCAACAATTTACCAGATGATATCTATGCTGTGGACTCTTTAAAAAAATTGAAAGAATCACTTCAAGGTATTAGGGAGAAGTTGTGACTGCATGTTTCTGTTTGCATATGTTGGAATGACCATCATCACCTACATTGTTCTGCATCTGTAGTTGAATTTGAGCTGTGAACTTCTTGTTTGTGGGGACTCTTTCAAGCATGAATTGTAGGGTGCTGTCCCACAAGCCGCTTCTGGCTTTGACAGGCCCGTGTATCTGCCTTGTTAAATGCGTGTTCCAATAAAACTTTATTATTATTATTATTATTATTATTATTATTATTATTATTATTATTATTATTATTATTATTATTATTATTATTATTATAGCGCATTCGGCACATCAAATTCAAGAATAATTTTGATGTTTGTGATCCAAAATACCAGATCGAAACACTGCCAGTGTTTTCTCTCAAATACAGAAGAACCCTTCAGCTGCACTTTAAAGAAGAGCATTATTTTTTATGTTTTGTATTTTCATAAACATTTTCGATTACATTACCTTTCTTTGGATTAATATGATTTCCTCCTTTTTCGTTCTACTTGCTGCAGAAGCGGTCAAATACACCTCCTGGAGACTGCTTTGAGGAACTCGGGCTACTGTACGGCCTCCATGGGACAAGCTGAAAACTGACAACTTAGAAGAGTGCTTCGGAATGTATAGGCAACTAACTGGCTTGCTTCTAATATCACGTATCTACAAGGCACATTCACGAAGATGAAAACAAAATACTGCTGAGGAGCACGCTGTCAACGATCACTACAGCTAGCAAGGATGGAAACTTGAAAGATCTTCCCAAGCGAGCGGACACTTGACGCCCTACTTGCAACGTGGTATACCTGCAATCTGGCCCTGGGCTGTGAAAATTCCAACTGTGAAAATTAACATACGAGTGAGCTCATTTTAAAACAAGTGTTGTTGTCACAAGAAAATGCACAAGCATTTCTTTGTGACATGTTTACAGCAAAATGAATGTTCACAATAATGCCAAGAATGCCAAACAAAAGAAATGAAAAGCTGAAACTCCGGAATCAAAGACACTGGCTGCCAATCGTCACGGATGTCAAGAAGCGAACTCAGACCAAGGAGGAGTATGTCTGACGCCTGTGATGATGAACCCATCGTGAGTTCGATCTGAAGCATGCGTTGGACTGCAGTGGAAACATTCAACTGAGAAACCTTTGTTGCAAGATGACAACAATGTTATAAGTGCCAGGCAGCATTAAAAAAGAAAAGCTAAGGGGTCAATGCTAAACAAATTAGTTCCTGCCCGGCCAGCAACATGATTGCGCTTCATCCTCATACAAAGGCAACTGCTCTCTGAAGTCAGTGAATCTGTGTGTGTGTGTGAGAGTGTGTGAGTATATATGTGCAGATAGTCGGTGTCCTTCTAGCAGTCTCTTGGGTATCTTGTGGTGCTACAGCGTAAATGCCAACATGCTGCACAGATGTTGCGTGTCTCGGTGTCACGAAATCTACAGCATCTAAGATGCATGTGTATAATGTTTTTCAAGACGGATATTTTCAGGACTTATGGATACCAGGAGGCTCGTTTCGCAGTGTTCAAAGGTGACCAATTCCTTACTTATGGCTCTCTTCTGTATTGTAAATGCAAGCAACCTTGAATATGAAGCTCCCATGCCCACTTCAGTTTCTGTACAAAAATTGTTTTTAGCCTCCCTAACTGTGTCGTTTCACAGACTCGGTACTGTCGAAGTACATCAGCGTATGGGGCAACGCTCGGGTATTACGGTACTTTTTTTTTTCAAATATAAAGGTTTTACATTATGACAGTGCCAAGAAATAGGTCACAGGAGTTTTTTCGATGTAGTAACCAGATAGGTTGATTGCTGCAGAACAAGTACAATATTTGAACAAGCAGAGTGCATTGAATTGCTGAACCTATACAGGTTGATAACAGGCCTAAGAACAGTTCGTCAAAATATGTGCAATACATTTTTCAAACTATGTTCAATACATTTTTCAAACTATGTGCAATACATTTTTCAAACCAGTACATCACAATTTTAGAATGTTATTACTTTTATACTTGTCTGGCTATTCGCGTCCAGTTGGTGTTGCATCAGGTGTCCCTAAGGGTAGTGTACTCGGGCCTCTATTGTTTCTAATATATATCAATGACCAACCATCAATTAAATCGACAATTAGACTTTCCAATGATGCTTGAGTTTTTTACCGGAAAATTAATACACCTATAGTGATCACAATATTCTCCAGGACGATTTAAATACAATAACACCATGGTGTTCCCTATGGCAGATGAACATTAACACATGTAAATACAAAGAAATATCCATAATTAAGTCCTCCACTAAAACACTAACCCAGTACTCGTTACTTTCCCAACCACTAGAACAATCATTGTCGTACAAGTATTTGGGCGTTTATTTTACAGACTCATTATCATGGATTGAGCAAATGAAAAATAGTGCACTAAAAGTACTTGGTTTGGGAAACATCCATTTGTATGAGAAAATTATTGTGTTCAATAAACACATAAATTATACAAGCTTTATAATAACCATATAAAAACTATATGAGAACTATATAAGATACATAAGAAACTTCTTACAAGCTTCTTATAAGTTTTTATATAGTTCTTATATGTTTCTCATAAGGCTCTAATATATCTTGTATGATTCATATATGTATTGGACTCAGAAATTCCTCATACAAATGAGATTTTTCAGTAGGCATCTAGCTCCCATCAAGACAAAACTACTCGCATACAAAACATTTATCCTCCCAACATTAGAATATGCAAGCATAATTTGGAATTCACACCTAAGTTACCTTATCTTGAGGCTCGAATCTTCAGAACGAAGCAGCCAGATTTATATGCAGTGATTATTCATTTGAAACTAATGTCTCCGCTTTAAAAGCTAGCATAAATCTTCCTAATCCAGAAAGAAGAGAAAAAATAGCCCGATTGTATTTTTTTCTTCATGATTTATATAACTCAGATTACAATTTTCAATCTATTTAGTGCTGGGCTGCCAATTTTATATCATCCAAATTAGATAATTCCTGCAAGATTGAACCATGTCAGTGCCATACTTACTTTTCCTCTTTTCTTCCTTAGTACTTTGCAACACTGACTGGAACAAACTACCTGACGATATTGTAACTCAGAGATATCCCCTTTTCATTTAAAAAAAAGTGCATTAATTTGTGTAACTGAACCTGGATTTGTAAAACTTCATTATAACAATAACCTGTTAATAAGGTTTTTTTTGTGTCTGTGTGTGACATTGTTTTTTGTTGGTGTCTATTTTTTATGTTTAATTACTTTTTGTATTTTATTTTTGAATCCCCCCTGGTGTAATGTGTCTTTGGATGCCTTTGAGGTTAATAAAATTAAATGACATGAATTCCTCTGCATAATTTATTCAATTGTTACTTTAGTTCATTTTATCTGGTACTACTACCTCGATTATTGCCATTTCATAGGAATTTTTTTTTATACAACTCCCATGTCGTTCAGAAATATTTACACCACCCAGTTTATCGCTTAAAAAATAACGCATCTGTCTCAAGATATCACTTTCTTGTATTTCACTACAATAATTGTAGGTCACATTAATTTTCCTGCGTTCTAAAATTGGTTCTTTTAATCACTCGGCGTTCACAGCTCTCATGTAAGCTCATAAAAAGATAAGAGGAAGACGAAGCGCTTCGAACAGGTCAGTGTCTTTCTCGGCTCATCTGTTTGTGCTTATTTCTATTTATAATATCATCAGTTTAGACTATTCTAGCATCAGCGAACAATTATTAAGGCTTCCTCCGCTTCTCGGAGGGTTGGCTTTCGATCGGCTCGGGGTATAAACCCTGATTTCACTTGGCCATGGCTACCGCAACCCCTTCGCTAACGGCAAGTCAGAAGACCCCAACTGAGCGCTACAACATGCCTCCTTCAACATGCGGATCCTCTATCGCCGAGCTAGAGAACGAAGCCTCCGTCACTAACCTGGCAGAAGTTAGAGCTCCTGACCACGGACTCCACATATCTTTAAGGTGAATGGTACGATGCCAAGACATTCAAAAAGAGCAAAAAGAACTCCAGCTCAAGCAAAAGCGGAGACACAGTTACGAACTCGCCTACTACGAGAGTTGGCCTGACTGTAATTTTTGTACCAGCGGTTGAAAACCAGAAAATCACAGCGATCAGCAGTCTAAAACTGTCTGTTGCATTGGAACAGCTGTGTCCCGAATGCATCCACGAGATTAGGCCCAACAGCAGATTAAATGAGATCGCAGTGGACACTCGAAATGGCCTGACGACCCGTGCGCTCCTTGCCTGCACTCAGATCTGCGGCTTGAAAGTTCGGGCGTACGAGCCCGTCCCGCGGCACTTCGCAGTAGGAGTGATCAAAGACGGGGACACTTCATTTTATGATGCCGAAATTGAACAGCATACGAGATCACCAGAAGGCCGAGTGGCGAGAATTCAACGGCTTGGGCAAAGTTGCATAGTAAAGATAGCGTTCAGCGAAACAACGTTGCCGAGTTTTGTTTACCTGGGTCACGCTCGCCATCCGGTGGCCCCGTTCAAGGAACGCCCAATTCAGTGCCGCAAATGCTGTAGATATGAACATCGCGAAGACCAACTGCAAGCGCCCACCTATCTGCAGTCGCTGTGGAGAAGCCCACGACGGCAACGACACGTGTTCTGGTCAAGAAAAATGCGCGAACTGCAGTCAAGCTCCCGCTGCCACGTCCTCTTTCTGCCCAAGATGGCAAAATCGCAAACACGCAGTTGACTTTCGCGCCGCAAGGTCCGCCGTCTCACAACAGAGGGAAACAAAACAAACGGCGGAAATTGAACAACGACCTCTACACTCACAGAACAGAATAAATGAGACATCTAACAAGCAGAACCCAAGCGCCCATGGCTATGCTTCAGCTTTAAAGAAAAATCAACAGAAGCTCATGAAGGGGGCCCCTCCCTCAAATGACCGAAAAACTCAAGTTTTAGAACCCAAGGGAGAAAAGAAAAGGCCGTCGACGTCAGCGGCTTCCACTCCTGATCCAATGCGGAAGACTACTTCCCCTCTGGCGCTCCGCCACTCAAAGGGAATGCATGGGAGAGCTGGATTCCGCTTCTAAGGAAAGCAGCTCGCATGGCCTACAGACTATCATCTTCTGTCGACGCCCAATGGGCACGAAACATCACATCATTGCTTAATCTGATTTTTCCGCTTATGGGAGACTTATAAACGCCGCAAGCACCAAGAAGCCGCATAAACGCGTCCGCAATTCGAAATTATTCAACGTATAAGGACTATTCACTATCCCCGTGAAGAAAGTTAGGCCTACGATTACCACTAGAGCCATTAAGGTGCAACCCCACCCTTCGTTAGTGTGATTCTGAACCAAGAGATGGCGGTGGGATCGCCTTCAGGCCTGTCCATCAAAGAGACAAATCGTGAGTGGTGGCGCTTCGATACAGTGGAGTATTTTTCTATATCTTGAATTTGACATTCCTGGTCCTTCGCTTGTTCTTTTCTGCACGAGCTTTCTTTGGAACGCGCACGGCTGCGGCAGTTCTCGTGCAAGGAGGCCAATTGCCTACGCTCCCAGCTCACGTCCCAATTAAATATGGTCAGAACAAAATGCGAAAATCATCCTTATCCAAATGGCGAAACACATGCACAACAAAACAACCGATGCATTGAAAAATATACAAATTTCTTGTGCGCCGTTAGCATTCCACGGTGATTTTGAAGGCCATATGACGGGCCGGGCCTACTGTCGTACGTGCGTTTGGCTCTTTGCGGATTTCCAGGAAAACGTGATGACGTGATGAACTTGGGTTTCCAAACTTCTAGCTCGAGAAGTTAAATACATAACAAATCAAAACAAATTAACTATTTTTTCCGCGGTCAGGTGTCTCATTTAGGTAGCTGGGTACTCATTTTGAACAAAACCACAAGACTGGAAAACTCAAAAAATGACGCTTAGTTTTAGATATTGAGTTTGGTAAACCCACCTTAGGACTGTTGCGGGAGTCATAATAAAAAAAAAAAGCCAAGGTTAAAAATTAACCAGCAACAATTATTGACAAGAATTAATTTTGTTACGAGTTCAGTGGTAATTGCAATGACTGCCCAGGCAAAGATTCTGGGTCAGTGAATAGCTTTTGCACAGAGTTAAAGCAATATACCAGCCTGAATTTGGTGATTTATGCGCGCAAATAGTGGTGTGCAAAAATGAAATATATGCAAACAGGTATAGTTTGACGTTGTATAAAATATAGTGTAAGCACGCACGTGGTACGCGGATTAAGACAGAAACAGCGCTACATTTTACACTAGCGTTGAGCGTATCGAAAGTTAAGAGCGCATCTAAAGCTAAAGCTTGTACAGATGTAATGCTCAGGTTGTAATCTTTGAAGTATATACCAACTCGCCCAAGCCTCAACTTTAGCATACTTTATTACCCTCAGATTTGGTGTAATTTGTCTCCTGATTGCTTGCAACAGAAAGGGGGAAACATTCTAACTCGGGGTTGATAGAAAAACTCCACCTACTGACAGCTACCAATAATCTCGGCGCCGATTGTGAGTATTCACCGAATGCCAGTGGTCGCGTGCCTAGAACAAGTTTTTCCCAGGTGATTTCATACAATCGCAATTGTTCTTGACAAACAACACTGTTTATTTACGCAAACGGCCACATGTGAAGTTTAACATATTTTGTATTGATTGTGGCACACGTAACAAGTAGCATAGGATTTTTTTTTTTTTTTTTTTTTACAATCTGCGATGTAGAATGCTCCTGGGTTACAGTGCTATCATTGCATGTAGCACACAAAAGAACACAAGCTGAATCGTTGTGGGAAACAAAAACAATAAGGATAAACAAGTGTGTAATCGCGTAAAAACTGAGGGCATTTCACATATGTAGAATATAGCTTTGCTTCACTAAATACATTACCAGTAAAGTATTTGGTTTTATCGTGCGAGCGAAGCGGAACATACAAGAGCGAACATGCTGGCGTGAACTACTCTACCAGTAAAGAAGCTCACCATCTAAAGCATCGAGCTCGCTTTTATAGCCTTTTGTGCGCTCAGACCTTTTGAAAACCCAATTATAATCAATTTTATTATTTTTATTATTTTTATTAAGCGCACCTATGTGTCTTTTTTTTTGTATTTTGCCTTCACGTGCCATTTTCTTAGTTATATATTATTTTTCTATAGAAGTCCGACAAATATAGTCTGTTTCATCATAAGAGCCGCATATTCAAAGATGTAGACAAAAAAAAAAAGAACGCGAACAGGCAAACACACATTAAAATGCAATGTAACGCCGGATTCAAAATTAGTCGTTAGTTTGTTGGCTCAGGGTCTTTAACGTGCATTACGCAGTATATGTGGTTCACGATCGCATGACGGTAGGATGCAGATGGGCGACTGAACCCAGGGTCTCTGCTAAAGCCCTTGATAAAGGCGCTTTCTACAAGTACCGCCAACCATTGTCGTGGAAACGCGCCAGACACGTGCCACGAGCGGGTGCTCCGCCACCATTCGCTTTCAAGGGCCAGTCATTTTAGTGCTGCCCCGCCATTTGCCTCTAAGGACCGTTCGAGACACGGACCTCGTGCATTGGTACAATTGACGTTACTTGAAAGACCAACGCAAACATATCGAGGAGATTTAGTCCTCAGTGAGCTCCGTGCTTTGAACGGAGCTCGCGCTCGAGCATTTCCCCACGTGCTCTGCTCTGCGGTGCCACAACACACTCGGTCAACGATCCGCCACCGCACTTGGTTTAGCCTGCGAGCTAAACCAAATGACAAATGCAACTGCCAGTCGTCATGATTTAAAAGTGCGACTTTCTCAGCATTAGTTTCGGTGTTAGGAAGCTCACGTAATATTGCTTTGCATTGTCGCGAACTGTTCAAACATTTGTGGAGGACGGAAAAGTGTTTCCTGTCATTTCAGATAAAGCTTCAGATAACTGACAACCATCATTTTAAGCACCAAGATGTGTATGAAGCGTAGCTTATTCAGTGGCTCTAGTTTAGCTCGACCTCATAGGCACAGAAAGAGGACGAACAGCTTGACCTCAGGCTCTTGGCGCTGCTTCAGTGGCTTCATTAGCCCGTACCGTTGGCTGCACTCCGAACTAAGGTAAATCAAAGCAAATGTTTAGACCTTAAGGTTTCACAAGCCAATCCAACAAAAATCCCTTAACACGCCCCAATAAAAAAAAATGCGGGTTTATTTTGACTAACTGGAAATCTTTTGACGTGCAACCGAAATCTCAGATTGGCCTCCGTCGGATTGTGGGTACCTCGGCCGATATTTAAACCCGGTAAATATGGATTCATGGGCCAGCGCGTTGGCTCAGAGACACTGAGACGATTTAATGCTTTGTTTTAATATCATTGCCACTAGAGCCACTAAATCAGCTGCGCTTACAGTATTGGTACTCTGTTCCCCGACATTGTTGTGGGCGCCGTCATTTTGGTGCTTGTGCAGAGCAGACGCAACTGCCGATCGTTATGATTCGAAATGACGACGTCCTCAGCATTAGATTAGGTGTTAGGAAACGCATGTAATATTGCTTTGCTCTGTCGCGAACTGTTTAAAGATTTGTGGAGGCCGGAAAAGCGTTTCTTGGGATTTCAAATAAAGCTTCAGATAATTAGCAACCATGATTTTAAGCCACAATACGGCCAAGTGTCGTTACTCTGAAGCGTAGCTTATTTAGTGGCACTAATTGTCACTTAAGAGCCACCGAGGTGGTTTATGAAACAAACTATAGCAAAACCATTCCAACAAGCATGGTTTGATTGCGAAAATGATTTTCGCAAGGGATAAAAACATTAAAATGTTTTTGCACACGTAGCAGAATCTGAAATGACGGAATGCATTTTATGGCGCCCATTTTATTTGAATCGCGTCGGGCATGTGTACCAATGCACCGTAGAACGCGCGCAAGAGTAGCTGTGGGGCACCCGCAGCCTCGCGCAATTGTTGTTCTAACATCCCTGGCTCGCTCATTGCGGGCGTCCAGGCATCTGACAACCTAACATCTGGCGCTTTTTCTGTCTTTCACGTGGTGTTCCAAGCGGCACACGACGGAAAATGCACATCGAGCTGTTCTTGAACACGTGTCGCCATCTGTGCTTCATATTAAGAAACTACAGTCTGCCGTAACTGAATGGGAAAAGTTTGAGGTCTTATAACATTATTAACGTGTAATATATCAATATGGAAGATCTGAAAAATTTAATATTGAAGGATGCTTTACAATTTAATGTCCCGTTATTTTGATTAGTTGACGTGATTCCGTTTTTATAGCGCCATAAAATAACACCATTTTAAAGTTTATTTTTTACTTGAAAATATACATTATCTGTGCAGTTCGTTGTTAACTTTTTTAATTTATTACATCCAACCGAGCGTTCACGTAAAATATCGTGTACGTTAAGACGTTATAACTCGCGAAATAATTTTTTCAATGTTAGGGACTGTGGCCTATTAAAAGATTAATAATTAACTAACAGCTAGAACTAATCGTAACATCAAGACATTAAAGCATCGCTGAGAAACAGCTCTTTAATTTGACATTAACTTTATAATTGTAAGCTAAATAGAAAGAACGTTATAAGCCGTCAAAAAAGCACCAAAACGTCATGAATGGTGGGGTTGCACCTTAAAGGGGCGATGCAACGATTTTTGTATTTTGCGCAAATACCGCTTAGAACGGATCCCTGACGTTAATGACATGTAAAATACCCGTTTGTTTTTCACCACACGCAATCAAAGTCGCAGAAAAAAATAAAGAAAAAAGAGCAAAGTTCACTTCCTCAACTCGCAGCCAGAACAAGCGGCCACGTGACCTGGAGCCGATTATATGCCGCCAATGTTGGTCATAGCCACGCGCTGGGGTTGGCAAGGCACAGGACACGCGCTGCGTTCAAGATATTGTTATGGTTCGGCTGTTTTCGTCATTGCGGCGATTGGACACAGGACACTACCCGAATGCTTCTCGAGCTATAGATTATCACGAGCCCAAATCGAGTGCCCACGTAATGCTCGGGTCTAATCTATGAGCCGCATTCAAATATCGTCACTGGGCAGTACTGCTACCGCCCAGCTACGTCATCAGGTTTTGGGAAGGAGAGATTGAATGAAAACGCTTGGTTTTGTCCTCGAAATTACAGCGGAACGAAGGAGTTTCTCGGTCGGTGGCGTTGCGTGCAAGTATCTTTGAGTCCCACTAGTGCCAGTAAGCTCGTGTAAAGTGAAAAACATCCCAATTGAATATCGTTGCACTGCCCCTTTAAGGATGGCATGGCTCTTTCCAAAGAGCCACGATCGGAGTCATTGCCGATTCAACACAATGAAAAAACCAACCTAACCACTGACGTCTTCTTGCCACTGATTTGTCAAGCTGCAAAAAACTTTTTTTTTATCAGCAAGCAAGACACAGCTTTCAAAGACAAGCATCTCTGAACAGCAACCAGGGACCGAGCGGCCCCCAAAGGCAGCCGGACAACTTCTCACCCGAATCAACATGGCCAGCGGTAATTCAGGAATAACCTTATGGCAGTGGAACTGCCGCGGCTTCGCCGGCAAGAAGGCAGTCCTGCAACAACACATCAGGCATGCAGCGCGCAAACCAGGCGTGATTTTACTCCAAGAAACGCTCACGAACGCTCCCACCCTAATAGCCTCGTCCCACTAGAGCGACAAACACCGGTTTTTGTCCGACGACACCACAAAGTTCCGTGTCGCCGATGCTGTCCCACTGCAACGACCGACACCCGCGACAATCGCCGACAAGCGCCGACAAACCGTCGACGACGGACGAGTTCTTGTCTGTCGTTGGACTTGAAACGCAACAAGCGGTCCCACTGAGGAACATCTCTCGGAGACAAACTTATCCTCCTCGCCTGTTTATGCCTTCTGTTGCCTCCCTTCCCACCCTTCTACCCTTTCTCCCGGAACGAGAAGCCCTTGGCGGCCACTCCTCGTTCCCGGCCCCGCAGTTCCGGTCCCTCGATTGCACATAGTGGTCGCGGGCGCGGCTTGCTGGCTGGCGCCGGGCAGTCATGTTGCGAAAGGAAATTCGCTGTGGCTGGTTTTGCTCGCGAAAACTTGGTGCGCGAGGTGGTACTTCAAGACGCCGAAGTCTACGCCCCTGCATCAGGATGGATACACCCAGGTGCGAGGACTGACCAAAGTAAGACCGCTCGCCACGAAGTACGACACGACGTTCCGCGGCAAGCCATTCCGGCAGACGAGAGACTTTTCATCACGTTTTGTGATAATCGGGATGCCGTATTGTCCGCCTGCCCTCGATAATTCGAATATGAAGTTATAAACATCCTCAAAATCACCGTGAAACTCCGTGGCGCTCACCTAGAATGCCTCGAACGGCCAAAAAAAAAAAAAAAAGAAAGAACGATTCGGGTATTTCTGGTTCGGAAAAAGTTTGGTGTCGATTGTCACGACTGTTTACGGAAAGTCGCCAACGGCAAATGAAGAGAAGCGGAAGCTTTAATCAAGAAATAAAGTAATCGTCTCCACTTTCACCGTGTTTGTCGGCGCCTTTTTTGCCCAAAGAGCAAAACACGAAAACCACGTCGCCAGACTCTGTTTGTCTTTGTATTTTGAAGTGTTTTGTTGACAACTCCAGTCCCACTAGGAAACAAGTTTTCTTGCCCCCGTGTTCTGCGTCGTGTTCGCCAGATGGGACGGCGGACTCCGACAAACAGGCTGTCTGTCGGTGTCGTCTGTCGCTCGTTGTCGTGTGTCGCTGTCGTTTGTTGCTGTCTGTCGCTCTAGTGGGACGCGGCTATAATGGGATCTAGGGAACACGTCTGCACGATAGAGGGAAGGGGATTTTGCACGCTCGTCAGGAAGTGCCTTACGTTCGTTGACCACGAACTTGGTGGCGTTTAAGTAGAACATTCGTTTGTGGCACTCATACCGACCAAACGCAGGAAGCAGATCATATTCGTTCAAAATGTGTACAGCAACCCGTCCAACCGCCGCCAGAGGTTCCGGGCGCTGCTCCAGCAGGCACTCAAGACCGCCGGGTCCCAGACGCTGATCGCGGGGGGCGACTTCAACGCGGCAGAGGCAGCATGGGGTTACGGTTACAACACGGCCAAGCGGAGAAACCTCGCACAAGACACGCAGGAGCTAGGCTTCGCGCTCATCACGGACCCGGCGCACCCGACGAGACTGGGCAACTCGGCCACTAGGGACACGACCCGGATCTGACGTTCGTCAGAAACGCGGGGACGGCGAACGTCACGTGGAGCAACACGACGGTTGACCTGGGCAGCGACCACGCGATCATCGAGATACACGTCCCAACACCGGACAGAATGCAAGGCAGCAAGCGCAACTTTACGTGGACGGATTGGGAGGACTTCAGAAAGCAACGCGATCAACAACAACTACACGAAGCAGAAGAGATAACGGACATCGAAGCGTGGTCCCGCGAGTTAGTCGAGGACGCCAAAGCGTCGACCAAGACGATCGAGACCGACGTCGACACCGACAAGATGGACAGCCGCCTGGCGCACCTCATTGAGGCAAAGAATTCGATCCTGGCCAGATGGACGAAACAGAGACTCAACCGGAGACTCAGAAAAAAGGTTGCGGAGCTCAACCGAAGCATCGAGGAGCACTGCCGCACGCTCAACCGCCAGCAGTGGGATGAGATGTGCAACGCCGTGGACGACCAACTACACAACGGCAAAGCGTGGAGCGTACTAAAGCATCTGCTGGACGCAACAAGCACCAAGTCTCACCAGAGGGACCATCTCGCACGCCTGATACACAAGGAGATCGGGGAACGCGGGAAAGATGTGGTGGCTGCCCGCCTGCGAGCGAAATACCTTCCGGAGACCCCGACCGCGCAGCACGGCCCGTACAAGGGCGAGCCCAATGAAGAATAAGACAGAGACTTCAGCGTGGAAGAGATCAGAACAGCACAGCACGAACTCTACAGCAGGTCGGCACCGGGCCCCGACAGGGTGTCGAACCGCGCCCTAAAGAATCTCGATGACCGCTCAATGGAACAGCTGACAGACTACATCAACACCTGCTGGCGGCGAGGCAGCCTCCCGCGCCAGTGGAAGACCGCGAAGATGATCCTAATACCAAAACTCGGCAAACCGCCGAGCCTCGACAACCTCCGCCCCATATCGCTGACATCGTGCGTCGGTAAAGACATGGAGCACGCACTGCTCAACCGTTGGCAAGTGTACCTGGAACAAAAAGGGATCTACCCACCGTCCCTCATAGGCTTCCGCCAACACCTCGGCACGCACGACGCCATGTTTCAATTAAAACACCAAGTGCTGGATAACAAGACCAGGGGAACTAGGGCAATCCTCGGACTCGACCTAGAAAGCGCTTTCGACAAGGTCGTTCACTCGGCGATTCTGCGATAAATTTCACAACGAAACCTCGGCCTGCGCAGTTAGAACTACGTGAAAGACTTCCTGACGGACAGACGCGCCGTACTAGTGGCAAAAGATTTCAGCTGGAAGAGCAAACGTTGGGCAGCGCCGGCGCCCCGCAGAGCTCGGTCATCTTGCCCACACTCTTCAACCTGGTCATGATCGGGGTGGCAGAGAAGCTTCAAGACATCGAAGACGTCCGGCACACCATATACGCTGACCACATCACTCTCTGGGTGCACAGAGGCAGCGACGGTCATATCGAGTCAACGCTGCAGTTAGCAATTGACGCAATAGAGGCCCATCTTCAAGGCACGGGCCTGCGGTGCTCGCCCAAGAAGTCAGAACTCCTGCTCTACCGCCCCGCACAACGGGGCAAACGTAAAGCCCAAAGAAACTGTGAGGAAATCAGTCTACGCATGAGCGATGGCACGACCATCCCGACAGTCCCGAAAATCAGAGTCCTCGGCATGATAATCGAAGCCACGTGTCGCAACGGCGGAACCATCACCATACTAGTACAAAAGACGTCCAACGCCACGAGACTCCTCAAGAGAATCACCAACAGAAGAAGCGGAATGAGGGAGAAGAACCTCACGCGACTCATCCACTCGTTCGTCGTCTGCCATATCGCTTACGTTGCGGCCTTTCACAACTGGTACAGGAAAGAAGAAGACAAGATCAATGTCCTCATACGCAGGGTATACAAGATCGCCTTGGGCCTGCCGGAATCCACAAGCACAGACCACCTGCTCCAGCTGGGCATCCACCACACGCTGAACGAAATCGCAGTGGCACAGCGCACCTCGCAACTGGAGAGGTTGTCCGGCACGAACGCTGGCCGCCGCATCGTTGAGAACCTCGGCATCGGATACCACACACAGCAGGGCCACAAAGTCACCATCCCAGTCGCGATCCGGCAGACAATAAGGGTCGATCCAATCCCCAGAAACGTTCACCCGGTGTACAACCGAGGCAGAAGAGAGGCCCGAGCCAAGGCTCTCCTCAATGCCCACAGCAACAATGTGGGTACGCAATTCATGGACGCCGCCGAGTACGAGAGAGGTGCCCGATTTGCCGTGACGGTCGTCGATTCAGACGTGGAAACGAAGATATCAGCAAGCGTGACATGCGAACGCGCCGAAGAAGCGGAGGAGATAGCAGTCGCCCTCGCCCTTACGAACCCGGCGTCCAAAACAGTCCTCTGTGACTCGAGACAAGTGATCAGGAACTTCGCCAAAGGACGGATATCGCTACGAGCAGCCCGAATCATAAGCCAACGCCAAGTCCACCGAGAACCAGAAACCCCAACCCAACTCCTGTGGTTCCCCGCACACGTGGGGGAAGTCTCCGAGGAGCATCGTAACGGCAACGAGACGGCACACGCCAGGGCGCGCGAGCTAACAAACCGCACCGGCGACGGTCGTCCGTGGTACAGCAGCAAGGACCGTATGACGAGCTACAACGAAATCACCAAGGCCTTCCGCCTGGCCCGACGGACACTCCCTCCGCCCAGCGACAAGCTGGAGAGGGCACAGGCGGTTGCACTCAGAAAACTGCAGACGCGCACGTACCCTAACCCGGCACAGTATCACAGAATGTTTCCCGAAATATACACGACGAGCACGTGTAAGCTCTGCCGCAAAGAGGTAGCCACGTTAACCCACATGCTCTGGAACTGCACCAAAGACCCGCACGGTGCTAACTCCGGAACCTTCCCGCCGCAGCTGTCCGCTGCCATGTGCAGCCCCAGCCTCGACGATCAACTCTGGGTCGTCCAGCAGGCTTGTGAGGCGGTGAAGCGGCAGGACTTCGACGCCCCTAGACGGGCGAAGAGGACCAGCGCAACGCCCCCAAGCGGGTGACTTAAGCCCGGTCAGCGAAAGCTCTGCAGGCATTCAATAAAGTTTTTACCAACCAAATAAAAAAATAAATAGAGCGGAAAACCCGCGTTTCTACGACGTAAATGCTTCGCGCGAAGCCTTCAGCTCAGCTCTATAGCGCGCCGCTCGTCAGCCTGCAGCCGTGACGTCACTGGAGGCGTGAGCTGGCCTTCTCCTCTAGGTGGTGTTGGCAGGAGAGGAGGAAAGGCATAGCCCTCTCTCCGCACCTTCACCTCCTCCTACTCAAGAGCTGCGCTCTAATTCGGCGTTACAGCGAATTGAAAACGGCTATCATTTTAACCGGTTTGTTAGCAGACAATGGAAGTTGTTTTCCTGTTTTATTTTCGTCTGCAATGACGCTTTGTAGTAGGCGAACGGCGTTCTTCGCTCGCGTTAGCAAACGAAACGTGTACAGAAGCTACCTTCGTTCGCGTTACCGGACGAAGCGTGTACGAAAGCTATCTTGCTCGCGTTAGCAGACTTAGCGTGTACGAAAGCTATATTCGTTCATGTTAGCAGACGAAGCGCATACGAAAGCTATCTTCGCTCGCGTTAGCAGACGAAGCGTTTACGAAAGCTATCTTCATTCGCGTTAGCGGACGAAGAGTGTACGAAAGCTATTTTCGCTCGCGTTAGCGTACGAAGCGTGTACGAAAGCTATCTTCGCTCGCGTTAGCAGACGGAGTGTTTACGAAAGCTATCTTCGCTCGCGTTAGCGGACGAAGCGTGTATGAAAGCTATCTTCGCTCGCGTGAGCAGGGAAGCGCTTACGAAAGCTATCATCGCTCGCGTTAGCGGACGAAGTGTGTACGAAAGCTATCTTCGCTCGCTTTAGCTGACGAAGCGTGTACGAAAGCTACCTTCGTTCACGTTAGCAGACGAAGCGTGTACGAAAGCTATCTTCGCTCGCGTTAGCAGACGGAGCGTGTATGAGAGATATCTTCGCTCCCGTTAGCGGACGAAGCGTGTACGACAGCTATCTTCCCTCGCGTTAGTAGACGGAGCATTTACGAAAGCTATCTCCGCTCGCGTTAGCGGACGAAGCGTATACGAAAGGTATCTTCGCTCTCGCCACCAGACGAAGCGTTTGCGAAGCTATCTTCGCTCGCGTTAGCGGACGAAGCGTGTACGAAAGCTATCTTCGCTCGCGTTAGCAGAAGGAGCGTGTACGAGAGATATCTTCGCTCGCGTTAGCGGACGAAGCGTGTACGAAAGCTATCTTCGTTCGCGTCAGCAGACGAAGCGTGTACAAAAGCTATCTTTGCTCGCGTTAGCAGGCGAAGCGTGTAGAAAGCGATCATCGTTCACGTTAGCGGACGAATTGTGTACAAAAGGTATCTTTGCTCGCGTTAGCAGACGAAGCGTTTACGAAAGCTATCATCACTCGCGTTAGCGGACGAAGAGTGCGCAAAAGCTATCTTCGCTCGCGTTAGTAGACGAAGCGTTTACAAAAGCTATCTTTGCTCTCGTTAGCGGATGAAGCATTTACGAAAGCTATCTTCGCTCGCTTCAGCGGACGAAGAGTGCACGAAAGCTATCTTCGCTCGCGTTAGCAGAAGAAGCGTGTACGAAAGCTATCATCACTCGACGAAGCGTGTGCGAAAGTTTTCTTCGCTCGCGTTGGCCGACGAAGCGTGTACGAAAGCTATCTTTGCTCGCGTTAGCAGGCGAAGCGTGTAGAAAGCGATCATCGTTCACGTTAGCGGACGAATTGTGTACAAAAGGTATCTTTGCTCCCGTTAGCAGACGAAGCGTTTACGAAAGCTATCATCACTCGCGTTAGCGGAAGAAGAGTGCCCAAAAGCTATCTTCGCTCGCGTTAGTAGACGAAGCGTTTAAGAAAGCTATCTTTGCTCTCGTTAGCGGATGAAGCATTTACGAAAGCTATCTTCGCTCGCGTCAGCGGACGAAGAGTGCACGAAAGCTCTCTTTGCTCGCGTTAGCAGGCGAAGCGTGTATAAAGCGATCACCGGTCACGTTAGCGGACGAAGCGTGTAGAAAGCGATCATCGCTCACGTTAGCGGACGAAGCGTGTGCGAAAGATATCTTCACTCGTGTTAGCAGACGGAGCGTGTACGAGAGATATATTCGCTCGCGTTAGCCGACGAAGCGTGTACGAAAGCTATCTTCGTTCGCGTTAGCAGACGAAGCGTGTACAAAAGCTATCATCGCTCGCGTTAGCGGACGAAGCGTGTGCGAAAGTTTTCTTCGCTCGCGTTGGCGGACGAAGCGTGTACGAAACTATCTTTGCTCGCGTTAGCAGGCGAAGCGTGTATAAAGCGATCACCGGTCACGTTAACGGACGAAGCGTGTACTAAAGGTATCTTCGCTCGCGTTAGCAGACGGAGCGCTACGAAAGGTATCTTCGCTTGCATTGCAGACGACGCGTGTACGAAATCTATATTCGCTCGCGTTAGCAGACAAAGCGTTTACGAAAGCTATCTTCGCTCGCGTTAGCGGACGAAGAGTGCACGAAACCTATCTTCGCTCGCGTTAGCAGACGAAGCGTTTACAAAAGCTATCATCGCTCGACGAAACGTGCGCGAAAGTTTTCTTCGCTCGCGTTGGCGGACAAAGCGTGTACGAAAGCTATCCTTGCTTGCGTTAGCAGGCGAAGCGTGTAGAAAGCGATCATCGCTCACGTTAGCGGACGAAGCGTGTACGAAAGGTATCTTTGCTCGCGTTAGCAGGCGAAGCGTGTAGAAAGCGATCACCACTCACGTTAGCGGATGAAGCGTGTACGAAAGGTATCTTCACTCACGTTAGCAGACGGAGCGTGTACGAGAGCTATCTTAGGTCGTGTTAGCGGACGAAGCGTGTAAGAAAGCTATCTTCACTCACGTTAGCAGACGGAGCGTTTACGAACGCTAACTTCACTCGCGTTAGCGGACGAAGCGTGTACGAAAGCTATCTTCGCTCGCGTTAGCAGACGGAGCGTTTACAAAAGTTATCTTCGCTCGCGTTAGCGGACGAAGAGTGTACGAAAGCTATCTTCGCTCGCGTTAGCTGACGAAGCGTTTACGAAAGCTCTCTGCAATCGCGCTAGCGGACGAAGAGCGTACGAAAGCTATCTCCGCTTGAGTTAGCTGACGAAGCGTGTATAGAACCTACCTTCGCTCGTCTTAGCAGACGAAGCGTGTACAAAAGTTATATCCGCTCGCTCCGCGAGAAGAAAGCTAACTCTCGCTCAGATGGTAGCCGAAATTGAACCCCTAGGTTAGCAATGCTTGGAGTACACGCAGCGCTCCGGACGTTCTTGGAGTTCGGACATTTCCGTCATCGCACAGAATGGTCATGAACCCCGAACGCTCTGACAAATTGTACTTGTTACCGAGCGCAAGTCAATCAGTGACGCGGCGCTCGAGTCCAATCCGCGTGCTTCGATCGGGACGGGACACGCTCGGAACCACACGGACACTGGCGAAGTGGAATAACGCCAAAAATTATCGGGAAGCGCTCAAGGAAGAACATATATGCCGCTCATATTTTCCGAATTATATGGCATGCAGTCGCGTTCTCCTTGCCGTTGAAGCCTATAACCACCGACATCTTCAGGAACCATAATGAAATGCGCGATTTTCGCACATCTCATTTTCGCCCAATAGCCAATAGAATTTCGACATTGGCTGATAAGAATGGCGAAGAACCAATCAGAAAGCAAAAGGCGTCACCGCTCGCGTTAGCAGACGAAGCGTTTACGAAAGCTATCTTCGCTCGCGTTAGCGGACGAAGAGTGAACGAAAGCTATCTTCGCTCGCGTCAGCAGACGAAGCGTTTACGAAAGCTATCATCGCTCGACGAAGCGTGTGCGAAAGTTTTCTTCGCTCGCGTTGGCGGACGAAGCGTGTACGAAAGATATATCTTTGCTCGCGTTAGCAGGCGAAGCGTGTAGAAAGCGATCATCGCTCACGTTAGCGGACGAAGCGTCCGCTAACGTGAGCGAAGCCATGCCCCCTGCGTTTTAATAACTGCCTTTCCTGTTGTGGTTGCTTTTTGTTGTTGCTTTGTTTGTTGTTGTTGTTGTTTGTTTTTTTTTTTTTTTTGGGGGGGGGGGGGATGACGGAGCATAGACGAGTTTAAAGCGTTCTGGCCGTAAGTCGGGTGAAGGATTTATTAACATTATGTCAATGGGTAAATCATTGCCCCTTTTGTACTGGCAATGTCTGCCCAATTTTGGCTTCATCATGCCTTGGCGCCGTTTGCCTACTTGACGTAGTCACCGCCAGGGGCATCACCTCCCCATACAATGAAGACGACGCTTGTCCGCTGCGCACTGCTACTTTTGGAACGCGTATTTCAAAACGGGCGAGCAACAAAATGTGTGGTTTTCAATAGTGAATAAATGTAGCGGACGGTAAATGTGACCCAACACGAATTATAACAAAAGTGGCCGAGCTGGTAGCCTTTCACAATGTCCAAACAGCGAACACTGAGAGTTTTTTTATTATTCTTTTATTGCTGAGACCAAGGACCAGGCGAAAAGAAAAGAGTGAAATGAAAATGCAACGGTCAGACTCCTCTGGAGCTACAACAACTACGAAGTCCCCTCAACCGCGTGAAAGGTGTTAGCTGTGCCGGGGCTAACGTTTCGTAATGACGTACTGCGCCTGTCGTCAAGCGCTCGTCACTAACTTGAGTTGCGCAAAAGAGAGCTGGGCAGGTCTGCCAATCGAAAAGCGCCAAAACAGGCCTTGAAAGGGTACATTGACTGGTCCAGCTTTGGACGACAGAGAGGCCCGAACAAAGCTGGGCTTTGAGTAAAGCCTCGGCACGATGGTGAGTCTTCACTCATATAAAAATTAAGGAATGTTTGTCTGGACAGACCTAGAACACTATAAAGCTCGTTTGAAGCAGAGTGGCGCAATCTAGAACGCCATCTCTCGGCGACTAGCAGCGAACGCCCGGAGGTTCCAACTCCGGTCACAAATGCATGAGCAACGTGTGAAAATCGTTGTTTCTTCAATATTTTTGGATGTACGGAACGACAATAGTTTTTGACAGTATAAAAGAACATTTTACAATAATTAGCGCTAAGCTGTGTGCGCCCCGTAAGAACGTAACTTTTTTTTTAATTGCCTGAGCGGTATTATGCAGCAGACGACGCGGCGGCGTCACACCGTTCACGTGACCCGCTCCGGCCAACCCAAAATGTCCATCTCCGCTGCTTAAAAAAATCGTCAGCTTCAAACGCCATTGACTTGGAAATCGCCTTCTCAAAATTTTCACACGCATCCAATATTATGAAAACTTTTATGAAGTGTTTAGTGCTTTACCAACTTCACGACAGACTAGTTTCGAAAAGTGTGAACACGGCGTTTATCTTTTAATCAGCCGTGTTACGTCGATCTCCACGTTTTCCCCCGTAGGGAGGGTCGCCTCCTGGGACCCTGAGTACCACGTGACTCGCGCCGAGCTGCTCTGTCAGCCATGTTGTCCGCAACACACGCGGATCAAATGACTGCGTTACTGTGCTCCGTAGGAGCTAATAGAGCTCTAGACAGACCTTCCGTACTGTAGGCCGCAAAAAATTGCCTTCTGCGTACTTTTCGGTAGCCGAATTCAATCCCTAGTCTTTTCTCAAAATGGGCTTCCTTTTCATGGTCCCGGGTATTGTTTCGGGTCTCAGAAAAGGACAGCCGCGAACGTTCTTTTGCGAGTCTGCCTAAACATCAAAAGAAAAAAGTAAGTGGTAAGAAAAATTGCCCAAGAACGATTTACAGCTACCACGACAGCTGGCCAAAAATAGCACCAAGAATGCAAGAACGCACGAAAGAGGCTTAATCACGTCGTTCGCGTTTTCTGTCTTGTATAGGAAAGCGGCGCACCCTTGTGGTAATAGCTGGCCACCGGTGATTTGGGCAAGCATTATCAGTATAGAGGAGGCTATGGACAAACTATAAAAAGCGGATTATGAGAGTTACGCAAGCAATTTTCTTTTTGCGTGAACTGTCTCTCGTAAGCGCCTTATGTCCTCAATAGTAATTCGGATTAGGCAGGCTTGGGAGGCTTCACTGTGTAATAAGACTATTCAGACTGGACACGGCATTACTGTCCGGGATGAGATGTTGTATTAGTGACACAACACGCTCGTGCTTCGGGTCGCTTGAACTTTTCGCTTCGTCCTTAAAAAGAACGATTTTCCAGCTCAAAACTTGCAGCGTTTCTTAATTTTTTTTGTATTTTTTTTTTCTTTCATGTAAATTCGGAAAGCCAATTTCATGTCTGCTTGGCGACTGCCGCGAAAATTACGTAAAAATAGTAAGAAAGAAATCACGAACCTTTAGGCGAAATCGAAGTAGTCTCGAGTGAACGAAACAAAACGAGAAAATTCATCTCTTTGAAAGCCTCGAAATAATATTTCCTCGTGCGTGGCGTAGTGGGCAACGCGAGCGGCTGCCACGCGTAGGTACAAGGTTCGAACAGATAGATAGATGGATCCTAACGGCTGTACCCTATTCATCAGGCGGTAGCTTGCGCCACCTAGGCTAGAAATTAACAACAAAAAGTATGATTTCCTTTCCTTCGCAAATTTGCTTAACCTCTGCAATTTCGTAACTATCACTAGGCGCTGTGGGATATCGCCAGGATGGCCTTTAGGGAATCAGGCAAAAAAAAAAAACTAAAAGCGTCTTCACCCACCGCGCACCCCCGCCTCTTCCCTTCGGCGAGGAAGTCGCCAGTTTTCCTCTGGTCAAACTTAGTCGGCGTTACCCCGGCACTGGGCCCACTGGAAGATAGGGTGGAGGCTTTGGGCCGGAGCCACCGCGAGAGGGGGTTCCAATTTTTCTCTGTTCTGCCTATCCCACCAGCGTCAGTTTGTCGTACGTCATTCAATTGCCAATGGATAATTTCCACCAGTTTTCCGATTTCCTGTTTGTTATTAAGATGCACTTATTATCCATTCTTCCATTCTGGTCGGCCAACCCCAGCGCTTCGGCTAAATCCGTCGCCCCCTCCGGGAGGGAGGGCGCAAGCCCTCTGCACCTCAATATCACATCGCCCTAACCTTGGCGTACTCCACACCGCGTATTCATTTCCTCATACTTTGTCCTATATGTCGTAGTCCTCAATATTTCTGCTCTAGCCTCGAAGAACAACGAGTTCCCCCGTGAATTATCACACCAGTGTCCCTTCCTTACTTCCTGTTTGCGTCCCCCATATATAGTTAAGGCTGATTTTTCTGCATTCTTTCCTCCTAAATCTTTGTTTCGACTTCTTGCACTTTCTTTTTCACAGAAGTGGTCTGTTCTTTTCCCGCACCTGATTGCTGTTATTTAAATTTTAGTCTTAGGGTTCGGTCTGTCCATTTAGTGTTTAAGCTTTTCATGTATATACACCTTTTGCGCCCATCGTGTATCCTCGATCGTGACCAGTATTCCTTCGAATTTTAACTTCCTGATCGCCTCTCTAGCATCGGAAGGTGTCCAGCCCATATTTCCCAGCGCTCCTTCATTTGGTGTATCCCCATGCGCCCCCAGCGCCAGTCTTCCCAGACTCCACTGCGGGGTCTCTAAGCTCGACTGAACCTCAGATTTTATGCACAATAACGCAATGCCAAAAGACAGCTCCGGCGCTATGACTCCTTTCCATATTCCCCTGTAAACTTTATATCAATTGTAATTCCTTAGAGCCTTATGCTTCATAACGGCTGCATTCCTTTTAGATGCGGAGCATCTCTTGCTCGGGTCTATGTCCCGCGGCGTCGTAGTCCGCACTCACATTACGCATGCGCAACTCTCCTCCTTCCCTCTCTCCAACAGCTGCGCGTTACTCTCTCCGCTCCCTGTTTCTACCAGCTGCATGCACTTCGCGTGTGTTCGCTTCTACTCACACCGCGCGCGCATGCGCAACTCTCCTCCTCTAGTCTCCTCTCCTTCAAGTATGAATATAAGCAGCGGTAGCGCGCTGCGTGCGTTCAGTTTACCCGTTGTTTACTCCACTTCACTAAGTTCTTCCGATGAAGTGTGATGGAAGCAACAGTCCCGTCAGTTAGTGGGTTGGCGCAAGCAAGCGTCAGCACCACCCCACAAACTAACAGCAACGCTACGTCCACTGAAGACAAAGCTGCGCAGCGAAGGGCAAGCGACGCTGAGCGTAAACGCTTGAAGCGAGCGGCAGACCCTGAACTACGGCAACGAGAAGCGGCCTCCATTCGTCAACGTCGAGCGGCGGATGCTGAACTACGACAACGTGAAGCATCGGCGGTTCGAGAACGTCGAGCAGCAGAACTTGAGGTTCGGGACCGTGAAGTTCAACGTAAACGTACGAAGCGAGCGGCGGAACCCGACCTTCGAGAACGGGAAGCCGCGTTGCTTCGTGAAAGTCGAGCAGCAGAACCTGAGGTTCGGGACCGTCAAGTTCAACAACGTTACTAACACCGTTAATAACGATCCGCGATGCTCCGCATCACCCCATGGTTCCCCTCGGGAAGATGGTGTAATTGTTTTCCTTTCTTCGACATATTTTCTTCCTGCTTTTCTAAGTATTGTTTTACCTCATTCAGCCGTACTCCTATGTATTTCTACTTCGCTACGTGTTCTTTTGAAATACCAGTGGGTCCCCTTCTCATCGTTATAAACCATTCTTCCAGACTTGTCGCTACTGAATTTTAGGCCCAGAGAGTCTCCTTTCTCTCCACATATCGTAATCAGCTTCTGTAACCCATCCCGGCTATGTGCCAGCAGAACAATATCCTCTCCGTAGAATATTCCTGGTATAACTTAGTTTACTTCTCCTCCTCGCTCCCAATATCACACATCAGAACCTAAATTCCACTCTTCCAATTTCTTTTCCATTCTATTCAGGTATATCATAAAATGTAAAGAAGATAGGAGAAAACCCTGGGTGAACCCTATTTTTATTTCTGCCGGTTCTGTTAGTTCTGCTTCCCATGTTATAACAACGTTATTATTTATACATATATACTTGTTGTAAAAGCATAATCTCATCTGCAACCTAAATACTTTCTCAGCCATACCCAGAGTTTTTTTCTGACTACACGTTGTCCTACGCCCCTTTAATGTCGAGAAATGCTACCCATAAAGTGCTTTTTACTCACCCATGCCAACTCTAGACATTGAGAAATGATGAATAAGTTATCATGTAATCTTCTATTTCTTCAGAACCCTTTCTTGCTGATCTCAAAAGTTTTCGGCCCACTCTTCCATTATTATTTTTACTACCTACATCACTAGTCTGTACAGGATTGTGGTTACTGTTATGAGCGGTATGATGTTATGCTATCCGTATTTGCCTTGCCCTTATATAGTAATATCATTTTGCTTAGTCTCCAATCACTGGGTTCCCCTCCCCTCATTCTTAGTTGATCATTTGCATGTCTTAACTTTAATTAGCTTTTTGTTCCTAGTGTCTTGACTTATGCCACCACATCATTTTCATGCCACTAGGGCCTGTCGCCGCTCAACCAGGTACTTTACTTTCTGCTGCCCCATTTCCCCATGCGCGTCTCAGTTGTCTAGTTAGCATTCTCGGCAGGTGTCGTGTTGCTGTTCGTGCTCTGTACAATCTCGCTCGGTTCAAGTTCTGCGGACGTTGCCTCGATTGTTCGTCTAATAAATTCCCTTGCCTCTTTACCCTCTACACTTATCCCCGCTTGAGTGGTCAACGAACAATGGAAACCTTCTGTTCCTCTTCCTAGTGCATTAATGTGCTTCAGAACCTTTTTGTTGCATTCCTCTCATTTTGATTTACCTCCGTCATTTACTGCGCTCCAGCTTTACCAATCTTGACCTGGATTAGAGCAGATACCTATTTTTTTCTTTTCTGAAATTTACTTCATTTTGATGCTATCTCAGCGGGTATGCCACCCCCCCCCCCCCCCCTTTCTTCGCCCATTTGTGTCCCTTGAGGCCTCATGTCGCCCTGGTATAGCCGCCATTAAGGTGTAGTTCAACAAAATTTCAAATATGCCCGTCGTGTAGAGAAATAGGATGAATATGATCCACAATGTCCGTAAATGGCAATCGCACGTTTGTACTGTGAGCCTGGTGGCTGTATTTTTCGTTAGAAACGGCCCACTCTAGCAAGCGCTCGGAGAGCAGCCAGCGAAGAGCACGTGACATCTGGCGCAATCGTGACGTAGATTGTCTCGGGACGAGCAAAAATGCAGCGACGCTGATGTCGACAGGATGCCCTAGCCGTTCCAGCGACAGAAGCGGCTGAAGCACGCCAGTAATCGGGTCACAGTATCTAGCCCAAAAGCTGCTTTTGTACGAACATTTTGAGTGACGGGTTAATCTTCTATAATCTTGTGAGGGACAGCACCGACGCCTGGGACTCAAAAAGAGAGAGTCCTGGCGAGAGGGTAGTTCCTGCTTCCCCTCTTCTCTCTTGAGGGTCGGAGAGCTGGCGGGATGACGTCAGGTTCATAGGCGAGACAGGCATCGTCACTACCTGTCAAGGTTCTTAGACGGTCATTACAAAGGAGGCTTCAGCGACACCCACCAGGTACCCTTTGCTAATCCTTCAATTTGTTTAAAAAAAATCTCTTTTTGTGTCCTTCCCAACAATAGATTGGTGCGTCCCACGAGATACTGCTCCTTTGAACACGTATAAACCAAGAAATAAGCGCCGAAATTCTGTTGTAGTATCCCTTTAAATTCACTGTTCCCCCACTTTTTAATGTGCGTTTCCTTGTCATTCTTCCTCTTTGTTTGGTTTTGAACTTCTGTAACTCTCTTTTAAAAGTGTTTACTGAATCGTCATATGTCCGTTCTCTCTTCAGTTGTCTGGATACTATAGTCTCAATTCGTTCTGATACTTCTTGTAGATGGGCATCGTGTAGGGCCGATATACATTCTCGTTCAAACGTTTGTTTTCCTGTGTCCCTTGAGTCGCTTATGATAACTTCCTAGGCATTTCGTGCCTTCCTCATCTATTTCCATATGTCATAATCTGTTATTCGCGACTCCAGCAAAACGGACGCCACCAAGCGGGAAAACCGGGAACCAGCCGGACCAGGTCGCTCCGCGCCCCTCCGCGTCTCTGGTGGCTTTCGCGGACACGTGTTGTCGGCACGGTAGCGAACAATATAATTTGGCGAAAGTCCAAAAATTTCGCAAGTTTGCTTGAGTGTTCATTAGTGTGGTGAAGCCTCAGTAGATTGTTTCATTCCATCACTTGTTTGAAAGCCCTTTTATTCCACAGCACACGATCGCGTGCTTTCCATTTCTTAGATGGGGAGGAATCACGGAAAAACGTTTAGATTTTTTGTCTGTTTCGAATCACATTCAAAGTGACGACTACTTGGTAACTGATAAGTGGTTTCTTTATATGGATGTAGAACAGTGGACTGAGGACGACAGACGAGGTGTTTCACTCAAGGAGGCACCAATATTACTGTCAAGTGAATGGGAAGGTTCGATTGTTTCTTTTCTTGAGTTTGCTTGTGTTCGATTAGCTGCAAGTTTGAGCCACCCACGCCGGTGGGTGTTGGCTATTCATCTAGGCTGCTTTTCGCCGAAAAAGCCTCCGGACCACACCGAAAGAGTTGGGCTGATTTCGCAACTACTTGATTCCAGACAAACCTGCTCGCTGCATACGATTAATGAGGGAAATTGACTGCATTCAAAAGGTGGGGGACGCGTCTCGCAAAGTTAACTGTCACGGCATTATGATCTATCGCGCCTCCCAATATTTATATTATACCCCCGTCGAAGTCAGCAGCAATACACGTCTACATTGCTCAGGGTGACCGGCCACAAAAAATACTAATTTTCTCCGTTCAGGTGTCGAAGTCAAGTTCAATGCAGAGAGGTTCTGCTTAATCTCCGATGAACACTCTATTCAGTTTGTCCGCATTCGTCTCCGTGCAACCGGCTAGAACCATTTGACTGAGTAAAAGTGGTATCCCTCTGTCTGTCAAATATACTTTTATTCAGGAGTTCACTTAATAGCTAGTCA
Source organism: Ixodes scapularis (assembly GCF_016920785.2). Classification (NCBI taxonomy): domain Eukaryota; kingdom Metazoa; phylum Arthropoda; class Arachnida; order Ixodida; family Ixodidae; genus Ixodes; species Ixodes scapularis. The sequence continues at coordinate 109,325,619 of NW_024609879.1, read as the reverse complement.
ACTGAGCTCATATTTCAAACCGAAGAATATACTAATATCGCTTTAGTGGGACATAGTACGTAATATAATACATAACCCGCATATTCGTCAAAATTACTTTTCGATTGTTATTAAAACCTGAATTGAAATACGAGTATCAAATGCTTAGTGGGGCGCCAGCGGGTTAACATGGTCCTTGGCTCAAGAAGTGCTTGCTTAATTTTCGTAATTTTCCTGCAGCCTGTGTTGTTAACCGAGCAGACGACTGCAATTGTTTCTTAAACGCGGATACGCACAAAAGCTCGATTTCGCGGACAGATCAGTCGCATGGTCGAGGTTTGCGAGTTAGCTGAAAATTACTCTCGGTGGAACAATTCTGGTAGCCATCGCCGCCTTCCTTAGCTAATCAGAACTGATTAGAATCTATCACCGTCTCTCCGGAGCCCATAGTTTCGTTTTTGATCGAAATCTCCGAAAGAAATGTTTGACATAAAAAAAAAGCACCGGGAAAACAAAACTATGCTGTGCAAGCTTATGAGCACCGGCTACACTTAACCGTCGCAGTACAGATACCTATAAAATTGGGCATTAAACACAAGAAAATCGGTTAAATTGAATGCGCCACCCGTTCAGGCCGCCCGGCCGAGCGACTTGAACTCTGCCGCCATGTTTGTTTGGTGGTGGCGCCCCCTATAGGTCGCTGGAGTCGCGGATACAGTTTGCTAGACAATAGACGGTAATGAATTGTTTAAAGCGAATTGTATTTCTCCCAAGTTACTTTTCCGTCGCATTTTACATGGGCATACCCCGCTCAAGACTGGTTTTTCTTTTATAATTCTGCGCTGTTCGGAAAATTTCTAGCACATTTTCGTTTGTCATTGTGTGTTCTGGTTCGGAAAGTTCCTGAACTTGCCGCCGCGTGCATAAAATGGCGGCTTGGAGTCCGTCAACCGCAGGCGTAGCGTATGTAGTATTTATCTTTTTTAGTTTGTAGGGACAAGTTTGCCGGGCGAAACCTTCATTTTTAGTTTCCACACGAGCATACGATTCTATACGTGACCTGATTCGTTACACCTGTCCATGATATTACATCTGTCCGTAACACTGCATCTGTCCAAGACGTAACATCTGTCTGAGATGTGACATACGGCCGCGATGTTGCACGTGTTCATGACGTTACATCTGTACGTAATGTTACATTTTTCCGTGACGTTACGTTTGCGCGTGGCGTTACACACCTTCCTGACGTAACACCTGTTTTCAACGTTACTTGCGATTGTGACGTTACATTTGTGTGTGATGTCATACTTTTCCGCGATGTGACATTTCGTCCTCTACGTTACGCATGCCCGTTGCGTTCGACCTGTGCATGACGTTATATCTGTCTGTGACGTTGCATATATCCATGACGTTACGTGTGTTCGTGACGTTACATCCGATCGTAAGGTCACACCTATCCCTGACGCTACACGTGCGTGACGTTACCTCTCCCTGTTATGTTACACTTCTCCTCGACGTTACGTCCATTCATGACGTCACATCTGTCCCTGGCGTTACACCTGTTTATAATGCTACATCTGTCCATCATACATTACGTCCGTCTTCGACATCACATTTGTCCATGATGTTACAACTCTAACATCCCGGACAAGCGTTACATATGTAACTCAATGACCTTCCGGAAAAACTCACGAAGCACAGTTGAGCGCGAGCGAGGCCTTTGCAATTTGCAAAAAAAGATAAAAAATACGGAGTTCTAATTTATTTATTTATTTATTTAATTACCCTCAGGGCCCATAGTGCATTACAGAGGGGGTGGGGCATGTACGAATTCACTCAAAAATACAACATAGAAAACAGTGATGAAAGTACAAACAAATCGACGAGTATCAACAAAAGTGATTAGTTAGTGCTTCTTCAAACAAACCAAGTGATAGGATAGTTACTAAAGATTCTTGAAGATGGTTCCACTCCGAAGACGTTCTTGGTAAGAAGGAGTCTTCGTATGGCCGATGTTTTACATTGAGCAGTGCCGACCTTGAAATGATGATCGATGCGTGAGAAAATGTATGAGTTTTTAAGAAAAAAATTATGTTTTAGAGGAACGTTAGAGAGATAGATTTTGTAGAAAAGGCAAAGACGAGATATTTTTCGTCACAAATAAAGGAGAGGCAGAGACAAAGAGGCTTTCGTACATGATACACTGGCGGTGCGACAACAGTTACAATAACTAAAACATACTCTGCGATTTTGCAGAGCTTCTAGGATAGTCACAAGCGTTGTATGTCCACGGTCTCCCAAGTCAATGAGGTGTTCTCTATTTTTGATTGAACTAGAGTTTTGTACAGAAGTAACTTTAATGATATTGGGGCAAAGAAAACACTATTCTTAGATATTTGAGCGTAGAGTTAGCGTTAGCGACAATATGATCAGTACAGGTTTTCGATGTAACGTTAGAAGTAGTGCAAACACCACATTTTTATAAGATGTCACAGACTGCAGCAGTGTGCTAGAAATTGAGTATGGTAAAATGGACGTGTTGTGACGTGAAACGGTCATGAATTTACATTAATTAATGTTGAGGGTCATTTTCCGCAAGTTACAACATTCGGATCCAGCACACAGGTCACATTGAAGTAGTGTTTAATCAGATTCGTTAGTTATTTCAAGATAAATTACACAGTCATCAGAAAAAAATCTAACCGAGGTTGATACACACATTGGCAAGTCATTTATGTGAATAAGGAACAAAAGAGGGTGCTAAAAGAGACCCCTTGTGGAACACCAGTAGGAAGAGGACAAAGGGAAGAATTAGTTTCGTTAGCCTTAACATACTGAGATCGATTAATTGAGAAACACGTAATCCACAACAAAACAGTATCATCGATTTTAAGTTTGCCAAGTTTAAAAAGTAAGAGTTCATGAGAAACTTTATCCAACGCTTTGGCGAAATCAAGAAACACACTGTCAGCCTGGGCCCCACGGTCAAGTATGGCAAGTAGGTTGTTGGTGAATGACAAATGCTGTGTTTCACATGAGAGAGACTTGCAAAAACCTTGTTGTGAAGGTGAAAAAGAAAAAAAAAATTGAAGTTTAAAAAAGTTATTTAAATGAGAATAAATAATGCGTTCTAAAATTTTACGGGGGTGCTGGTTATCGAAATGGATCCATAATTGAGATGATCATGTGTGTTACCTGATTTGTGAGATGAAACCACCTTTCTTTTTTTCCAATCATCCGGCAAGACACTAAGGTTTAGTGATTGCTCAACATTTTTAGTGAGTATAATTGACATGCAATTTAATTCAATACGTGTGTTCCGGCAAGCAGAGCGAAATAAATTTAAAAAAAGACGATTTAAAATCCCCAAGCTTTACCTTGCGAGATTTTCCCCCTCTTAATGCCTCCGAGTTTGTGTTGTTTTTTTTTTTGTTTTTTTTTTTGTTTTTTTAAAGCATGAGGAAATATTTAGGATGGTTTAGGAAAAAAAAAAAAAAAAAAAAAACGTAACCTTATTTTCTAAACCAACGGGGACGAGAGTGCACGCCGAACAAAAGAGGATATGCAGCCTTGCACGATGTATTAAATATTAATCCAATCAAAAATGAAACGAAAAGAAACTAAGTGCAGAGCGAAAACATCTTGAAATCAAACCGAATGGCCGAGAGGTCATGAGTGCAATTCAATTCCAACATTTCATGTCTTCTTCTGTACCCTGACCATTTGCGCACCGTTCTACCGCCGGTGTCACTCTGATTGAATCTCGGTACGACTCGCTTCCTGGAATACTCGGAATTTTATGCCGTGCCGTCTAGGAGGAATTTCATCGAATTTCATTGATTAGATCCAGCAGGCCAAGGCGGGCAGGGCGGTGGAGGCGAAAAACGCGAAAGGTCTGTTTGGAGTGTTGCGAAATGATATTGCCGCATAGACGTGGCGGAATTAGCACCCCACGCGGCTGTCGAACGGAGGAACGGGCTTCTAACCGCGATTTTCTTTCATCCATCAATGTTTTTTTCTGGAAAGTTCCAGCCCATTCTCAGATCATCGTGAGTTCTGGTCCGGAAAAATTCCTGGACGTAGCGCGTATATGCGAGAGCAGCGGTAATCCGTTGCTTCGTGAAAGTCGCGCCTCCACGTTCAGTTTACGGATTCATTTCTTTTGTAATCGTGGCAACATCATGGCAATCAGGAGCCCTTGGCGACTGCTCAAAGAAAAGAGACGAAACAAAGATACTTCAGGTACCCACAGCACCGTGGAAGTTTAAGGTGTGTGCACCTGAAGCTGACTTTTAGTTAGCTTTCGAAATGGAAACGTGCCAGGGCAAGCCACGGTCGAAGAGCGTTAGCTGGATGCCAAAAACTTTAGCCGCAAGCTCCGCAGGAAACAAAACGCAAATATGAGAGAAAAAAAAATAGAACTGAATTGGGCAGGAGGCAGACCTCAGAGATGTTACATAACTATCACACACGCCTATCCGGTCGTAATCTTCCAGTGGCTCCCAGCTGCCGCGTAAACCTTGCACGCGCGTAACTTCTTTTACATTATCTTCCGGCTGCAAGATGGCCGACAAGAGCCAATCAGAAAGCTTCATTGTCTCGAGTCTCCATTTCAAACGTGCGCTATGAAATGCAGTACTGTTTGAAAATTCGGTGGTTCTATTATCATACCACCGCACGCAAAAAAAAGAAAACAAAAATGCCCTCCCCCATTCAGGGCTGAAATCTTTATATAGAAGAAAAACACCCATTTGGCGCATATGTATCTTCTGGTCGCATTCTTGTAGGAGGAGTTAAGATATTGCCGCGTGCGAATAGCTGAGACAGCAGCGTGCTCGACTCCCACGCCGTTGACTGGGGTTCGATCCCCGCTATCTTTTGTCCTTTTTATCTTGCTTCTGTTTACGTGACTGGAATGTTCCAGACGACTCAAGAATTCACTTGGAAACTTCTTGATACACACCTGCTTACAAAAGGAGCTTCGCATGTGGCTGCTTGAGTCAGTCCTACTTCCGTCGACCTCAAGGTACGGTCTTTGTTGCTTTATGTTTCTTCACACAAGTTCGCAGCACTAAACACTGATTTTAAGTTTTTTTTTTAGTCAAGTTTGTTTTTATCCGTGAGAATATGTATTGATTTTGACCACTAGGTCATCGAGAAACATCCGGTGACCTATGTTGGGTTGCGGACTTTTAAGTCCCCCTCCGAGTAATGCCACGCAGAAAGAAAACCTTTGGCAGTTGCGAAAATAGTGTGTAAAAGGAGCGACACCAAACGCCCTCTGACACGCGAACACCTCCCTTACCCTTCTCTCGCTTACACAGACACACACGCAAACACACGTAAAACTCAGAGCAGAGCGCTAGCTCTCCCGAACACACGTACACACAGAAGTACGCATCCACAACCTAACTAACACGCCAATACGAAGTAAAACTCTGTATACAAGACGTATTCGACAAAATCAGGAAACAAAAATAAATAAAAACGGGGCATATAGCAGGGAGCTCAGAGGAGAGATGTCCAAACGGTCTCAGGAAAACGTCACGAACCGTATGCCCTGGGATAAGAGTAGTGTCAACACGGTGCTGGAACCCGCGTAGTTTTTGCTCTTGGAAAAGAAAACAAAAGAAAGTTGCCCTGAGGCAGGCAGGAACGATTATGGAACGCTGGGCGAGTTTCTATAAGCGCACCGATGAAGCGGAGAGTGATCCCGGGGGAGATCACTAATGGTAGCGATAGGATCCTACTTTGGGAAGTTGGGGGCGCTCCGGAACGCCAACCGAGCGTTAGAATCGTGTATCGCGTTCGTTTTTCCTTCACTGTCAACTTGTTAGTAACAGAAAAGCAATGGCATGACAGAACAAAACTGTCAAAAAAAAGGACGTACTGCGGTAAGTGACCTCGTATAGCACCTAGTTCTGGACGGGATCTATTTTTGTTTTTACGTAGATTTATACGTTGACTATATGAACTAAGGTTCTTCGAACAAGCTTTTTTTTTAGCGTATCAGCGCTCCATGGCCACAAACTGGGCCATAAAAAGGTTTTTATGAATATCGCTAGATCGTGCTTTGATGTCTTTAGTGTTCATTACATGTATTAATGATATTCTTTTTTTTATAACCATGCAAAGAAAAAATATGTAAGAGAGTTAACATCCACAGCTTGTGGCCAGAACATAAATAGTGTGAGAGAGGACACATATTTGACGATAGGCATCTATTTGCACAATTTACACGAGCGTAGGTAAAGGCGACCCAAGGTTTCGTTGCCTTGACGCGGTTGCGAGCAACGTTGACGGTTATCACAGCTGCCTCGTTCTTCCTCATGAACATCGTAATCGTCTGGGCGAGTGGACCCCTTTTCGAGACGCAAGAAATGTTGCTACGAATATTCGACAGAACAAGAAGTCGTTAAAAATAGACCGTTTTCAAAAAGATTATCAAGCAACTTTGGTGGTCGCCATTGCTTGGCTTTTAATAATAAAGAGGAGGTTGGAAAACTAGTTGAAATTATCGTAGGAGAAGTGAATGACGTACAACTAGGCTAGGTGGCGCAAGCTGCCGCCCGATATAAACGGTACAGCCGTTAGCATCCGTCCATCCATCCGTTGGACACGAAGCGCGTGATTGGACCCGAGTTCACGCCGAACGCTGACGGAAGACTCGTGTGAAATACATGCTCAGAGCACGTGATCAAGTAAGGGCTCACATGCGATGGCGCGGGCTTTGGACTATTGTAGGGGTGTGCGAATATTCACCACTTTCGAATAACAAATCGAATATTACTCTATTCGATTCGTTACTCGAATCGAATAATAATTTTTAAAAGTTTCGAATATTTTTCAAATAATTTTCGAATAGTCGTTACGGTGTCGTTACGCAGTAGTGTGTGGAAGTTTTTCGGCCGCTCCCATGCTACCAATTGAAGAAACCACAACTGCGGCTTGTGTCGAGTCTTTCCTAACACTTTCCATGGTTGTTCCCCTTGTTCAGTGTGAGAAGACGTTTCATTTTTAGAGCGCAAGGAAAACAAGACAATGCGTTTTCCCAGAATCTTCTAAGATCAGTGAAAACAAGGTTCCTAGACGTTAGCACACCGGCGCATCACGCCCTTGCCACCTTCCTTGATCCTCAATTCACAAGGATATCTGCTACAGCAAGGAATAAAAAGAGAATGTAGAGTTCTTACTAAGTACAACGCTTCAGGATGTACCAGGCTCAAGCGAACTGTGATTTTATGTTCAGCATCCGCGTAAACTGTGTTATTATGTTTAGTGTTCTAGTATTCTTGTAGTTTTTGTCTTTATTTAATTATATATCGTTAAACTCTAGTCATCATCTAGACAAATTTTACAATAATTTTAAGAACATTTTGGAACAATAAAAAGTATTTTATAATCTCTTTGCTCTTTTTAGCAGCTATTCGAAAAATATTCGATTCGTATTCGTATTCGATTCGGTGTCACAATTATTCGATTCCTATTCGATTCGGTTTCAAAAATCACTATTCGCACACTCCTAGTCTATTGCGGGTTTATGCTTATGACGCATGCTGCGCCTCGTACATCGCTAGGAATCGACGATTTTCGTCACTGCGCTAATAGGCCACGAACGTGAGCCCGACTATTCGCCGACGAATCGATTGTCAGGCAGCGCAAAAGGACTCGTGACGCAGTGCTCGGTACCGGCTGGGACTCGGCAAAGCCAGAAATCTCTGCTGTCGTTTTGACAAACTGAGCGATATGTTGTAAGTGAAATTCAAACCCAACATCTTTTCATGGGCCTTTAAAAAAAAAACTTTTAACCCCGTTATTTCGCAAAATGGAAATTGTCCACTTTTCTCCTTTCGCTTGGCCGCAATCATTTACAAGATGCAAAAACAAAAATTAAAAAAGTCGAAATCATCTCTGAGGTAACATCTTATCTCCGTGATCTGCTACAGCTTATTAGGTGGCTATTTTGTGTTTTTTTTTTTCTTTTAAGCTAGATCATGTGGTAGGAGAGAACTAACTACATTCGGCGTCACGTCGAATAAAATTAGTCTTCTCCTATCATATGTTCCACGTGTAATAAAATTTTTAATGCGACGTTAAAAAAAAAAAGAAAAGTCGCGCGTGAGCACCTGGCGTGGCACCGTGGTCAGGTGATCAGTGTGGCCTCTTGACCCGATATATCCGCTAAAATTGGCGGGCGACCTCAGTTAGCGGAGATGGTTGACTGAACACCACGAACTTTGGCGGCCATCGCCACGGGGTCACCTCCCCAGCAGGGCTACCCCACGGATGGTGTCTCGCTCCCATTGGCTGGTTTAAGCCATCACGTGAAACCTGAGGGACGACTAATAGAGTTCACTTCGGAAGTTTCGGTGTGAGTATTGGTAGATAAACTCTTGAACCATGGTTTAACGGCAAAAAAGAAAGCATTCTACTCACAACAATCGTCAGCTATAATTAGTGCTCCTGCAGTATGTTTTAAATGCGATGTAACACTTCTTTGCGCAGTGCCCCATTACAAAAAGGCTTTATTTGTAACGCCAAACGCATGCGTTTCATCAAGCCGCGATTCCATCTTTATTACATCATACAAAAGACAGTCTGCAGATACCGTCAGACGCATGTTTCTTCCTTGTTTGACGACCCTGTCAAATTGCTCATAGAAGAACTGTTTGCGAACGTGTTCAAAATATACAAATATTGTAAAGAGACCGAAGAAGGCGAGGACTAGAGTACGAGAAGAGGGAAAAAAAAAGTATATACAGTGAAACGAAAATAGGGCGACCGTTCTTTTACAATGTGGCTCCCGAGTTTTAAATGTCTTGGAACACTACGAAATCGGTGCAGTCAACGGGATCGCAGTAAGTTGAAGTTAGCTCAAAATGTGGGCGACCTTTGAAGCGACGCCAGGGGAGGCATATTCTCCAAGCCATGCCATTCGCCATGAAATGTCAGCCGCAAGATGAAGAGTCTGTCGCTATATATACCACTAACGGTAAGCAATGGAGCCTCCATTCGATATCTACTTGACAAGTCAGGTCGAAGCCAAGAAGACCTTTTTAGAAAAAAAGGCAAGGTCAAGCTAAACAATGTGACAAGTATGTAGCGCCCCCCTCCAGTCCGCCCGTCAGCGGCCGCCTGGCTCGGCGGGCAACATTGGTCACCGCGCCAATAAACGCCGTTGAGCACACGCTGCTCCGGTCAGTCATCGTCCACCCTCACAACCAGGCTGCGTGTCGCCTCTTCTCGGCGGGTGCTTCGGCCCCCTTCGTCCACGTTCTAGAAGGATCGTGACACTGGCGACGAGGATGGCCGTTCCCACAGAGGCCCTGGTCGCGCTTGCACGTGGATTTTGCGGGACCCTTCAAGGGCCACTACTTCCTGGTGATAGTGGACGCCTTCTCCAAGTGGGTGGAGGCGCTGCCAGTAACCAGTCCATCGGCAAGCGCGACCATTGCGGCGCTGCGGCAGGTCTTCGCAGCGCAGGGATTGCCGGACATTATTGTGTCCGAAAATGGTCCCGCTTTCGCTAGCGCCGAGTACCAGGACTGGTTGCAGAAGAATGGGATCCGCCGGATGCTGGTTCCGCCGTACCACCCTGCTTCCAATGGTGCAGCTGAGCGGGTGGTCCAGACCATCAAGGACAAGCTCAAGAAGAGCCATCCCGGGAATTTCAGGACGCAGGTGGCCCGGGTACTGTTCCAGTACCGGACCACACCCCATGAGGTCACTGGCCGTGCCCCCTGCGGGCTTCTGCTGGGCCGGATGGTCAAGACCCCTCTGGACGTCTTGCATCCAGACCTCCGGTCCACGGCGCTCCTGAAGCAGCTGAAGCAGAAGCTAGCTGCTGACCGAGGGTGCCGTCCCGGGCCTTTGCCGGAGCCGGGAGCTTCGGTCTACTCCAGGAACTTCCGTCCTGGCCCACCCTGGTCTGCCGGACATGTGGTTTCACCAGCGAGTGCCTCGTCGCTGCTCGTCCGCATGCCCGACGGGACCACCTGGCACCGGCACGCCGACCATGTCAGGCTTCGCTCCGGGACCTGGCTTGCACCCTCGGCCGTCGCTTCAGAGGACCAGCCCGTAGAGGGACCAACGACAGCACCAGTTGCGGCCAGTGGAGCGCCACCCACCACGGACGCAACAAGAGTCTCCAGTCCTGCGGCACCAGTTGGACCAGTGCCACACCGGGTGGAGCGCGACCGGTACAGGCAGCGCCCGGCGTTGCCGCACCCGGCCCGTCGACTCCAGTGCCCAGGCGGAGTACGCGGCAGCGAAGGCCACCTGACCGCTACTCGCCGGGGTGATCTTCATCGTCGACCGGCCAGGACTTGTCACGACCAGACAGAGTCAGTGTCGGCCGTGTGCATTGTAATTTATTTAGTTTGTAGAGAAACAGACTTGGGGGGAGGAATGTGACAAGTATGTAGCGCCCCCCTCCAGTTCGCCCGTCAGCGGCCACCTGGCTCGGCGGGCAACATTGGTCACCACGCCAATAAACGCCGTTGAGCACACGCTGCTCCGGTCAGTCATCGTCCACCCTCACAACCAGGCTGCGTGTCGTCTCTTCTCGGTGGGTGCTTCGGCCCCTTTCATCCACGTTCTAGAAGGATCGTGACAAGCATCAAACTATCAGATTATCATAACTTTATTTTGGAACCTACCTGGCCAAAGCCAACAAACCTGCAGTCTGAATATGAAGGCCTTCTAGTTGCAAGGAACGACACATGGTCCATCAATCCCAACTCCTTTAGATAATTGCTTCGACAATGCAAGCGGCGAACCAGCCATGTTTTAAGCTGGTGAAGCCCTACATCTTTGACGGTGCTTCTAGCAGCCCGGAACGCTGGATTAATTTCTACGACGTACGCATGCGGGCAGAACAACTGGAAGGCAGACGACAACTAAGTTAAGAACTTAGGTCTCATTCTCGATGGCATTGCCAAAAAGTGGTTCAAGCTTCACGTGCTTTTGCACGAGCATGAGTCAAGGCAGGAATGGCGAGACAAGTTTCTTTCTTCTTTTGGTGAGAAGGAAGCGTGGAATCGCGCGATGGCCTGCAAGTACAGAAAAGAAGCCTGCACTGCCATACTTTTTTGAGAAGAGGATGCTTGCGCAGCTCGCAGATTCAAAGCTACCAGTCTCTTCACTGGTTCCTTTAGCAGCTCGCAGTTTCAAAGCAACCAGACTCTTCACTGGTTCCATGGGCTGACGAAGGACCTACCAAAACAAATCAAGGTGAAAACTCCCATGACAGTTGAGGAACTTCGAAGATGTATGCAACATCTGTGTCTGGATTCGCCAAGACACGAAAGTGTTGGAAAGTACTTTAACTGCTCGGTTTCAGCATAACTCAGCGTGTCATCACACAAAAGCGCCAGAAGCTCTGGCACCTGGTCAACTAGACCATTTGGACGATGAACTTCCCTCAATGATTCGAGACAAAAAAAGACACCTCCAGCACCGTCAGCATGTCCCAAGAGGACGAGGTCCAAGAGGTCAGGGGACAAATAGCGATGCAAAAAAAAATTAAAAAAGAGGGTTTTGGTTTCTGTCCAATGATGCCAAGAAAGACTTTTTTTAACAGCGCTAGCCTTCTTTATACTGTAGTTCGTGTATCATGCGGCTAACTCAGCAAGTCCGCATTCCAGATCTCGCTCCTGGGTCGCTAAGAACAGAGATTTCTTGTATCCTACCGCAACCTCACGTTATACGTCTTCCCTATCGCAACAACAGTAGTATCCTTTCAAGTCAGCGACGTTAACCGGGCAAGCCTCCTCGTTTGTATATCGCCGAGTAAGTCTAGAAGTAAGACACGACGCTCGCGTCTTTATACCTCGGGTGCCCTTCTCACCTAGGAGCAAGCGATGCGGCAAAACCACTAGCTGCGTTGCACAAAGCGTGAGTTTCCTTCAGAACAGGTAACGATGGTGTAAACCTAGTCCATCTTTTGCGCAAGCGAAGGGATCCAAAGCCTGTAGCGGGATGGCCATATACTATACCCGCGTTCCGCAACGGCTACATATACCATGTGCTACTCGGTGTAAGCGTCAGCGTCCCGTTCCGTCCTCGTGCAAACGAGCTCTATGGACTGCTCGGTCCTCGGAGGGGGCGGCAGCTCAGCGAGCAAGCCCGCTTAAACCGTTCATGCCTCAAGGCAAGCTGGACGACTACAAGCGACCCAAATGTCTACCGCCTCATCCCCGGCCAGGTTGTGACGCGACATAACTTATTAAAAGTCTTGCTGTCACTCCCACGACCGGCCAGAGTGAAGCCGAAAAAGTATCCTATAAAGCATTTGGTAGCTTTCTTGGAACGACCCCCCTCAAGGGAGAGTCATCCCTCTGCCCTTCGTCGGTTGTTGGAGTGACGCGAAGCAACTAGCCGTCTTGGCCCAGCGGCTACAAATCATAGTGCTCATTAACTCACCTGCCAGCGTTCCGGGTGTCAACCGAAATTTCCGCCAGTTTACCCGACACCCGCTGACAATCTCGTCCGCCAGTGCTCCAGGTGTCAACTGCTAGATCCGCAGTCTTTGGACACCCACTGACAAAAACCCATCTGCACCGCGAGCCTCGACAAGCGCTTACTTGCTTACCGCATCACTCCTAAATCCTAAATTTGCAATGAGTCCTGGCTGTTTTCCATCCTGCCAGTCGTTATCCTGCCTTCCAGCGAACATGCCGTGCCTCTCCTCTGCCTCCGAAGACGACTTTCTTACATCTTAACCGCGCTCCTTGTGTTCCCCCTGTAGGGTGCAACGCACCCACAGATCTATTCTTCTCATGAAAATAAAAGAGATGGCTCGAGGCGCAGCACGCGCACGCGCCTCGGACAGCGCGTGCAAGAGAATGCTTTGAAGCCGCCATCACAGGCTGACACGTCGTTCGCTTGTCTCGTTCTATGTCCTCACTTTAAATAACGTGGCAGGCCTCGCAGCCCTAGCAGACGCCGTTATTGAAGTTGCCACTCCACCCGTCGCCAGCATTACATCGGCGGCAGAAGACTGAAGTGAAGCTATGCCTGCCCCGCCAGGCACTCCATCGTTTCACGGCAACCTCGATCGGCTTTGCCAGCGCTTGGAAGAGAGTGTTACCGCGGCAACTCACCGGCGAGATCGTCCACGCACTCAACAACAACGTGGGCGTTCAACATCTCGTTGCAGAAATGCTGACCGTTCCCGCTCCTCAAGTTCAGCGGACGTCTGCGTATACCATCGTCGCTTTGGCTCCGACGCCCGGCACTGCCTTCGTCCCTGCTCCTGGAGCAAACCGATAGAGGCAACGAGTACTCAGAACCTACCAGGAAGTCGCCTATTTTACATCGCCGACAGGATTACGGGAACCCGTTATCTCGTCGATACCGGGGCCGAGGTAAGCGCTGTTCCTGCAAAACGCGCGGATCGATCACAGACGCCCATCTACTACCTTCGGGCTGTGAACAACTCGTCGATCCCCGTCCACAAGGAACGGTCCATCACCATAAATCTTGGCCTCTGACGAGTCTACCGATGGGTATTCCTGGTCGCAGACGTAGGCAACGCGATCATCGGCGCTGACTTCCTACAACACCACAGCCTCCTTGTAGACGTCAAGGAGAGACGTCTGCTCGACTCCACAACGCGACTCTCCGTGCAAGGCGTCTCAACAACTGACACCGCAGGATTCGCGTCAGTCTGCTCTAACATCGACGGGCCATTCCGACCTCCTCTCCAGGATTTTCCAAGCCTCACGCGAGCTCCTGACTGGACCAGACCGGTTTCGCACGATGTCCACCATCACATCGAAACAACGGGCGCACCGGTTCACTTCCGACCCCGTCGTCTGGCTCCAGAGAAACTCCGCATCGCTCGCGAAGAATTTGAGCACATGCTCGAGCTTGGAATTATCCGACCTTCGTCAAGCAGCTGGGCGTCTCCCCTACACATGGTGTCCAAGAAGAACGGAGATTGGAGACCGTGTGGCGACTATCGCGCACTGAACAAGAGCACAGTGCCCGTTAAATGCCCCCTCCCAAACATTCAGGACTTTACTGTCAACCTCCAAGGCGCGACCATTTTTTTCGAAGGTTGACCTTACCCGCGCGTACCACCAGATCCCCGTCGCTGACGAATATATCCCAAAGACAGCTATTACAACCCCGTTTGGTCTGTTTGAGTTTCTCCGCATGCCCTTTGGCCTCAGTAATGCGGCTCAAACATTCCAGAGATTCATCGACGCTGTCACGCGCGGGCTTCCCTTCGTATTTGCCTACGTTGACGACTTGTTGGTCGCTAGCTCGACAACGGAGGAGCACACCAACCACCTCCGTCTTCTTTTCCAAAGACTCTCAGACCACGGCATCATCGTCAACGCCGCAAAAAGCGAGTTTGGGAGATCGGAACTCGAGTTTCTGGGACATCGACTGGACCGACACGGCATCAGACCTTTGCCGTCGAAAGTGCAAGTGATCAGGGACTTTCCAAGACCTAGCTCGATCACAAAGCTTCGCCAGTTCCTCGGCCTAGTAAATTTTTACCGCCGGTTCATTCCGAACTGCGCGAGGCTACTCCAGCCTCTTGATTTTCTACTAGCCAAGACTGCACGTGCCACTACCAACCTGCCTCGGAGTGAAGACGCGGAGCAAGCCTTCTGCGAAGACTGTACTTGCAGACGCCGTACTTCTGCGACATCCACAACACGATGCCAGAACCTCGATCATGACAGATGCTTCAGCTACGGCTGTTGGGGCGGTCCTACAACAACAGGTGGACGGTGAATGGCAGCCCCTAGCTTTCTTTTCCAAGAAGTTAAAGCCCGCCCAGACCAGCTACAGCGTCTTTGGAAGAGAACTGCTCGCAGCGTACTCGGCCGTCCGGCACTTTCGACACTTTGTCGAAGGTCGCCCTGCCGTCATCTGGACGGACCATAAACCGTCCATAACCTAACCTACGCCATCCGCAACTCAAGCTCTGTCTATACCCCTCGAGAGATCCGCCAGCTGGCCTTCTTGACGGAGGACCATAGCCTACGCCATCCGTAACTCAAGCTCTGTCTATACCCCTCGAGAGATCCGCCAGCTGGCCTTCTTGTCGGAGTTTACGACGGACATCCGGCATATCAAAGGGAAATCAAACGTCCCCGCTGATGTACTGAGCCGAATTGACGCCGTACCTTCGCCTGCTCCGCAACTCGACATCACGTTGCTGGCTCGTCATCAGGCATCCGACGAGGAGCTACAGCAGCTCCGCACATCAAACAACTCTCTCCAGCTAGAGGATGTTGAGTTCCCAGGAGGCATCACCAACGTCTGCGACACGTCCACAGGAACGCATCGCCCATTCGTTCCGATGGCGCTACAAAGGCCGCTCTTTGATGCCATTCATGCGTTGTCGCATCCGGCGTGAAGGCAACACAGAAGCTAGTGGCCAATCGCTACGTTTCGCCTCGGCTGAAGTCCGACGTGCGTGACTGGGTGCGGACCTGCTTGGCATGTCAACGAGCCAAGGTTCACCGTCATTCTGTGCCTTCATCCACGAACTTCCTGCCACCAGATGCCCGTTTCGACAAGGTCCACATCGACCTGGTCGGGCCCCTTCCGACATCTCAAGGGCAACGATACATCCTGACCTGTATCGACCGCTTCACAAGGTGGCCGGAAGCTACACCATTGCCCGACATGACTGCAGCCACCGTCGCCGAGGCATTCGTCTCGTCCTGGGTGGCGCGCTTCGGATGCCCATCTGAAATCGTCACCGACAGAGGGCGTCAATTCGAATCCAACTAGTTCACCGAGTTGTCCCGAATCCTAGGCATGACGAGATCTCGGACAACTGCATACCATCCGCAGTCTAACGGCCTGGTGGAACGTTTCCACCGACACCTCAAGTCCGCGCTCATCGCCCACGCGAACTCCAAGGAATGGGTACAACAGCTTCCACTCGTCTTACTCGGAGTTCTAACGGCGTTGAAGCAGGACCTCGGCTGTGCAACGTCTGAACTCGTCTATGGGACGACCCTCCGATTACCATCAGACTTTTTCGAGGTCGACCCGTCTCCAAACACGAGGCCAGAAAACTATGCCACAAAGCTGAAGGAGGTTTTTGCAGACCTACGACCAGTTCCTACGCGCGCGGTATCTGCCAAGACCCCTTACGTCTCTCAGGACTTGTACAGTGCAACGCATGTGTTAGTGCGCCGAACAGTCAGACGGAAACCGCTCCAAGCACATTATATGGGACCGTTCCCGGTTCTGGAAAAGAAGCCAAGTGGCTTCGTTGTACAGGGGGGCTAAGCTCGCCTCCGGCGGGAATCTCTCCGATGCCACGTCACGAGGGAGGGGAGGAGCTTCTTTTGACTCCGCCCCGGCGAGTTTCCCACTCCCCCTCTTACATTTCTGACCCCCCCGGCGGCGGCGAGTTCCCCAGCGTAGCTCCGATTTTTCCCTACGCTCTGCAGTGAAGTTTTTTTTTTATTTAAATCGGGGGATCGGTGGCCGGCTGGGCTAGCGCACACCAGCTCGGAGCACGTCGAGCGAAAGGTCCGTTGCAGAACCCAGGATGCTGGGTTCAATCCCCACCCCTGCCCGTTTCGATGTTGATGAGCATCGTACCGGCGTGCAGTCGTGTAACACTACTGCGGGATGGACGTTAAAGACCCCAGGCTAGCGGTTGTACGGCACTGCATGGCTAAATTTCTCATCTACAGCTGGGAGAATCTTCCCCGTTGAGGCAGACCAAGTTTTAGGCACTATCAACATACATACAGCCCAATTTTTTTTATTTAAATCGTAAATGACAAATAAGAATAGGTAACAGCAGGGATGCTAATTATACAAACATTGCTTGGATGTGGGCTAGTTGACTAGACATTGTGATGGTTTGCTGCGCCACGTAGATGCAAAAAAAAACGCTCTTAATAAAGATATAAACTAAAGCAGAGTATAGACGAAAAACAACATACAGGAATGGAGCAGACTAACAACTGAGTAATTTCTTTCTCATCTTTTTCCCCCCACACCGCCACACAGCCACAATATTTGTTTTTTTTTTTCAGAATAGGGTGCACGTGGAGCAAAAGCTCGCGCTGCAGAACCCAGGATCGTGGTACAGTGTTATCGTGGATTCACCCCCACCCCTGCCCTTTTCGATGTTGATGAGCATCGCACCGGCATGCGGTCGTGTATCACTACTACGTGGTGCACATTAAAGACCCTAGGCTAGCAGTCATACTGCACTGGCTAAATTGCTTATCTACAGTAGGTGACAATGTCGCAATATTCTGGCATGTTCTCCTGCTGTATAAACAACTAACGGTCAATTTGTTTGTCAAAATACGGTGTGGAAGAAGAAAGATGAGAAAGAAATTACACAGTTGTTAGTCTGCGCCATTCATGTATATTGCTTTTCTTCTATCATCTGTTTTAGTTTGAATATTATCAAGTGCGTTTATCTTGCATCTACGCAGCACAGCAACCCAACAAAATAATTGTAAAAGCCTGTAGGTAATGGTAAACTGCGTTCCTGGTTGCAGATTGCCGTAAAAACACATTTGTTTCTAGGATTCACTTTGTAGAATTTGGATGTAGGATTCACGACGGGGGCGACGGTTCATTCACGGCTCCATCGGCTCAAGCCCGGTTCGCCACGCAGTTCATCGCACAGCCACCTTACCACGTCTTTCGAGAGGCGATAGTGTTGTTGAAAATGAACGTCGTCCATGTCCAACACATTGGCGTGGTTTAAATACCTATGCCGACGGCAAAACACGAACGAAAACGCTCCCATTTTGGACGCTTCTCCCTGATCTCGCGCCCAACTCGCCCAAACTCGCCTCGGTCGGAGCCGGCAAGCTTTTCCCATCCGCGGCGGCTTCTGCCACGTCACAATGACGCCACCGCATCTCGCCGCGAGTTCCGAATATTCAACTCTCCGACCGCCTCAAACCCTCCGTTTAACGTCACGATCTAGGGAGTGCCGGCGCGTGTCGTCATGCACGGCGCCGACCAATCGCGGCGGTCGGCGAGTTTGGCGGAGAACTCGCCTCGATCTCGCCGCGCCGAGCTTGGCCCCCCAGATCAATGAACGACGAGACACCATCGCTCTCGAGCGTCTAAAGCCAGCCCATCTCGAGCACGCACCCGTGAACCTCATCACATGTGAGACGCGCGAGGAAAGTCCGAAGTCTCGCAGGAAGTCTGCTCAAGTTCCTTGGACAAACTCATGGCCAGAGCTAGCGCCCTAATTGTGTGTTACCGTTGTTCTTTTCGTTTTCTTTAATCGCTCGTTGGGGCTCCTCGCTAAGGGGGGGCATATCTGTAGGGTGCAACGCACCCACAGATCCATTCTTCTCATGAAAATAAAAGAGATCGCTCGAGGCGCAGCACGCGCACGCGCCTCGGACAGCGCGTGCAAGAGAATGCTTTGAAGCCGCCATCACAGGCAGACACGTCGTTCGCTTGTCTCGTTCTATGTCCTCACTTTAAATAACGTGGCAGGGCCTCGCGGCCCCCCACACCCCCAATCGCGTCACCTTCTGCCAACCACTATTCTGCAGTACCCAAGAAAGCGCGTCGGCAACCTTGTCCTTCGAGCCCTTTAAGTACTCGATTCGAGGAGACACCTGCTGAGCTCTGCTGTGAGACAAGTCGCCAAAATTCTAACATACTTTGTCTCAACGGGCACCGTTAGCGTTAGTGAACAACCCGCTTAACGAATCCATGGAACTCCCTGGGGATGACTAGAAGCAGGCATACCGGACGGTCCCCACGTTGGGCGCCAATTTAATTTGTTTTTTTCTTCTTTTTTTTTTTTTACGGAAGTCCCTTTATTAATAATTGCCGCCCGATCGGCATGCACTCCGCCCGTCACCCAGGGAGTGACATAACACAACGAGAAGACAGCGAATAGGTTTACTGTACCTTCGGGTGGCCCATCGTCGAGAGCCGACAGCCCGGGCACGCCGACCCTTGTTCTCGCCCGTCGATCAGAGCTCACAGTCGGAGTTTGTGTCCAGGCCTGCGGATCGTCCTTCCCACGCCAGCGCTGCGTGCTGACTGTCCCGGGCTATTAATGCCCGAGTCTTGCAGTGGAAACACCCCGGGATCGTCACTGCCCCGGTGATATGGCCAGGGCTCGCCGTTTCCACCGGTCTTGCTCCAGACCTCGTTGGTGGACGGCTCCGGGGTTCGGCATAAGCCAGGCCAGGCAGCCCGGCTCCGACGTTCTTGTCCAGCTCCAGCCTCGCTCAGCTCGCACTCTCTCGCGCCAGCTCGTGACTTCTCCGCCGACCGCCTGTCACGTGCCCTCTGCCTCGTCGTTCACCCTCGGATCCCACACGGTACAGGACCACAATGGTGAAAAGCAGGTATACAGCATATTGGCAGAAATGATCATCTCCTATCAAGGAAACCGCGCCAAAGTCAAGGCACTGGTGGTACAAAATGTGGCCTATCATCTCCTGCTGTCGCGACTAGTCATTGAGCAGCTGCGTTGGAACATCTACTACACTCCGAAAACCCAAATCAGCAGAGGAGGTCAGATAGATGTACCAGGAACTCCAATTTCTCGGATATTTTCCAGAAGGGACTACAGCAATCGAGTTACACTTTAAACCAGGGTGTCGAACCGGAGCCGAACCGAACCGAAAACCGGAACTGAACCGTTATTTTTAGCTGAACCGGAACCGAACCGAACCGAAATCTTCGCCGCCATCTTGGAACTGAACCGGAACCGAACCGGAAAAAAATATTACGGTAACCGGTTCAAATGGTTCGAAGTATTTTTTTTTTGTTAGTATCACAAAATGAATATATAGGAATAAAAAATTGGCAGCTGTATTTCCATCTATTGATCAAATCGTCATACAGAATTGCGATGTATGATAAATTTTGGGTTTCAGTGGCGGCTTTCGTATTGGAACTATTATTAACTGTGTGCCACGTTGTCACCTGACGTCATGGTGTCAATACATGTCGTCAAGTGATGTCGCGTGATCCCGTTACGTCACGTGACTCACTGCGTCGAATCGATTTAATTGAAGGAAGTCACTAGATGGTATTAACCTTGTTGACAGCGTGACGTAACATAACTTCATGATTTTGCACCGAGAGTCACGTGACACCGCGACGTAAGCGATTTACACAAGCACGAGTCGAGTGCTCGGGTTCATGATAATCAGCATCGCCAAACATTCGGGTAACTACTCGCGTTCAATTAAATATGATAATAGCCCAACCCTAACAATATCTGAAGCTCAGCCCAAGTTTTTGGTTTCCGAACCCTAGCGCATAATTATGATGAACACTGGCGGTATATAATTAGCGTCAGATCACGTGGCCGCTTGTTCAAATTGCGAGTTGAGGAGGGGATCGAAACTGTCTTTTCTTTCTTTTTTCTCCTACTGCTATTGCGCGGAGGGGAAAACTAATGGATGTTTTCGCAAGCTATAATCGTGAGGGGTTACGTCTTAAAAGTAATTACTGAAAGTAGAAAAAATGTTACACAACCAATTTTACATCATTGAGGCACCCAAACATTTTTTAGTTGTTGCTGAACTGCATCCGAAAGATGTCCCCAAGAATAGAAGTATTAAAATGACTTAATGTGACATAGTAATAGGACGTTACATAGAACTACATGTGTGTACGGGAGGGATACCTGAAAAAAATCTAGTGGTCTTAGAGGGACAGCCGCACGTTGGCCACCGCTCTAATTCACGGGCGTTGTTTTCAAGTTATTGCGCAAGTTTCGACCACCTCTTTATTTTGCTTAAAATAAGCTTGAAAAAAAAAATATATATATACACCAAATACTACTTAGAATCACTCCCTAACGTTAATACCTGAACAAACTTGGCTTTGCTCTTCTTTCGAGGTAATGGCAGTCGCCAAAAAATTAGAAAAGTATGAGCATCATTCACCCCTCAACTCGGAGCCAGAAGCGGCCACGTGGTCTGGTGCCTATAGGCAACCTGCAATGCTGTTTGGTTTTGCGCCATCTAGTGACTGAAAAAAGAAATATTAAGTACTCCTAGGAGTGGCGGCTGCATTGTTCAAACGTGAGCTTTTACTCTGGTGGCGCCGCTTAGCCTTGCGTCTGAAGCATGAAATACTGGGTATCCCAGGAAGCTGTGATCGGGTAACGTGCCAGTAGAGCGGAAGCTACGGCCCTGGCGGGCCAATCGGAACGTGACTGCGTATCACCGGAGCGCGCCTCAACTCCGGAGAAGTATCAGGCTTTTCGCTGCGTCATGCTCCAATATGTGTGCGTTGCGCTCGTATACGTCGCGCATTTCGAAGCCTTCGGCGCGCAATGTGGGGCTTATCGTTCACCCTTTGCCAAGTCACAGCGAGACAGGGTATAACCGTGCACTCTCACGGTGCTAGCGCCGCCTGGCCGTTGCCGGTTGGCTATCCTTTTCCGCGAACGTTATCATACCCCCCGCTCTGGGGTCGGCAAAGCAGAAAACGCGTGCTGAGCTCCAGGCATTATTAGAGTTCGGCTCTTCTCATCCCCGCAGTTATTGGACACTACCCACTACCCAAGTGTCCGCCCAGGCATTCATTTGTACGAGCCGAAGCCGAGTGCTCACGCAGTCTCGTGTCCAATCTATGAGCCGCGCTCGATTGTCGTCAGGCGGGTGGTTTTGATTTCACAATTACGTCATCAAATTTTTCGGGGACAAGACCAAAAAAAAAATAGTCTCATTTTATCCTCGCAATTTTACCGCGACTAAGAAGCTTCTCAATCATTGGCGTCCTGTGCGAGTATACTTGGGCCAGACTAGGACCAGTACGCTTCTGAAAAGTTATGAACATTCTAACACGATATTGTTTTATGACCACTTTGAACTTCACGGGGTGCAAAATGAAATAAATGTAGGGTTGCTGTTAACAAGTGACAAATAAAATTGTCTAATTAGCACACCCAAAAGGAGGAGGCAATTTCTCAGGAATACAAAATATTCTCTAAAGGAGCAACAAAAAAAAAAAAAATAAGTGTTCGTGTGTCGGAAAGGGGGTGGGGGTTAGTTTTAAAAACATACTGTGATGTAAAGGTTCCTCTTCCCCGCATTTTCAGCGCCGACCAAAAAGCGTGGCCCCGGAAACTACTTTGTTTGCAAAATCAATCTTGCCGAAAAGTACGGTTTTGTCGTGCCAGACGCTCGCACCGTTCCTATAACGACGATGCACAAAGAATTGTAATACATGCCTTTCAAATACTTGGCTTTCATTGATCTTCAACCTTCTGCAGCGTGCATTTTACACCATTGATTTTGATTTTCTTAGCGAGAAGAAATCACAATGACCAACAATCAACATATAGTGGGATAACCTCACGTGCATACCATGTTAATCAGTTCAGCTTTCTGGCGAAATGCGATGTTCGCAACACTAGCAACAGATGTCCTAATTGTAAAGTTGTGATGGTTTTAGAGCAGTCTCACGATGATATACGGCAGTCTAGAGAAATGTTAGAGCGCATGATTATTGAAGCACAGTGTTGTAAAGTGAGGGCCCGAAACAAGTGCACGTAAAACAGAATATAACATTAGCCTCCCGAGGGGGTATTTCGAGAAGCTTCGAGCTCATGCAAGCTGATGAAATGTGATTTCTATTAAGATTTTAAGAATCTTTGTTTGACCTGCGCGCTATTTATGTAAAATTAATAATTTCATTGCATGCATCTCTATTCATATTTTCTTGCATTAAGGCGTTCTGTAAGGGATTATTTAAAAAAAAAATTCAATTAATTATATCTCTCTTTTTGCACGATTCGCGTATTTGCCTTCCTATCTATTATGCGAACAAAGAGTCTTTTTAGCTTTTTATACTGCGACACAAAGCTGTACCAATCACGGGTATATTATGCGACCTACCACACTTCGCGACAACATTTTATACCGTGTAAAAAAATCAGCTTGCACTTTAGAATTTCACTTAAACACGAAGGACAGGATATAACAATATAGTTCTAAATTTCAAGCTGATCTATTTACAGGTATCTACCAACAAGCTCAACTCTTTACTGTTGCACTTAAATATTTGGATTCAGATAAAGTATATGTGACTGGTACACAAAGATATGTTGAGTCGTATGAACACGACGTTATGCTGGTTAATGTAGATTTTCTTCTCCTGCTGAGTCGAAATTAAGTAACTAAGTTTCATATTTTGGTACCTGAAAACAAAAATGAATTGCACGGACGATAGAAGAAACTTTATAGTTAATCGTTCCACGGCGTTAATAGTGTCCATTGCAAGAACAACGCCGAAAATATATTTTCAATTTCTCGGTTCAAACCGGCTCGAACCGGTTCGAACCGGTTTGAACTGTTATTTTTTGCTCCCCGGAACTAAACCGGAACCGAACCGAAAGCCGTGAACCCGAACCGGAACCGAACCGATAAAAATTTCGGTTCGACACTCTGCTTTAAACTAAGCGTCACAACTGTTCTCAAGAGGAAACCCTACAACATGTCAAGAAGCTAGACGCGAAGATAATACGTGCATCTACTTCAAGCTTTGCGTCACCAGTTAGTTCCGAAAGATGATGGGTCGTTATGGGGGGGGGGGGGGGGGGGGGGGTTGTGCACGGATTACAGGATGATCCACCAACAAACCGATCTATTTCCGTTTCCTAAGCCACGAATCTAAGTCATCATTGGCGAGACCGGCGGCTGTAAAATATTTTCGCGCATCGAATAATGCAAAGGCTTGTGGCAAGTCTCATTACAAGAATAATACAAGAAGTACACAGTTTTTGTTACTCCATTCGTATATCGTACGTCCCGCGACTGTACAGCCTGTTGATGCTGATGTTTGGTTTCATCTTCAGTTCAGACGCAGACAATGCTACAAGCTGACGGTACCAATCAGACAGCAACAAAAGCGCGCCATCATGTTGTCCGTCGTGTTTCTGTATACGTGATCTAACATCGCCGAACCAATCCTAAACACAAAACGCCCAGTGACTTGCGCCTTTTGACACTCCTTTCAAAACTCGCATGCCGATTATTATACTTCGTTTCACCTTATGTCCAAGAGCGGACGATGTTATGAGCCCAAGGGCCAATCAAACAGCGCAAAAAGCGCAACGTCATGGCGTGTTCTCTGCGCTTGATAGGACTCGCCGGCGCAGGAGCACGCACAGAGAGACGGCGAATACCAGCTATTCCTATCAACTGCAGAGAGCACACCATGACGTTGTGCCTCTTTCGTTGTTCGATTGGCCCTTCGGCTCATAACATCGACGCGCTCGGAACTAGGCTGAAACGAAGCATAGTATGTCGGAACCCCTGCACAAGGGCGGAATAACTAACATCGTGGAACATGCAAGTCATTTCCATAAGGCGAAAGTCGAACGTCGGAGCACGGCCAAGGATAGCAGCGAACGGGCCAATCGAACAGCATCGAAGGTGCAACGTCACTGCAGTCATCCCCCTTTTCTGTGGATGTGTTTTGGTCTATACTTCGTTTCAGCTTCGGTCCGAGCGCGGCCGATGTTATGAGGTGAAGGGCCAATCAAACACTGCAAAAAGCGCAGCGTCATGGCGTGCTCTCTGAGCTTGATAAGACTAGCCGGCGGAGGAGCACGCGCAGAGACACGGCGAATATCGGCTGGTCCTATCAACTGCAGAGAGCACGCCATGACGTTGTGCCTCTTTCGCTGTTTGATTGGCCCTTGGGCTCATAACATCAGCCACGCTCGGACCGAAGCTGAAACGAAGTATAGTCCAACCAAACTCATAAAGTACGCAGGTGCGCCGTGACGTTGCGGTTTTAGTCCGCCATTGTGCAAGGATTCCAGAGCCGCCAACAAAGGACAGTATTCCGAAAGGGGTTCATTAGCCCCCCGTAGAGTCGTCTGCGTCAGGACTTAAGCTGAGACGAAGTATAGTAGCTCGCAAAAGGGTTCGTCGCAATTTAATCGGAGGAATGTAGCTTCATGGATGACACGCAATGCGACTGTATTGCAATAAAGTCTGCAAAGAAGCACCTAAAAAAGAAACAGTTCAGTTTGTTTGTATTTTACTCTGTGAACGTGCGGCAGTGGGGAATTAAAAGAAAAACCCAGGAATGTTTTTTTTCTTTTTTCGTCAGCCCATCAAAAACGTAGTTATTGTTTGTCACGCTAGTGTGAACACGGCGTAAGAACACATATCGCGACGACTTCTTTTCCGCGAAGACCGGGGGTCAGAGTGTAGCAATCAAAGAAAGGGAGGACGGAGGAGCGAACACAGAAAAGGCACATCACCGCTAATCCCGATTAACTCACTTAATCCCCCTCTCTTGCGTTCTCTACCCTCCTCGACGATAAAACGATCCCGGGTATTATTCCATGGAAGCGACCACTTGGAATACGGCTGCTCTTTTCGGGTAGTTTTCCGTCCCACGCCGCCAGCGATAGAAACGCGGGGAACCGAATAAACCCAAAAGCCAAGTCTCTCAAAGACGCCCAGGCTGGAGATCACGTCGGAACTGCAGTTAGAACCTCGACGCTATAGTTTTTTTCTTTCGCTTGTTGGCTTCTAAACACATCAAGGATAAAAAAGATAATTACATGCGTTTCTAGCTTTGAAGTTTGGAAAAGAGCTTCAAATCAAAGTTGTGCGAATAGTGGTTCGAATCAAATAGCGCTGCGTCATTCGTAGCTTTGAAGATGCAAGGGAAAGCCAAGACGGCCGGTTCTTTCAACTGTGCAGAAGCTATGAATGACGCTGCGCTATTCGATTCGAAGCACTATTTGCACACCCCTACTTTAGATATACTGTCCTCTCGATTGTACGGCTTTATAAGTCACTACCGTATATTACATCTGATTTTTATTTCATAGCTTAAGGCCCGTTCACACACTGGCAACCGACTGCCACCGGCTGAGACCAGACCGGTTTTTAAGCCTCTTGTGGCGGCTAACGACCACCTGCCCAGCTTAAAAACCGGACTTGTCTCAGTTGGTCGCTGTCAAACGCGAGTGTGTGAAGGGGTCTTCAGACCGTACCACGGTTCGTTCATACGAAAAAAAAAAAAGTACCTAAAAAAATATTTTATATTTTATACTTTTAGGGATTCCTCTCGAATTAGAAGTTGATTCTCGGAATAATAACTTCAACTATATAATAATATTGTACTTGTGGAACATATATGTTACTTACTATATATGCTAGATTTCATCTCAAATCATGCAAGGAAATATTATAAGGTCCTCAAAATATTCTGGCAAAGAATGTGTGGTGGTGGAAAATGTGTGACTAGAACAAACCATGCAGTGCAAATTAAGACTACGGAGGTAGGTTTTGCGATTTTTGGAGTTTTCACTAGTGACACATTTTGAAGTCTTGCGAAGTTTAGACTATCTTTTTTCACAATTATGTTAACTTGTTACTGCTTTAATACTTTATATAAAAGGGTTAAAGTTCGCTACTAGTATTTTTTTTTTCTTTTTATTTCTTGGTGTAAAAGAAACGTTCTTGAATCTTGCACCTTTGACAATAATGGGCCAAGTTTGAATCGAGCTAGCTTTTGATGTACAATTATTTAAGGAAAAAGAAACATATCAAATGAAAGCTTGTATTGAAGCCTATTTAAAAATTAAGATATTGTTATTTTAGATATAGCTGTTATATAAAAGAAACAGACGGTAAACATGAAAAGAAAAGCTAAAAGTACAAAATTCAACGTCATTTTAAGGAACAAGCGTATTTTGTGTAGTTTTATATGAAAAGCGTACTATCTGCTCTTATCAATGCAATACAATTTCTTTGACATATATGCCTCTGTCATATTAAGCAGTTCATTTAAAAAGGAGACATTTTTACCTCCATTCTACGACGCATATCTCTGTCATTTCGTTTTCACTTAAAAATTCGTTTTTTTGTTTCTTTTTTAACATGATCATAGTTTGTATTGGTTCTCGAGTCCACACACAGCGCGGACAAAAACATATACGTCGGAAGTATTTATATCATAATATGGTAAAGTGTTCTTCCGCACGTTCAGTTTGCTTACTTCGTAAACTACAGAATTTGAAACTGTCATATGATATTAAGAAACATATACAGGAGGTTTTAAAAGTTTTCTGTGAGCTAATAAAGCACTTGTGGGGAAAAGCATTCCAAAGCGACGGCCCGCCAAGCACGTCAATAAGCGTGCATGAATATTTCTCTTTCTTCAAACAGCTTGCTTTCCACAATAGCTAAGCTAGTCTTCTTGAAACATCCCAATCGGCGTTTTTACTCTTGGCCCTTCTATGTTTACGAAACAGAACATGCGTTCCAAATGTCGTGCAATAATAAGAGGTGAAATTATCAGTTCTGATAGCATCGCGCCGCTTCGGTGCTTGCTTTTGCATTTCTGCAATGTGCGCGTCTTCGCTAATTTCGTCTTTTTTATATATATTTACTTTCTTGTTGAGATATAAGTACCTTCAAATTTCTCGCAAGCTGCATCGGCTATTTTTCTCCGACAGAAAGTGGGAACAAAAGGGCAATCCACGGGCCGAGCGGGACATAGACACGTAACCACCCTTTGCAACTCCATGAGTATCGCATCGCCTTTTTAGATAGCTGTCGTGATTGTTTATTTAGTACAGACATGGCCACTATGAACGTTAGAAACTACTTCCATGTGAAGATTCGTGCACGTGATAAAAAAGAAGATGATACAGACAAGATTACCAGGAGGCGCTACCAGAGCTTAAGCTCATGTGCCGCCGCCTTCGAGAGCGGCAGCTTTTCCCTTTCGTTTTGCTTCGCTGGCAGGCTCTTTTCTGTCCACGTATCTCATCTCAGTTTGTTAGACAAAATTAACCAAAACCAAGAGGGGCAGCAACTACCCTTTACTTGCAGCAATATTAAACGTGAGCGACCAAGAATTCAGTCTTAAAGACATTAAAAGACTTTGCCTGTGTGCTAATTCAACTAAGGACTACGTTCTGCTGACCTGTAAGGTGTGTCCGAAAAGAGATGGTTTAACCCTTCGATCGTTGTTAATGTAGAAAGACGAATAAATCGAAGTAGCCTTGTGGAAATCTAGCGTACTGCTAAAGAAACAAATGAGAAGTAACGTATTTTGCAGTAAGCTCAAAAAGTGCGTAACAAAGTAGCTCCCCCATTAGTTCATCCGACATGCTCAACGGCTTGCTATAAGCACAAAAAAATAGCATCTCAAGGCTTGTACGGTGTACCATCGTATTGCACTTTGATTTTGCAGAAAACTGGAACGTCGTTCTTCTGCGAGCGGCACAATGCTTTCATTAGAAGAACCAAATCGTGTCTATCTTCACCCGTGTCGCTACAATGGAGTGCAAAATCTACAGCTTCGGAGTTGTCAGGGACGACATCGTGCACATTACAGCACACGTGCGCACTGTTCGCTCTGCTCGCAGTTTAAGGATGGCTGGAAGGAAACATTCCGATATTTACAAAGCTTGTCCACATCCCTGACGAGGAATCCTAGTCATTTCAAAAATAGGTTTCAACTGTACGAGATGGCGAAGAGACAAGAGGTGACCAAATTGAGTTTTTAAGCTACGAAACACGGCAAAAGTGCGTGTGATGGCGTGGGGAGAGTCTTCAAGCGCCAAGCCTCCCTTTACTATTGGAAGTGCTGTTGATTTTACTGGTGTAGTGGCTACGAAAGAGCCCGAAATTGTACTCCTCAAAAGTGAAGCAGCATGCCTCGTCCAATACCGTGACACGTTAAAATATAATCGATTTTTTTTTTAGTCTTGTGAAGAACATTTAATACTGCCACTTGTGGATGAAGCCTCAAAATAGAGACGGGTCTTTTAGGGTTGTGATAAAAAATAAAAAAAAAGCGAATACTCAAGCGTAATATGTTAAGCTCACTTAAAATCATTTTTCTTTTATCAGCGTAAACGTTACTAAGAGCAAGTCAAGAAGTTTTAAACGAGCCTCGCAAGTATGCGGGAAAATGCGGCCACATGACAGAACAATTTCGCACTCGGCCCGCTATTTCGCATCTGTGGCAATCGCCCAAATCTCAAACTCCGTCTTTGGTCGCTTCGGAGACAAAAACTTGAAAACTAGAAAGCCGTTTCCAGTTTCTTTCCTGTCAAGAGTTGGTTCAGCATCTTTTCAAAAAAAGTTTGAATCCTGACCCCTTGCACGATTGAAATGAAATGGCCTAGTTATATCCGTGTTCTTAATCTGTGTCTAGTCATTTGAGCGCGGCTTTTTATTAAGTTTAAGTACACATGCTGCAGCGCGTGGGGTTATCTAGAAAGTAATTCCTAGTTACTGGGAAAGGGTAGACGCTTCATCCTAAGCAACTATGACTGCACTACAAGCGTTACTACTATAAAAGAGTACTCTTGAGGCATGCTGTTTCTAGCGTACCACTAAAAAGATGTGCGTTGGTGCCTTTTTTTTTCCTAAAATATTCTATCGAAACATTGTACTTTACCATTCACTAACCAAATTCATCACCTTACATCTCTTCTCGCATTGATCACACTTATAATATCGGTTATTACAATTTAGAAAACAAAAAGTAATAATTTCCGGCTTTCATACCCCACTAGTTCATTGACTGGAACCACCTTCCCGCTTCGATTTTTAAACTTACTGATATTGTTTTACTTAAGAATGATTTTAATCATTAAATGTACTTCATAATTGGTTTTGTAAGCTCACTCTAGACTTTAATTCATGATCTTCAGGGCGTTTCAAATAAATTGTCTGATTAATAAACCTAATCGTGCCAATTTCACCAGCGTAGCAACATCCCTGACATTACTGGGAACGGCGCTCGCAGAGAACCCCCAATAGGGTAGATAAAATAAAAAAAAAACATCAATACAGAAGCAAAGCCAATCAGAGGTATGGCTCAACACAAAACAGAACCCATTATGTTTTCGCAATGGCTGCAACGATTATTCGACAAGATGACCGAGCTCCAAGTTTAAAGGCAGCAGGCAGTGAAAGAAAAACCCTGGCGTCTGGTTTCTGAAGCGACGTCGAGGAAAAAGATTAGGTAGTTTCCCGTTCCTTTTTGTGCCCACCTGGGCCCCTGGTCAATTTGGAAAGTGAGCCCATTTCGAAATGATCGGCTTAAAATTTAAAATGAGGCGGTAAAGAAAAAACGAAACAAGAGAAAAACATCGTGTTACAATTGCGTCACTAGCCTCTTCCATATACCTGCCGAAGTGACTCTAAGCAGACATCACAAACACCTACACCTAACAGGTTACGTTTTTATGATATTTTTAAAAGACAAAAAAACATTTGAAGACTTCGACGAAAATTGCCAAACGAGAGGGCACTTCCGAGACTATCATTAGAGACCCTCGGTGACAACTATACGACCGGTTTCTGAATTTCGCTCGATAGCACTCTAGGGCTTCGTGAGTAGCACTTTTCATTCGTAACCCCACCTCCGCCCAGCGTCGCTCTGTCTGCGTGGCCACCTGATATACGACCCGTCGGAGTGTCTCTGTCGGAGTGAAGTTTAAAATGCTGTCTTCGGCGACTTCATCTGGTGGCGAGAAAGAAGTAAACAGTGCGCGAGCGATCCTTGATCGGCACTCAAAATTCGGGAGGCAACGGGGAACCGTCAGTATGTTGAGACTATACGTCGCCCGAGAAAATGAACTGAACCGTGTCTTGTTGGCGGTCCGGATAAGAAGAAAAATAAATAAGTGAGACGAGGCCATTTTTATTTATTTATCTATTTGCTCTCAAGGCCGATGCAATACAGAGGAGAGGGGGTGAAGCAAACAAAAAATAAAAACGTCAACGTAAACACAACATTGTTAATTTAAGTTAATAGTTCTAAATTCGTACCTCCTCTTCCGTCCCGCCTCTAATACATCCAGGTCCTGCTGCATTTGATGCGCGTTTGGGACATCTAAAGATCCCCAAAAGCACAACGCACGTGCCGACCGTTGCCTCGTTTCTCTACTTTATTTCATTTAACATACACAGACAGCAACCAGCAAAATCTTCAATTTCATTTGTTGGTAAAAATTTCTCGATTATTACAGTAAAAAAAAAAGAGGCAAACGATCAAGTAATAAATATTTCTTTGTCTCTTTTCGTCATCTTTGCATCGTTAGAATACTCCCTATCTACTTACACCGCAGTCATCGAGAGATAGCATCAGTACTTGAAAATGCCTAAAATATATTATGTATAAAGGCGAAATTTAAGACTGCCGTCGGATGACATCGTAGTATAAACCTGACTATTGTTAAATAAAAGACGACAACCACTCGGTTATTTAGTTTATACCACTTGCTCGGCAAACGTTAAGCCCCGGTTGTGCTCCTTAATAGACCATAAAAAACGACACTCTGTAGGCACTGTCTGAGACGTGTTTCTTCCTTGTATGACGGTTTTGTCATAGCCCAACTAGCCCAGCAGAATACTTTGTTGCTTCGAAACATGCTTGAGCCGTGTCCGCAATGAACTGTCCTCGTCTCCGTGGAGAACTGCTCGCCTCCTCTGTGGTGTAGTACACGAGCAGAGTGTGACGGCGACTTTTCGCTAGGGGTGCGTTTCACAAGGCAAGTAACGGGATATCTGGGGTGTATGTTCTACCAAACAACCGAAACTAAAAAGTAACAAAATAGCTGGTCGGCGGAGTATGGCGGCAGAAAACAATCCAGTATATAGAAGTTAGCTTGCCCGAAAGAAACCCTTTCGGTGCAGTTCTTTTTGGCACCCCCGTGTTTCCAGGAAACCCCTTTATCCTCACGGCAAAAGAGTTTCATTGAGTCCAAGCCCCGACACATATCGATCCTTTGAGACAAGAATCTCCAGAGTGTAGCGGATGAAGTAAGCTCATTCACCACAATGAATGGGTGAGGTTGCCTCATGAATGTATGCGTGTATAAATACTGAATGGTTTAGTTGCCTTTGAGGTACGAAACGGTGAAATGCGTCGCCTGCTAGCCTGGCTGGTACAATTACAGAACGTTACACTGTATTGCTTCATTGTTCAACGAACATCCTGTTCTTTGTTAGTGTGTGTGTGTGTGTGTGTGTTTTTTTGTTTGTTTGCGATACAAATTACGCAAAGCGGGCGTTGAGAAAATTATTCGTAAGTTCGGTATTTCGCCTTTATATAAAAAAAAATATCTATAAAAAAACTGATGAAGCAAAGTACAAGTAAAAACACTCCCATATACCTGAATTAATTCGAGAGAATTTGCGAGATTTTACTTCAAATTTACTTTAAATACTTGCCTAAAGGGATGATGAAACCTTTTTCGGGTAGGGACCGCTTCCGACCGAGTGTCTTAAATGCTCTTGTGATCTCTTACAACGGCAGAAGACGGTGGCGCCATCTATCGCGTGGCAGCGGAACACTTGGGATTTCCGAACCTACCGCGGGTCCTTAACCTGACACCGACCATTGTACTAAGGAATTCTAATTCAAAGTTTGTGTAACACGACGATGATTTAAAAAATAAGAGCGTACCTGTTAATTTTGTTTTCGTTCCCTCCCTTGGAAAGCTTTTTGCCCTATTAGCCTTAAATCATAAAAAAAAAAAAAACAGAGCGCTGACACGTAAAAGGGCCCGACTTGCTAAAAATGAAACTAATCAGTGCAGATCGTTGGGCGCGTTGCTAGTGGGTATTCACATACATGGTAGCGCTTCACACGAGGACAAGTAGGAGAGTGGAGTCCTCTTTCCTCGTCTCAAGCGCCTACCATGTTTTTTTTTTAATACCCAGTACCAACTCGCCCAACAATCTGGTCTGCTTAAAAGGTTAAAACAGCGCAAAAAACGACGGACAGGGTAAAGAAGGACACAGACAGAGCGCTGACTCGCAACATAATTTTTATTGAACCCAACGGTGCAATATATACGCACAAATGAGAACAAAAAAAGAAAATCAGCCTAAAAGAGCACCCAAAAGAAAAGCACAAAAACGAGGTATCACCTCTAAAAACACAAACAGAGGGCACGCGCGTTTTAACCTTCTAAGTATGTCATACCAACTCGCCCAGGCTTCAACTTTAGCAATCTGCACTGACCCGATAGACCAGCGGTGACAAAGGTTCCCAACAGACGAATCCAGTTCACAGATTGAATACGATCACCACGCCATCACTCGGACTGTTCTCGGTATGTAAATATGAGCCCGGCGCTCGATATTCGGGTTCGAATTCGTGGCCAACGAGATCGATCTCACTAAGCGTCCCAGGCAGTGACGTTGACGTAACTGTAGCCCACAGTAAAGAAACCGGACTCTGGGAAAGTAGCGCCAACCTACTCAAATGGTCGCCATTTTGGTTGATGGAATGAGAGATTTATCCTTGATCCCTCGGTTCTTCGTGAGCTGATCTAAATTCGCAGGTGACGGGTGGCTTTGCGAAGACGTTGCAATTGTACATCGATATTTTGATATCCACTCACCGGCGAATTAAGCGCACATATTCGTACCGCTACCATATGCGGTGTCGGTATTTGAAGGCATTGAAAACAAAATTTTCCTCTCTTGAAATGCGCAAGAAAAATATCATTGTAAGAAATCTGGGGACATAAACATGGCTGATAAGTTGATTGTGAGCACAGTGCCAAACAAGCCTATTTTGTGTGTGAGTGTGTGTGTGTGTGTGTGTGTGTGCGTGGGGGGGGGGGGGGGGGGGGGGCAGGGACACTTTCAGGGCGATGATGCTTCATAGCGATCTGGACGTAACGACCCTTTCGAAGCTTCGAACATTTGAGCGGACCAAAATGGCGATCGCTACTGCAACTGGGACAGATGAGTCAATCGCCCTGCGCGAGGTTCGGTCATCTAGTATGTTGAAAATTTGTTTGTGCCCGGCTAGCAGGCTGGGAAGGCAACTTTTTCCAGGATACAATGACTTTATAGCCTCCTCTATACTCACAAAGCCTGGCAGTTTAACGACGGAGTCATAGAGTGCCCGGTCGCAGATTTGGAGCGCGAGGATCTGGTAGCACAGAGCATCAAAGAGCCATTTCTCGGGGATTCTGAACGTCAGCGCACAGCCTTTGCAGCGGCGAGCACCCAAACACACTTGCTCGCTCGGGAGAAGTGCGTTTCGGCGTTTCGCCACAGCGGGGCGCCAGTCACGTGGCTCTCCCCTCATCCGTTGTCTGCCGCTCCATCTTTTCTCTTTCGGCGGCCACTTTTCGTGGCGATCTGCCAGGTTTTGTCAGTATATAGGAGGCTATGCTCTAGTCCATATAGGAGTCAGGCGCCAGTTCCCGAGACTACAGCCGAGACAGTTCGTGCAGCCTTGGGCTCTGCTCGCACGGGCCCTCGGCGAGGTTGTCCCGCGTGCAGAAAGACTATACAGTTCCCACACGATGCACGGCGGCAGCGGTGACGGAATGAAACTGTCTCTGGGATCGGTCTATTAGTGCGGTGCACAGAAATCGCCAGAGCCTAACAAGTTCCAGAGTACCGTGTGCGTTCTCCTCTCCGATAACTGCCGACCCAGGCACGTGGCCGTAATGAACATTAGCGGCACGAGCCGGCGAATGAACACTTGATGGGCTTGTTCTACCGTTCGAGTTAATGAGCTTTGCCCTTCTTGTTTTTTTTTTTTGTCTTTTTTTGTGTTATTTCCTGCATCAGTTAGCGCCCGGAGCGAAATCCTATAATCATTGTATAAGTCATTGATAGCCTGTAGGAAACGCTAGACGTGGTGAGCTTCAAGCATCTTACCATCGCTCCGCAACCAACGGGACTCCGGCGTTATCAGGTAACCATGCCAAAGGACCAATCACGAAGCAAGAACCAGGTTAACATAATTAAGCCACGCCGCTCGTTTTTTTAGCTGTCGGCGACTCTATAGAGCACCCGTCTTGTGTATTAAGTAGATCCGTAAGGAATTGTGTTTAAGTCATATTTATCCAGGGCAAAACAAAAGTGCCTTCATTACCTCTTGCTTTAAAAGACCGATCTCACTAAGCGTTCCACGCATGTGTGACGCCGCCATCACTGTAGTTCATAGGAGGCAGGCGCCAGTTCACGAGGCAGCTCGTGCCGCCTCGTGCTCTGCTGGCGCAGGCCCTCAGCGGAGTTGTCGCGCGTGCAGAAAGACTACATCTCCCACGATGCATTGCGGCAGCGGTGGCTTAATAAGACTGGCTGTGAGATCGGTCTATTGCAACTATAGGAGCACTTGATTACATAACGTGGAAGAATAGAAGTATACTTAATGTACAGCTCGCGAAACGCTTTTCACGAGCTCGCCATTCCAAGTTTTTCTTCGTTTTATATTGCGTGTACGAAAGGCGGTCACGGGAGAGCTCAGTGACGAACTAAGTGCTCACGTGGGGCCGCATACTTCGGTGGCCAGACGTTAGCGACAAAGTTTCGTTCGTCGCCACAAAACTTGTAAAATGCAAAAAAAAAAAAAAGGGGGGGGGGGGGGGGTGAGGAGGGTTGTGGTGGTTGCGCTATCTTGATTCGCAGTGTAACGCATTACATAACAAAACGCTATCACAAATACTTACGCATTTAAATTACTACATGATATCAACCACGAGAAAAAGAAATAAAATACCGAAAAAGTTGCATAGATAGTAGCACCACATGAAGTAAATGTACAAGTTATATAAGCAACACTTGAGGTATAGAGTGTACGAAGTTCTTATCGGAAATGCTACGACCATAAAGACTTTACAAAACACTTAATGCAGTAGTAACTTTTGTACTTGGAAGGCGAACGCATTGCAAGTAACTAGGAAAGATCTCAAAGTATACTTCCTGACACCGTTCTACATGGAGCTCGTCTCCGACTGACGTGTTTACCGCTATCTCAAAAGTGTCCCCCCCCCCCCCCCCCCCCCCCCCCCCGATTTCCGCCTGATGACGTCGTAAGAGTGTCATGCTGTTGCCTGTCTCGATCCTGGCGGTGTCAGATGAGCAGGGGCGGATGCGGCAAACGTGCCGCAGGTTGCTCTGCAGCCGATGCAAACACGAGATGGGACGCCGCGAGGACAGCGACCCTTTGCGACTGCTCACCCTTTCCACCAGAACTTGTACGACCAACCGCCAGCGCGAAATCCGACAGCGTGACACGTACGCGCTCGTGTTTCGGAACCTGTTGCAACTTCGGGACCACTTTGGGGATGCATGGGCTGTATAGGATAAACACACCATTCGAAACCGCGTTCCCCGGTAACGTATAAGTCCAAAGTATACCCCCTCCTTCGATAGCGCCGTTGCGTCGCCTGGTCTCCGTCGCTCTCCGACAATTATGCCTTCGATAATTACGCGTTGTCCGTGGGCGCGCTAACGGCGGACGAAGACAGCATGTGTGTCGTTAGCGACGTCGGTTCATTTCCTTCTAATCAGCGTCCTTGCTTGTGGCACCCCATTACCCTACGGGGTGACCTGGCTTCGCGTGCGCTCGTCAGGTCAGTCGAGA
The DNA here is from genome assembly GCF_016920785.2 of Ixodes scapularis. NCBI lineage: Eukaryota > Metazoa > Arthropoda > Arachnida > Ixodida > Ixodidae > Ixodes > Ixodes scapularis. Next base: position 109,289,292 of record NW_024609879.1, on the reverse strand, counting down.
TGTTGTTATTGAATTTCCTCCACGGGAAGCAATCACTATTCGCAGTTCCTATGTTGGGACAAAATTACGGACAAGTCAGGTCAAAGAAGGTTATACGGTCTGCTTGCAAAGAGGGAGCTGTTCGTTAGTTTTGACTTAAGATTGACTTTTATGCAGTCACCGGCACGGTGAGAACGGCGGGGAGAAATTTTACTTGTCCCGCCTCCAGCGCGAGCTTGCTGGCTTCGACGGTGCTTGGACGCCTCGTGCACCTCGAGCGCGCGCGCGAAGCCATAGCACGGCGGAAGGCACGAAGCGCGTGCCGAAGATGGGGCATTCAAGACATACAGACATAAGCGTTTTCTGTATATACCTTTGATTGGCGTGCCCCTCTTCGCGTTCCGATGCGCCACAGACGCATATAGGGCACTTGCTCGCCGTATACACGGCTTGCTTGTGACATCATTCGCAGCCATGCCAGTATTTGTTGCGCTGCGAGCATCAGGATCGCTGTGTTAGTTTCACACCGCAGAAGTTGTGGTTCAAAAAAAACTCGCAAGTAAAGAAATAACCGTAAGTACCTGCAGCACTGGCGACGCTTGCAAGCTATGTATAGACCATGTGCAAAAACAAAAGCGCCACCTAGTGTACTTACGATCTGTTATCAAATTTCTGCCAAATTGCGGGGGGGGGGGGGGGGGGATCCCGGTAGGAGAGTTTAGCCCGAGAGACAATGGTCTTGGCAAAGCGGGAGCCGCAGATCTCAAACACGATCACGTGCGGCAAGTCAGTAAAAACTCTTCGCGCAACGGCTTCGATAAAGACCGTTCAATGACATGGATGGTCCATTGACAGCTTTAGATCGATCTCACCAGCCAGTTTGACTACGCCACCGCTGCCACAATGCATCGAGGGAACATAAAACTTCCTGCACGTACGACAACCTCGCTGGAGTTCTGCGCGTGTAGAGCACGAGACGGCACGAGCCCTCTCGTGCACTGCCGTCTGCCCTCTGTGAATCTAAAGTTTTGGCGGCGTCACGCATGCGCCGAAAGTTTAGTGAAATCGGTCTAGAGTATTTTTATCCCGTGAATCTGAGTGTCACGCTTGTTTTCCACAAAGGTGTAACTAAACGCGAGAAAACACGAGGTAGATCCAACCAGTCGGTATGTCCTACCAAAATATTTCGGTCGCCAAGCGCGTGTCGCTAGTGTGGCGATACACGCTGGGTTGGTGAGATCGGTCTGATGAGACTAGCAGCGCGCTGCAACAGCAACCTATATATGGCTTGTTCCTAAGTCTCATGGTTACTATGAATGCAAGCTATTGGCGACGTAAGCAATCGAGAGCGTCGCTGTGATCGGCCTTCTACGATTGGCCGAATGCTGACCATGACCTCAGCAAAGGAATTCTCATCGACGGAAATTAGAGTAATGTAAGAACTTCAATTTTGACGGTGTTGGCAGTGTCAGTTTCAGAGCGCAATAATTTCAAGCTGCCATCCTGCTGGTTACAAACGCCGCCAAACTTGATGTTCGCCAGATAATGACGTCAGCAAAGGTAACCATAGGAGGGCGCCACCGAAACATCTCGCCACCAATATACTCTGTTCACCCTTAAGCTGAGACTAGAAGCTCCGCCTTCAGCGCGAGCTTGCTGGCTTTCGCAGTGGTTTGGATGCGCGTTCCTGCGCGTTCACACTTGTGTTGGCAAGGGCAGAAAGCTCGCTCTGAAGGCGGAGCTTCTAGTCTCAGCTTAGGGGTGAACTAGAGCCACTAAATAAGCTACGCTTAGAGTATCGGCACTCCGTTCCTCGACATTGTTGTGTGCGCCGCCATTTTGGCTCGTATGCAGAACAGACGCAACGGCCGATCGTCATGATTCAAAAGTGCGACTTCCTCAGCATTAGATTCGGTGTTAGGAAGGTCATGTAATATTGCTTTGCTTTGTCGCGAACGGTTTAAACATTTGTGGAGGGCGGAAAAGCATTTCCTGTGATTTCAGATAAAGCTTCAGATAACTGACAACCATGATTTTAAGACACAATATGGCCAAGTGTCGTTACTCTGAAGCGTAGCTTATTTAGTGGCACTAGGGTGAACGGATTGCAAGCAAGGCGGCTGGCCGCTGCTATGTCTCTGCTGGTGCGGACAAGCCCGTGCAATTGCAACCCTGCCAAAGTTATGTTCACGCGCAAGCTGCACGTGCTTGCACGCATGGGGCACCGTTCGGGGCGTCATGCTTGCAATAGACCGATCTCATCAACCAGTTTGACCGCGCTACTTCTGCGGTCGTATACCACTACTGCGTGGTGCACGTTAAAGACCCCAGGCCAGAGCCGTATATTTAGAGAGTTTGGCCATTCGTTGGGAAGTATAGGAAACAAATGAGGAGGCGTCATTGGCCGAAAGCGGGCTGGGCGTGTTCCAGGGCGTCTTCAGAAATTCGAATGTGACCAACAAGAAGCCGGAAATAATACCCTGGCGGTGGTCGCGAGAAACAAACCTGATAACTGCATTAGAGTAACTCTCAATGACTGAAAATATGGTACACGTGATGTTTTAATCACGCTCATCCAAAATGATGGTGGAAGAGTGCGACTAGCGGAACGATCGACATAATCCGTACGCCAAGCGCCGCGGGCCGGGAACCTGCCGTCCGAGCGGTCACACTCTGTCCGAGCAAAACAGACTAGAGCGGCGCATTCGGTTCTTACATCTTTCTACATGATCATGATCAAAACAACACGTGCACCTTATTTTCAACCATGAAGAGTTACTACACTTCACTCTTACGCGCTTATAAAAAACCATTTACGAACATAGACCTTTGATCAGAACTGTTTCTCGCTACCACCGCTAGGGGATACTTTTCGGCTTCTGGTTGGCCAAGAGAGCATGCCAAGCCCTCTTTTCGAATCTTGTTCACGCCTTGGCTCTGCCCGCGCCTCCCATTGACCAAACTCTCTACATATACGGCTCTGCCCAGGCTAGCGGTTGTACTGCACTGGCTAAATTGCTCATCTACAGCGAGTGACTCGTCGCAACTTTGAAATGGCTGATTAACTACACGCTGTATAAATATTCACACGACCCCAATTATTACGCCACTGCTTCCGCAATGCATCGAGGGAACTTTAGTTTTTCAGCACGTGTAGCGACCTCGCTTCAGCTTTGCGCGTGTAGAGTACCGAGCATAGCCTCCTCCATAAACCAACTCAACTCTCTGACGTCACGCCACTGGGGTGGCGTTGCTGTCGGCTCTGCGCATGCGCGGATGCTTCGCCTCACCGGACTTTGGTTTCTGCGCAAATTTGGACCGACGATCTGGTAGCACAGGGCATCAAAGAACCATTTCTCGGGGAACCTGGACGTGAGCGCACAGCCTTTGCAGCGGCGAGGACCCGCAACCCACTTGTTCGCTCGGGAGAAGTGTGTTTCGGCGTCTCGCCGCAGTGGGGCGCAAGTCACGTGGCTCTCCTCTCATCTGTTGTCTGCCGCTCCACCTTTTCCATTTCGGCGGCTGGTTCTCGTGGCGATCTGCCAGGCTTTGTCACCATACAGAAGGCTATGGTACCAGACGCCACGAGCCGTATCGTGCACCGCCGTCTGCCTGCGTCACGCATGCGCAGAACTCTTAGTGCAATCGATATATTCCTCTTCGAGAATTTCACGACCGTCTTTGTTTTCTTCTTTGAACCAAAACTAAGCAGCGACCAATTAAGCGCACAGATCTGCATTGTCCTAATATCATGAAAATCGGCTTAAATCAACACCACCCAGAGGACAAGGCCTGCACACGACGTTTCGTTTCTAGCAGAGCCGTGTATTGGGAGAGTTTGGCCAATAGGCGGAGCAAAGGCCGCCGCCAGCGCCGAATATTCCCCCTGCGCTTAGAGCGTAAACTAAATTTGTGACACAGCGTCGACCAATCAGGAGACCGCGACGTCACAATATTGCAAACGTCATTTAAAGCGTGAAATAGAAGCGTTCAATCTCGGCCTCTCTACTCCATCTCCCAAATGTCTGCAGTAAAGACAAAGGCACAAGCGTGCACGTAGCTCAGCAAAACGCTTTTGTTTGTACGAGAACTCGTGCATAGGAGGCACTTTCCAAAGCCACGCACTCGTGCCCATGCCTTTGTCTGCACTGCTGGTGTTTGTTCGCTCTGGCCCGCTTGCTTGAAGAGCGTCCTGAGACTGGCTGAAAGAAAACGGTGCAAAGGGTGGGGAGCGCGAGCGTCTTGAGACGCGGAGTCCCGCTCGGCTCGTGCGCTGGCTTAGGCACTGCTTTCTTTTCCCGTCTCAGCTGAGACGCTGTTTCTAGCAAGTCGGCCCTGGTTTGGAGCGCAGGTTCGTTCATTCTACACTTGAATATTGGCGTCACTAAAACCTCACATGCACAAAGTTTTCAGTCACCGAGAGCTAAACCTTTTCACTCTAGCGACGCTCTAGGGGCGAGGTCATTGCTCATGCTTTGCGATTGAGGTGAGGTAAGGCAAAGCGAAAGCATCCTGCACCATTCGTTGCTGATAACGCGCCCGATATTGCAGCTATAACGACATATTAGTTCTAAAGCGAGCGGCGCTCACTCACCGGGGCACCGCCATGTTTCCCCGCGTCCCTACCGAGCCAGTCACGTGATTTTAAAATATGTCTCCTAGGTACTGCGGCTAACTTTAGCCGCGGTTAGCGCTTCGAGCAAACGGGCCCTGGGCTACTTAGGGGGCGCTGCGGGGATCTACTAGTGGTGACGTTTAGAGGAGGAAAGACGCAGGGCTTGTCTGCTAGGTGGTATTGGTTAAATGCAGATGCGCCTCGTCCATAGCTGGGAGATATGAAAAGCCTCCAATATGGCGCCTCCTAACGGCATGACTACGATAGCTGGCAAGAATTTTGCATGTGGCCTACCTTCACGGTTCTTCTTGGTTCGTGATTCGTTTTTTTCGGCGTTCTCAATGATCGATCTGGCAATCCCATAGGCTGCGGAGCGATACAAGTGTGCATGGGACTTCTAATACCCTGCGTTTCTTAAGCCCCAAGTGACTAATGTCCCCGTAAATCCTCAGCTTGTTCTCAAAATACCAAACTATACTGTCGAGACCGGTTATACCCAAGTCGGTTATAACGAAACTGCGGCTACAGCGAAGCGATCACGATTTCCCATTCCCTATTGCACTTCGTTATAACCAAAGTCGCTTACAACGAAATAGCGGATATAGCGAAGTGATTTCCGATTCCGGTTGACTTCGTTATAACCGGTCTGACTCTGACGTCACGACAATGCGGTGGCGCTGCTGTAGGCACGGCGCGTACGCGGACGATTCTACTTGGTTTCTGGCAGTATCCATACATCGCGTGCGCAAACTTTCAATTGTTTGTAGACAGCCGCATTGGTCTATATATTCACAATGCCCAGAAGCTTAGCGATTCTACGCGAAAGAATTCTCGATGTCCGCGGACAGCCCATCAATGCCACCAAAGCACGACACAAGTGGGTTACGCGCTAAGCATCACGACGACGTCGTATAGCAACTCGTATACGAGCCGCGGTAACGGATCCACCGTAACGACCCTCACGTTTCAACGCCAGAAAGGAATAACCGGCGTCCACTCTCTCCGTCCCTATGTGGGGAGTGATGAACACCGCCGAAAGTAGAGCAGCGCTTACCGTCCCAGCCATCGTAAAAACAAGAGGCCCACGCGCGGAAAGGAGCTCCGTTATGCGAACGACCGTGGCCCCAAACCCAGCGCGGGATCGTAGACTGGTTTAGAAGGGGTTAGGTGCGTTTCCCCCTAGGATTGGGACGCCGTCAAGGCCTTTTACGCGTGGTGGCGCTTGACACCACGGGCTCTGGGAAGAAGTGGGACAGGCACGCGCACTGGGAATCGAGTAACTCGGTCACCTCACGGTGGCACGAACATTACGATATCCGTCCAAAATGGAGCCCTAAAAACAGGCGGCAGAGGGTAGAGGGCCGAGACTTCTTTTGTCAAAGGTGTGCTTTAGTAATCGGTTTTACCTAGTGAAATCTTAAATCGCACAACCGTTCCCGTGAGGAAATAAAATGAGAACATGTTCCTTGGAAGTGTGAATAAGGAACGCTGACGTACAAGACCAAAGTCGGGCCGATAAGCAGATTGAGTGCGGATGTCTTGATGGACGGAGTTTCCGTTGGGCCTTCTCACTAGGACCTCGTGCCGACGTAGACTTGTCCATGACTATATTTAATCGTTATAATGATCTACCGGTTCGTCTTAAGGGTCTGGTCAGACTGGCGCGGCAAACACCGATTACGACCGCCGAGAAAAAAGAGAATCAGTTTTGCGATGGCCTTAGCCATCGTCCGCAGTTCGACTTGTTCACTAACGTACGTTTTCGTTGCCAGCTTGAAAGACCTACGCCTCAAGAGCGCGTTTCTAACAAGACTTTAGAGCTTGCATTTACAGGTTTACAAGCAGCGCTTGCTGTTTGCCGCTCAACTGGAACGCGAACATTATACCGGGCTCGCTTTGCTATATAGTATATACGGTCATCAATTGCCACGTAACATCTGCAGAAGCTTCACCCCAAATTCTCAGAGAAATGACGTCACGACATCGCTCGGTACGAAAGCGACATTTTACTGTCGCCGCGACAAATGAGGACCGTCCGTCCGTACGCGTGTACACTTTTTTTTTTTTTTTTTTAAGAATGCCGTTTAACAGTGTTACGGCTGCACCTGATGCCCAATGCGCTTCAGCACATTGGGCATCGAGTGGAGCGCTGTCTGTGTGCGCAGGTAGAATGGCGAAGGAAAACGACATGGCGCACTGTAACTGCGGAGATTTTTTTTCCCTTTCTTTTAATTTAGTTCCGAGCTGCATCATTCGCTTGGGTCCTTCACTTTTTCTTCATGATTGCGCTGTCTCCAAGTTCCGCAAACAAATGAACTCCCTTTTTGTTCTTTTTTTATTAAATGCAGGGTGTTTCGAATTAGTCGTACGTACAACGCCCAACAAAACAGACCAGCGCGGCGCGTATCCTCGCACATACAAAGGCACTCTAGAAGAGGTTAGTAAATAAATTACGGAGCCACGTAGTTCTTCTAGGCTAGAGCAACTCTATATGATACAAAACAGTGAGTGTGCAGGCGAGCTGACGATAATGAATCGTATGCAACACCCGAGACTGTGGCGCGCGAAAAATTAAGAAACTTTTTATAGTCGAGGGAAAGGGCACCAATAGGAGAACGTCTCTCACTGATGCTGTCTTCGCCTAGAAGATGTCTGAATTTTTAAGACTATGATTTCTGTAGGCTCGCTGCATGGATTTTACCAAGCGTGTATGCTCTTCCAGCCGAACAAATACAGCGACTGTATTGTCACTGAACTAAATATGTCATCATGCTTCTTGCTTCATGATTCTTTTGCGCAGTTATCGGCTGATACCGCAACCTCAGTGGCTGCGAAGCGATGATAATCAATCAAACGATCATTTTATTGGCACCTATTGAAATACTGTCGGGAAACGGCAGAAATCCTTCCTACAATCTATCGACAAACTACAAAAGATGTATCGATTCCATACATTCGGAGAACAATGAATAAAAGACATATCAATATTGAAATATTTTTTAATTAAATTGTCGAAGTTTTTTTCTTCCAGCTTTTAGATTGTTTTTTTTTTTTTTTTTTTGAAACTTTCATTTTATTTTTTTTTTTGCTACAGACAGAGTTAGACCGAGATAAAGAAAACCCCTTTGTCGCCCTTGAAAACAGAACTACGCATCACAAAGATTCAAATCTTTTCTTGAATATTGTCACGAATGAAGGTGACGAGAAGACGAACAGTGTACTGAAAAATAAAGGTTTAAGAGGCGAACTTGAGCTAAACGAAAAACGAAGAACGAGCGTCGAGACAGCAGAAAAGCAGACGACGATTTGGCGGCGTAAGCGAGCGAAAGCGAGACTGACTCGACAAGGCCGCGGGTAGCTGCGTATCCACAGTGCGTCACTATCTCGAAAGTTCGGCAAAGAAGGTTCGAGCGTCGCGCGCTTGGGGCGCGGATGAACTGGCACTTTCGAGAACAAGAAAGCAGGGGGAAAGTTACGGCTGGTGCGAGAATGAACGCGAACCTTCTAGAAGTCCGTGGCTGAGCGTGGCTTTCTCGGCCTCGCGGGCGGCAATATGGTAGGGATGGTAATCGAACGCAAAGTATAGGGGAGAGACTTTAACCCCCCCCCCCCCCCCCCAAAAAAAAAAGGATAAATGTGGCTGTTTTTTTTTTCTTTTTTTAACGTTTATTTTGAAATATTTACTACAAAATTCGGTTCACATTCACTGACTTAAAAATATTTATTTATGCCTTATGTGACGGGTCCCATATTTTGAATTTCTATTCCATACCAACGGGTAAATCATTTACCAGCGCACCATTATCGAAATCGCCCAAAATAGAACCGAACAAAAAGTGAAACACAAGCGTGAAACGAGCGGGAATAATAAAATGCAAAGCCCGATATCTGAGCCCCAGGACTATACAAAATAAGCGTTGAGGAAAAGTAGCAAAACGCCATATCTGTTTTAGATTTTGAAATTCGTTGTATGAGAATCTAACTCCACGTTTAGTTTAGCTTGAATTCCACGGTTTGCCCAAGACCCCACGTTGTCTGCTCGCACATATCCATAATCATCTCCTTTTCCGATTGTGCTTTCCTTTTCCCCACACTCTCGACAGTAAACCATCGTTCCACTAGTGATGACGTATGAGGGAGAGGGAGAGCGCAGGACTTGTCTTCTATTCGCGACTCTAGCGACCTATAGGGGGCGCCACCACCAAACAAACATCGCGGCTGAGTCCAGGTCGCGGCGGCTCGGCCGGGCCGCCTGAACAGGTGGCGCGTTCAATTTAACAGATTTTCTTTTGTTAGTGCTCAATTTTATAGGTATTTGAACTGAGACGGTTAAGTGTAGCCGGTGCAGATAAACTTGCAAAGCATAGTTTTGTTTTGCCGGTGTTTTTTTGTTCTTTTCGTGTCAAACTTTCGTTTCGGAGATTTCGTTCAAAACCGAAACTATGTTCTCCGGAGAGACGGTAATATACTAATCAGTTTTGATTATCTAAGGAAAGCGGCGATGACTATAGAATTGTTCCACAGAGAGTAACTTTTCAGCTAACTCGCATGCCTCGACCATGCGACTCATCTGTCCGCGAAATCGAGCTTTTGTGCGTATCCGCGTTTAAGAAACAGCTCCAGTCGTCTGCTCGGCCAACAACACAGGCTGCAGGAAAATTATGAAAATTAAGCGACCGCTTCTTGAGCCAAGGAGCATGTTAACCCGCCGGCGCTCCACTAAGCAGCTGATACTCGTATGTCAATTCAGGTTTTAGTAACAATGGAGGAGTCATTTTGACGAGAGGGTTATGTATTATATTACGTACTATGGGGGGAGGGGGGTCCCACTAAGGCGATATTAGTATATCCTTCGGGTTGAAATATGAGCTTAGTCGACTAGCTATTAGGTGAGCTGCTGAATAAAAGTATATCTGACAAACGGAGTTTAAACTTAGCCAAATGGTTCTATAGCCGGCAGCACGGAGACAAACTGAAGAGAGTCTTCATTGAAGATCCACGCAGAACCTCTCTGCATTGAACTTTGCTTCGAATCCTGAACGGAGAAAATTAGTATTTTTTTGTGGCCGGTCAACCTGACCAATGTAGACGTATATTACTGCTGGCTTCGACGTCCTGGTAATATAAATATTGGAGGCGCGATAGGTCAAAATGCCGTGACAGCATCTAACGCTGCGAGACTTGTCTCCCACCTTTTGAAAACAGATAATTTCCCCCATTCATCATTTGCAGCGAGCAGGTTTTCCTGAATCAAGTAATTGCGAAATCAGCCCAACTCCTTCAGTATGGTCCAGAGGCTTTTTCGGCGAAAAGCAGCCAAGATGAATAGCCAAAGCAAAGACCGGCGTGGGTGGCTCAAACTTGAAGCTAACCGAACACAACCAAACTCAAGAAAAGCAGCTATTGGACCTTCCCATTCACTTGACTGCAACATTGATGTTCCCTCCGGTATCAGTTACCAAGCAGTCGTCACTTTGAATGTGATTCGAGACAGACAAGAAATCAAAAAGGTTTTCCGTGATTCCTCCTCATTCAAGAAATCGAAACCACGCGACCGTGTGCTGTGGAGTTAACGGGCTTTCAAACACGTAATAGAAGAAAACAATCTACTGAGGCTTCACCACACTAATGATCACTCAGGCAAACTTAAGAAATATTGGGACCTTCGTCAAATTACATTGTTCGCCTCCGCGCCGACAACACGTCTCCGCGAAAGCTACCAGAGACGCGGAGGGCCGCGGAGCGACCTGGACCGGCTGGTTCCCTGTTTTCCCGCTTGGCGGCGTCCGTTTTGCTGGAGTCGCGAATAGTCCGTTGCAACTCAAGAAGGCAGGGCGAGGGAGAGGAAGGCCGGGAAGGAGGAAGCAGACGGAAGGCTGGAGAAGAGAGGGGGAAACCTCCTCCTCTCCGGCCTTCCTTTCCCTTTCCTTAGCTTCTCATCTTGGGCGAAATAAACTGAAGCCACGCGCAACGCCGTGCACCTTGTTGTCTTTATATTATAGAAAGGGCGACGCCGTCGTTCTAGGAGGCGGCTCTCAGCAACGGACAAGCCCGGACCGCCTCCAGCACCGATCCCAAGAGCTTCCTCTCTGAGAGACGCAGACTGGCCGCCATCTTGGCCCGTGCGGTGGTATCCACGGCGTTCACGATCTGCTCGTACTCCTAAAAAAAAAAATAGAAAGAAAAAAAAAAAGTCTTAGTTTAGCTTCTGTAAATTTGTAATACAGTTGCAGCGACAGGTGCGACACCTTATGGCCGACTTACACGACGGACCAATTCGCGATTTTCGTCCGCGGGCCGCGTACCACGTGACCGGCACGTCACCGATTCCTGCGATCCGTGCCTCGTCCGCGGACGCGCGGACTGATAAAGTTGAGCGCCTTTTCACTCGCGGCTTTTCGGCGGGTGATTCACTTGAAGAGGGTTTAGTCTAGCAACGGTACAACGTTTTCTTTGTTTTTCGTATTGCGTGGATTAAAACGAAAATGGTGCATTATTGGGCCCTGTGCGTTCGCTGGTTTATTCTGTCGCGCAATTCTTGGTCCCACGCGTAAAGGAAGGTGCAGAAACTTTTCCGAGCTCACGCAATGCAGGTTCGCGGCTACTCCTCCGGGTTCGTATCAAAAGCTTCTGCCAAAACTCGTCTGACACAACGCGATCTTTTTTGCACGTGGAATCAACCTTACACCCAGCAAAACCTTTCTCGTGACAGTGGTGTACTGAAGTGTTGTACGCGAACGCCCCTTTGTCGGCCCAGGACTGCGTCGCCTCTACGCCAAAGCCTCCTCGAGCAGGACCATGCTTGTGTCACTGCGATAGGCACAGAACTTCGCGCTAAGCCTATCACGGTGTTCTGTCTCTCTCTGCACGTAACAGCGGTGCACGATTATTTTTCGCTGTATAGCAAACGTCGATTTCGTTCTTGGACAACGATGCGATCATGTGATGCCGGAATGGACTTCTTCCAAAACCGACGCGCCCCATTGCGGCGAAATACGACGCAGTGCACTCTGGGAACTAGTAGGCCACTCAGTTTCGGTTTCGACTGAGCAGCTCCATCTCATGCTTCATCTTGTAAACCCTGAGATGGGGAACAATAAAAAAACGGACGAACACAACAAAATCTTAAGAGATTTTGTTGTGTTCGTCCGTTTTTTTATCGTTCCCCATCTCAGGGTTTACAAGATGACGATTGATTACCAGCTCGCCTGCACTCTCTCACTGCTTACAAATCTCATGCTATCGCGCCGCGACCGAACGCGCTGCTTGCGTTTTCGATTATCCGACTTTTCACGAACGTACAATACACTAATTTTGGAGCGATACAAAATGAACACCGGGGCACTTTCCTTGGTTCCGGAAACACCGGATATTACGAGCGCGTATGCAAACGTAGTAAGACGTGGCTTAGTCACCTCACCTTTGAGTTCAATTTCAATAATCAAGTTTAGTACCAGTGAACAACAACTGAAATTTGGTCACCTGGAGCCTTACACGTATTTTGTTTGCCAAACGTCCGCTTCTTGTTACTTCATTGGGCGAAAAGCAAGCCGCATCCTCACAGGAGTATCAAAGTTGAGCCCAGCGTTGACGCATAGACTTTTAAGGAAACGCAATAAATTCGACCTCACTATTGCACCAAGTTACTATGATGTCTTCCTCGTGTCATCATGTATCTCCCACTCAAATTTTATGCTGATAGAAGATTAAGTTTTCGCAAACGCTGAGATCGGCTAGCTATGACGGAGGCCTTAACAAGCGTCCCTACTCCTCGCTAAGCCTTTTTGGACGAGCTTTTACTGACGCCCAAGATCTCTGCCTAAACGGTGTGTTTGAAGTTATCTCGGCATACTCAGACACGAAGAAAGCAAACACATAACAAATGTTATGGCCATTAGCAACTATCAAATGCACTTTGAATAATTTCGTTCGTTTGGCGCACCGCATAGGGGTTCGTGCCCGTCCGGCGTACTTTAGGCAAACGGTGCGACGTTTTTCACACAAGTGCTCGACTTTTGGTTTCTTAAAACGGTTTGTATGTGCGAATGTGCGTATACGATTGCAGGATAACGTTATGCACATACGCGATGTTCAATATTAATAAAATGCAAGTGGGTGGGGACTTCGTTTCGTGCAGTGCTGCGGGTCAGTACAGATAAGAGATAAGAAGTGAGCTTTTCAATGGCGCCTTCAAGTTTTACCTCACGTACTCAGGCGCATTGAGAAAACAGCAATTGCAAAGAGTAATATTTCGTCTATGGACGCACGAAACAAACAAACTTCCTGATCAACAACACTAATGTAAAGGCGCGAGCTCGATGTGTGCATACTTATTGGTTGCTGCAGCTTGTTAATGCAAGATCCCCGAGCTTCGCAGCGTCGACATTCCCAGCACTGGCTGGTCCACATACCTCGAAACGCTAACAGAAAGGCTCAAGTACAAAAATACAACAAGCATGTGTTAAGACAAGCTATACGTCTCGGGCTTGTGCTAAAGCTTTAAGGTCTGGCCATTTAGGTTAGTTTAAAGACCACAAATGACGCTCTCGGGACCGGAAAACGACGACGTGTCGACGTGTCGATCGAAACCGAAACCCTGCCACTCTCCTCCCTGGCCAACTAGTTCCCAGAGTGCAACGCGCGCCGTGTTGCATGCAGGGCTTTATGGAAGTAGTCTATTCCGCGGCACCGAGCAGGTCGCGAACAGGTTCGGTCCGTCCTCGCTCGTTGTCTCCTTCGCGTGGATGCGCTTGAGAGACGGACGAACCGCGGACATGTCGTCACATGATCAATTCGCCCGCGGATCAGTCCGTCGTGTGAATCGGCCATTATCGAACCCTATAACGTATCCTTATGCATCGTGAAGTAAACCTGTGACGACCTTATGATGAGCTTGGGATGATACGTTCCGCACGTTCTGCCGCGGCCGGCACGTGCATTACGTGGAAGAGCCGTCGCCAATAGTCTGCTCGGAGGGTGACACGCTCATTTATTTCAAACACACAGAAGCCATCTAACACACTCAGCGTGATCAGACTCGGGTGGCATAATGCGACGTCACATGCGGTTTATTAGACGGGGTGCTGGAGCAGCAAAATTAACGTCTCGTGACTTCCCTTTCCCCCTTAAATATAGCGGGGAAATTGAAGGCACGCGACCCGATGTCACGTGACCTTTACGCAATTTAGTTTCTCTTCTAAATTTAGCGGGAAAATTAACGTCACGTGGCCTACACATTAATTCAGTTTTCCCACCAAATTTAGCAAAAAAAAAAAATTGATGTCACGTGATGGTAGAACATTTCGCGTGCGCAACACAATTGCCCAGCAATTCGCCGTTAATTCTCGTTTTCTACGAGTATTTGGCGAAAGCGGTGGCCAGTATGGCCGCTGAAAGGCGCGATAGCGCGCATACCTCGGCCGTCTTGGGAAACGCTCTGAGCAACAGCTCGATCCGAGTGGCGAGGAATGCCGCGGCGTCCCGGGCGTTCCCGTCCGACGCTGTCAGGACGTGGTCCGTGGGCAGAGCGTCGTCAGGAACAGCTGCGACGGCACAACGATGCTGGGCTCAGACAACACTCCATCATTACCTAACGCAACAGCCCAGCGTGCGATGCAAGTAAGCACCAACATCCACGCCGCCAGACGCTCCCCCCAGCTTGCACCGTTGCGTAAACCGTTTCGAAGGCAGCGCTGCGCTCTGATGGGCCGATCAGATAATGTCATTAGACGGAAATTATACTACGTTTTGCCGTGTGGCAGAGGTATAATCGGAAGTTGAACCAAGGAGATGGACGATGGATTCGAGAGAATTATTCGAAAATATGCGGATGAATAAACCGTAGTTCTGCGACGCCATCGAAAGGCAAAATCTGTGGCGGAGCCGGTATTTGAACTCCAGATACTGGGAGGTTCAAAGTTCAAATGCCGGCTCCGTCAAAGTTTTTGTCTTTCGGCGGCGTCGCAGACTTTCTTTCATTCGATCAAGTAAGGTTCATTCATCTACCTATTTTAAGATTAATTCCTCTTTGGAGACCACGTACGAAGATGGAAAGTGCCCGTCATACAACGGATATGCAGTGTGAGTATAAAAACACGCGTCAATTCTTCGCTCCATCCGCGTGGCTCTCAACGACGACGGCACGTTGTCTTCACTGATTCAAATGGTTAAGGAAAAAGTCAACGATTGGTGCTTCGAACGGATTGCGGCGCAAGGCGACTGACCGTCGCCGTGTCTCTGCTCCTGCGGCCACCATTCGGGCGCCATGCTTGCAATTGTCTATTAGCTCCGAGATGTTTCGGTGGCGCCCTCTTATGGTTTCCAACCGAGACGTCAGGAGTAGGATTTGCCCCGCCGTGACCTCACGAGTAGGATTTGCCCCGCCGTGACGTCACGAGTTGCTACCCTGGCTACTTGCCATCAGTTGCCACGACAAGGTCGACGGTATGATTAAGAAGCGCAGTGGAAGCTAGAATCCATCGCATTCCGAAACTAACGCCGTCGAAGTTGACAGTCTGACAATGCTCTGATGCCCGTTGTTTGGCGAATCATGGGACGCTGACCGCAGCGACGCTTTTGGCCGCGCACGTCGCTAACATCAGCCGCCATAGCTCCATACCATGCTCCTGTGCCCGTACCCTCTGCAGCATACATTGGGCACCATGGAATTTGTTCGACTCGGCAAAGCCTGCCGAGAAGAACAGATTCGATGGTACGCTGCAGAAGATATACGGGCACACGAGCACGGAGCAATGGCGGCTGGTACGCTAGGATAGGACGTCACGTGCGAGACATGCATAGGTTCACGGGCTTTCGAGCACGGCCAAACTTGACAAACAAGAATCTCTACAGTCTGACAGCTAAAGGAACGCAGGGGCGTGGCTCAATATGTTAATTTATGCTACTCGCTTCGTGATTGGTTCTTGGGCATTCTTATCGGTTAATGCCGCAATCCCATTGGCTGCGGAGCTATAATTAGAACAGCACGAAACTCGCCTCACGCTGTTCTAAACTATAGCTTTCTTTACCTTCGGGTTGCGGCTTATACAAGCAAGCAGGGTAGTGCGTTAGGTTACATCGCCAAAATAAATTTGCGTAAAGAGCGGCAAAAAAAGGAAAAAAAAATGTAAACTTTGCTTTAGCAGGAGGAACGTGATGAAAGCACTCGACACTATTATTCCCAAGTTCAACCAACATGTCTAGAGTTAAAATGCGTTAATTTCACAACACCGGTTCCATAAAGTGCGTCGCACACTTTTCCTACACAATAGCTCGGGACCCTTAATCTCAATGAACGCGACGCTCTAACCCCCATAGGTGGCGCAAGTCGTCGGGACTGGCCTGTTGTTGCGGTTTCTATATACTTCTTTTTACCGTCACTTGGCAAAGAGCGGACGCTACGGCCCTTTCAAGCGAATCGCAGCGACGGACGAGAAGTACGTGACCTCACTCAAGGTAAGAGAGCGAGAGCGTGACTCAGAAGAAGACGGGAAGGAGGAACTCCACTCTTCCCCAGACCCTCTTTCGATCGTCCCGGACGTCGCTGTTCTTCGTCGCGGAGAATAATTAGCCCGTAACTCAAAATTCGTACAAAAGCGGCCTTCCTTTCTCTCCTCCCGCCCGTGGCTTCGACAGCACTACGCGCAACTAGTCACGTGTCTCCCTCCCGCGCTCTGATTGGCTCACCGTAACCTACGCTGTTCGCCAAGTTACGGTGAGTGTGTAGCCGCAGGAGACGGCGTTTAAAATTTCCCCGCGGGTTATACCGAATGCGGCGTTTAATCCCTAGCTAAATTCAAATAATATGCAAATCTAACGAAAGGATCAGGAGGAGTTTCCCTTGTTTTGCCACCCAAAAACGAGAAGCAAAAAAAAAAAAAAAAAAACGAAATCCAACGCTCTTACGACACGCGGGGAAAAAGAAGTTGGCTCCAAGGAAGATGAATGCAGCGCTTCCTAGCACAGCGCGCTCAGACATGCCGCGG
Organism: Ixodes scapularis; assembly: GCF_016920785.2. Taxonomy (NCBI): domain Eukaryota; kingdom Metazoa; phylum Arthropoda; class Arachnida; order Ixodida; family Ixodidae; genus Ixodes; species Ixodes scapularis. The sequence goes on along the minus strand of NW_024609879.1, from coordinate 109,272,714 downwards.
TTAGACGATCACTCCTATCCAGGCGACGACGGGTGTTGAGATTTATGTGCGGAGTCCACCAGATTAGCGTTCCATTTATCTTCGAATGTCGAGCTGCGAAATATTCATCCAAGATGTTACCAAAGCATCCCCAAAAAATATTAAGAAGAGTTGTACCTGTACACTGTAGGATGGGATAGGAAACTAACCATAACAACATCGTCCCAGTTCATGTCGGAGCTGGTACAGTCATACAATCTTTCCACGACTGTAAAATGTGTCCCAAGCGAAATCATGTCATTCGAGCTCCAAATGGATCTTCTGAGAAAGCTCCACGGATGGGCGAACGCTCCTACGTTTACAACGGTTGCACACGTTTCGGAGATGGGCGTTGCATGCCATCGGCAATCTTAAGCACGAGTTTTCCTTTTCGAGGCTGCCTTCACATCTCCGTGCTTTGGACATTCGTAACTTCCGACATTTAAAACATCTACAACGCAGCGTGCGAAATTAACCGTTCTGCAAAAGTGGCCGGACGTGGGACCAATATTAGGGGGTTTCAGTATAGGAGGCCACAACGCTTTGGGTACCCCGAGCAACTTTGGGGCGCCGCACTGCTTATGCGCTGAAGTTTTGCGCAAGCGTAGCGGCTTTCTATTCTAAAACTCTATATTAAAAAGATAAATCTTACGATCAAGTCAAGTCGATCTTCTTCGTCCAACATTGATCATCCAACATGGAACTACTTTCGTCACTGGTCATTAGGCTTAACGTTGGACGGCCGATGGTAAAAGCTGCCCAATCGTGGGCGAGCACGGGAGGTGGGGGGAAGTGTGCACCGTACCCCATGGAGGAATGTGTGGAGTGACCCATGGAGGAATGTCTTGAGTGACCACACCGCGTTAAACACTACTTTTACAGGTCTATAGTTTTCTGTCGACGTACCGTCCCTAAGCACCAGGATCCTCAGGAACGTGGACAAGTCTTGAGACACGGGCCGAGGTCCGACAGACAGGGAAAACGTGCCGCTCCTGTGACGTGAAACGCGCATCAACTTTGAACAATATACAATGTATCAATAAAACAAACTAAAAAAAAATATTTGCTTTCTTTCATTGCGAGGACAACAAAGAGAGAGCTGTTCTTACTGCCATCACGTTTCTCTGCTAGTGTCATACGTGTCTTAAATCTAGCCCCTTTATAAAAGCATGAAATGCTTTTTGGCGGAACCCCCGAATCCCAATTTGTTACCGTTCGTCCCTCCGCCCGTGCACTTCCCACTAAATGCAGCGGGAAAATAGATGGCACGTGACCTCACGTCAGGAGACCTATTTAGCAATTTACTTTCTCGACTAAATTTAGCGAGAAAATTAACGTCACGTGAACTATACACCAATTCAGTTTCCCCGCTTAATTTAGCGACGAAATCGACATCGCGTGACCTATGCAGCGAGTTAGGTTCCTCGCTAGATTTAGCGGGGGAATCGAGGAATGACCTCACAATAAGGTCTTCGCGCCCTGAAACGACTCTTTCGAGTTTTCTAAGCAAATTTAAAAGATGCTTTAATTGAGCGCGTTGGCGATAAAGTCAAATGCAAGAAAGAATAAAACATAAAGGATGACTAAAACAACCCATCTTTCGACTTGCAACGTACAGGGTTCAATGACGACAAGCACCGAGCTCCGGTATTCTCGGGAGTGAAGGGAGAAGGGGAGCCGAGGAACATCCAGAGGAACATTTCGTCGCCGTCTATGGTGTTCATGGACAGAGAGGTTGCCTTCCTGGAACCGGAACTGTCGGCGGCGCAGACGAGGAGACGTGTGCGCTGAGGACAAGCGGGATGCGGTCTCTCCCCCCCCCCCCCCCCCCCCCCCTCCCCTTTTCCGCTGGGTCTACTCCTCTTCCCCTCCTTCTCCGCGGGACCCGACCGCCCTGAGCAGAAAGGCATGAAGCCACCGGAAGTAAGTGGCTTGTCCCGGAAGTAAAAGCTTGACAGACTTTTGAAATCTTCCGAGTGCTCGATCGAACAACGTTCAAGGCGCTGGATTTTTTTTTTTTTTATCATTTCAAGAGAGCCTGCTTGTTGCGGAGTAACAGCGCATGCGGACCCGAGAAGTCTCCTGGGAAGCCATTCGACGTGAAAATTTTAAAATTCTAGTTGACCAAGTGTGCGTATGTCCCACGTTCAAATGCCTTATTCTCAGGATTTAATTCAGAACGGGAGTGTTAAAAACCAATCAAAGACACAAAAAAGCATGGACCAAAATATCGGCTGAATCCACTAGGAAGGCCGGCACACGCTCGGCTTCCGGGACAAGCCCCCAACAGTGGATATCAGTGCGTGTGCCCCCCCCCCCCCCCTTCCCTCAACTACTAGACTCCATTTTCCGGCTCCGCTTTTCCCTTCACCCCCGAGAACTCGTGAGCGCGGTGCTTGTCGGCATTCAATTCTGTGCGCTGCAAATCGAAAGATGTGTTGTTTTGGTCGTTCTTCGTGTTTTATTCTTTCTTGCATTTGAATTTAAAAGATCGCTCCATTACCTACTGCATTTCATGCAATGCGGGACTTTGGGGAAAAAGAAGGTCGCTGCCAAGAGTTACGATTACTCTTATTTGCTTCAGAGAAGCAGACATGTTAACCCACATAAAACAATGCACCTTTCAAGAAATAAAAAAAAAATCTGTATCCACCCAAAACCAAAAATACAGATAAAACAGAACGACGTTCGCCAAACATCATGCAGATAAAAAAAAAAAAAAAAAAAAAAAAAACAAGCAAAGACGGGTTTTAGCTTTAAAACAAACGGGAATATCGGAACGCGAAGGAAGTAAAAATGCGTCAACGTACAGAGACAGGTCGTGCTCCTCACAGAGCTTGGCTTTGGCCGCAAACAACGGATCTTTCTTGCTGATTCCTGCAAAGGAAATAACCCCAAATTCGGCAACCGAAAAAGGCTCACCCTGCAGCTCAAGAGAAAAACTCCTACATCATAGCGCGTTTTTTTTTTTTCTTGTTTCTTTTTTTTTTAGATGTTTATTTGCTCTCTAGGAAAGTGCAAACGGAGTCCTGCGCTCTGTCGATCCCTGACATGTGGGGGACCTCGACACTCTGCAAGCCAGACCAGAGCTGCTGCTGCAATAGCCGTTCCCCCCCTCCCCTCCCCTCCCTCCCCTCCCTCCCCCCCCTCCCCCTCCCCCTCCCCCTCCCCCCCCAGTGTAGCCATAGTCCGTATACATACTGAGAAAGCCTGGCAGATCGCCACGAGAAGCGGCCGCCGAAATGGAAAAGGTGGAGCGGCAGACAACGGGTCAGAGGAGAGCCACGTGACTTGCGCCCCGCTGCGGCGAGACGCCGAAACACACTTCTCCCGAACGAACAAGTGTCTGTTCGGGTTTTCGCCGCTGCAAAAGCTGTGCGCTGTTGTCCAGGTTCCCCGAGAAGTGGCTTTTTGATGCTCTGTGCTACCAGATCCTCGCGCTCGAAAGCTGCGAACGGGCACTCTATGGCTCCGTCGTGAAACTGCCAGGCTTTGAGTATAAAGGAGGCTATGGTGTAGCAGCGCACGTTCCTCCGAAACCGGAACGACAGCACGTTCCTCGTTCCTTCTCAATCTCGGAACGAGTTGCCGTTACAAATTCCACAGGATCGAAAGGAACGCGTTTGCGTTACTTTTCTAAGAGAGCAACGTGCACGTTACCTTAATGTTACGTTTGCGTATTAAATTAAATACTGCGCTCCGTAATCGGCAGATAAAATAAAGCGAGCGAGCAAAAATATCCACATCGAACTACGAGTCGGGTCGCCACAATCACATTTTGGTCCAGTTCTTTGTATTCGACACTCTCCCGGACACTTTCCCATCCCCTCGAGGTCGGACGTTGAAATCGTTGAGAATCAAAAGCCTAGATGCCGACCAAACTCACGTAAAATTCAAGAAAAAAAATAGAAAACGACGTTTACAATTCTCTGTAATGCCGAATTAGAGCGCAGCTATTGAGGAGGAGGGGTAGGTACGGAGGAGAGGGCATGTTTCTCCTCCCCCTCCTCTCCTCCTCACCTGCTTCCCTCCCATTTAGCGGAAAATTTTGGCTAAATTTTCCGCTAAATTTAGCGGAGAAACTGAATTGGTGTTGAGGTCACGTCACGTCAATTTCCCCCCGAAATTTAGCAGGGAACACTTTCCGCTAAATATAACCAAAACAATTTCGCGCTAAATTCAGCGTAAAAATTTTCCCGCTAAATTTAGTGTAAAAACTTCCCCGCTAAATTTAGGGGGAAAATTTACCCGCTAACTTTAGCGGTGAAACGTCTTATAATGCAACACCGGGTTATAATAATGCAACACCGGGTCTATAATGCAACACCCGGAAACAGGCGCCTAAGAGCTGCGCTCTAAAAATATATAAACCACCGTTTTTTTTTTCTGCCGTTTCCTCGAAAACGTAACGAGTTTTTGTTCCAGTTCCACAGAAGCAAGATGGAACGGCAGCGCTCCTCCATTTCTTCTAAAAAGAACGCGTTTCAAAGCAAGTCGTTTATGAGAACGTCCGTTTTGTACAACACTGCAAAAGTTAAAAAAAAAAACAGTAAAAAAAGTTAGTAGGCCTGATTTTAGAGTAAAACTTAACACACTAAAAAAATCCGTTTTTGAAAAGTTTTTTGATGACCCAAGAACTTTTTCAGCTCGTGAAGAATAGCTTCGCCTCAAGCACTACTGGCTCCTCGCGCAGTAAAGAAGCAACTGGACGATGATGAACCCTTTAGCATCAAGAAGGAGCTTAAAGGGGTCATGAAACGATTTTCCTACATCTTCCTCCTTAGCTTTAATCCTCAACTCAAATGCGAATTGTGAAATCACGTGGTCGTGACATTCCTTCGGCACCGGTGCGATGACTCCTAGCTTCCACCGTGCTTTTTATGCACACCAAATATAACTTGTCATTCCCCAGTGACAATAAGTTCCGTCAGTGCACTCACTGGCCACGAACGCGAATCCAAATATTCGTCGACGGATTGATTGTTGACGAGCGCATACGTCCGAGTGGCGCAGTTCTCCTGTCCAATGCGTGAGCTGGGCTCTGCTGACGTCAGTTTGGCGCCGGTGACGCGCTTTTGGAACCGCGGATGTATCATAGTGAAAAGGCGGAGAGCTTTTGAAGGCAAGAAGGTACAAAATAGTCCGCTATATTTTAAAATGTTCGTACCGAAAAGCTCGCTTTTGACTTTCTACCCTTTTTCTTTTGGCCAACTAAACGATATGCGATTAGTAAAGTACCAATTTAAAATCATTCATCCCAACCCAAAATTCGTTTCATGGCCCCTTTAAAAGAAGCCCTTATAATGTTTTCACAAAGAACCCTTTTAGGGGGTGCTCGAAGACCGAGGACCAGTTCGCGCTTTCCTTTTTCCCCCACTTCCTCCTCTACCCCTTCTACCCTGCCCACCATTGCCCGTTTCCTCTTCCCCCATCGTGAGGAGGATCTTCTGCCTTGCAGAATCTCGAGCGTGGTCGTCAGCCTTCAAGATAACTTTTTAGGGTGCAAAATATGGACAAGCCGAAGAGCCCCCCCTCCCCTCTTAAGAGTTCTTTTACGACCAGAATTTTTTAGAGTGTAAAATCCAGAGTGGCAGCCAGGGCTGCGCACAGAGACAGCTTCTGAAGCTAACTTTCCGAAGAAGCGAAAATTGCCGGGTATATGGTGAAGCGGTTGACACGGCGTAAGTGTTCCCCTCACCCAACTTGATGTCCACGGCGTCGTGCCGGTTGTCGGCGTACACGAAGCCGTTGTGAACCAGGAACTCCCCGTTGCTTCGTTTCCCGTAGAAAATGGTCACCTGCAACGCGGACCCCACACTTTACACCGACGACTTAACACACCAGCTCGCTTCCTTTACAAGCGGCCCGCGGGTATATTCGAATGCGCATGCGCGAGAATCCATATATCAAAGTACGAAGCGTCTGTAGCGCATGCTCCCTACTGATGTCACACCACCTTGCTGTGACGTAATTTTGTCATGTGACACCTAGTCATCTGTCCGACGTCAAGTGACGCCCGGTCATTCTGCCCGACGATACCTCTTCCACTTCTCTGTTCTAGAACGTGTGAAACGCGTTCGAACTAACAGTTTAGACCGATGCTCACTGTTTCCATTTAGTCACGAGCCATTAGTTTCTTTATATTTTTTGTTTCCTGCGCAGTCGGAGGCTCCTCAGCCACGGCCGCTGAATCCCTTAAATCCAGAGGCCATGGCCCAGCACACAGTCCTGGACAATATGAGAGCGGACTCCCAATCAGGCTGCTTTCAGCGTTGGCCACGTGACGCACAAGCTTCCGTCCCACTCTTCGTGCTTACACTTTCCCCAAATGCGCGTTCCATTGGAGCACGTGGTGTTGTTGAGGCAATCACTGCAGATCTACAGAGCCTGTCCGGCCGATGACGAGGCCCCAAAAAACTCGCTTGGCTCGAAAACTTGATCAGCGCAGAGACACTGCGCGTGACGTTTCAATTGCTTCAAGTTTCCCGCACGAATCAAGGTTTGAAGTCATTTTCCGTGCTTCAAGTCAATCGCCGCATACGATTCATAAATCGCTGCGATCGGCCCATCCCCTCTTGGTATGAGGTAAAAAAGACAAGCGGGCTTTTTCAGGGTTGTGCGTGTACCGTGAAACATCGCCGATTCACTGTCCCTCTCTGGGTAGCAGTGATTGGTTTTCGACACACCGATCAGATGCACGACCCTTTTTTAAAGCATGAGATGCTTTTTAACGCTAACCCCCCATCTCAAAATGGAGTCCGTTCGTCCGTGCATTTTCCGCTAAATTTAGCGGGGAAATCGATGTCGCGTGATCGTCTCACGTCACGGGTCCTACAGACGAACTGAGTTTCCCGCTAAATTTAGCGACAAAACTGACGTCACATGAACTATACATCAATTCAGTTCCCCCGTTAAATTTAGCGGGAAAATTGACGTCACATAACCTATGCACCAATTCAGTTTGCTCGCTAAATTTAGCGAGAAATTTGATGTCACGTAACCCACCGTCATGGGACCAGCAGACCAATTCAGTTTCCCCGCTAAATTTAGCGGAAAAATTGACGTCACGGACCAATGCACCAATTCAGTTTTCCCGTAAAATTTGGTGGGAGAATTGACTTCACATGATCCACACACCAATTCAGTTTTCCCGCAAAATTTGGAGGAATAATTAATGTCACGTAACGTCACGTCAAGTGACCTATACGCCAATTCAGTTTCCGGGTCAATTTGGCGGGGAAATCGATGTCACGTAACCTGACGTCACATGAACACTACACCAACGTAGTCTCCCCGCTAAATTTAGCGGGAAAATTGAAGTCACGTGACCCGACGTCACCTGGACTTATATGTATATATATATATAAAGATAGATGAAAGTGTAGAAGCTTGAACGCAGGAAGAATGTATAGGAATAAAGGCGTCGCCGTAGAACAACTTGTTGCCTTTTAATACCCAACTGTTCTGCCGGGAAGACCCGGCTTCTTCGGGGGTTTGACAAAAAGTGAAACACCCGGTATATATATATATATATATATTGTTGTCACGTGAGAAGTTAAAATCATCACCTCTTAAATACTGCATGCTGGTACCACCAGCGTTACGCGGACCGTGCGCTGTCAACAACCATGCTCCTGGTCGGGACAAATACCTGCAGACCAGGAACTATAGGAGCCAGAGACTAGAGTATGTTTGGCGGGCAGCGTGGGCCCACAGCACGAAGCTCGGACGGCGAAACCCGTGGCGCGGGCAGCGGTTTAAGTTTTCGACCATGTCCATTTCGACATCCTGGGTCCCTTGCCACCATGTCAAGGTTTTACCGACATTTTAACTTGCGTCGACACCAAAATGGCCAGAGGACACTCCCCTTCCCCACATTACCGCTCTTTACAGCGTCCGGGTCACCAATTTGTAGCGCATTCGCTGTTGAGGACGGAAGAGAACGTTTTCGCCTCAACCCGGAGTCCGTCGCACCACCTCTTCCGTCCCCAACAACGAACGCGCTACACTGCATTTCATGCACTGTACAACTTTAAAAACAAAAATCGCAACATTTTTTTTTTTATTGGTGCAGCTACGCTTTGTTTTACTTTAAGTCCGGACACAGCCGACGCTACACGAGCTGATGGAACCAACCTTACAGAGTTAAAAGCGCAAGTCACTGAGCCTTCCCTGTACATGATTTGTTCAGTGAAGTAGCACAACTACAGAAACATGACGAACAACATGACGGTGCCCCTTTGACGTTGTCCGATTATCCCATCAGCTTGTAAGCCTCCAGACTTGAGGCTGGTTCACACAACCCTGTTTTCTTACGTTACGTTACGTTACACCTTATGTCTGCTTACGCCACAAGTCACCGGGACATCTGTGCTTCATATTAAGCATGGCTACCAGCTCAAGGAGATAGCCTGGCCATCGGCATTCGAGAATCTTTCGCTTTAACGTAATGAAACGCAAGACAACGGTGGTGTGTGAAACCGACTCTTAAGGCCCGTTCACACTCTTGCAACCAAGTACGACCGAGAGAGACCAGACCGGTTTTTAAGCTTCTTGCGACCTCTTAGGACCGGATGCGCTACAGCGAAGCTGGTCCTAAGAAATCGCAAGAGGCTTAAGACCCGGTCTGGTCTCTCCCTGTCTTACTCGGTCGCAAGAGTGTGAAGGGACCTTTAAGGTGAAAGGAAGTATAAACCTACGACTCTGCTCTTAACTGGTTGTAAGGCGGCGCGGGTCACTTACCGGATCTCCCTGGTGACAGTCCTTGACCGCGTAACACTTGAGGAGCTTCGACTCCGTGTCGTAGTCCGTCAGCACCTGCCAATCGAATCGGCCATTGTATACACTGACCTCTGGTATAGATAACTGCAAACATGGCGCCCTTGCGGGTGCCCCCCAGGCGTGCAAGCGTGTGCACCGTGCGCGTGAACATATGTTAGACAAGCTTGTAATAGCACGGCCTTTCCCTCCCTCCTCCCTCCCCCCTCTTTCCCCCACCTCCCCCTCCCCCCCCTAGCGGAGAGCATGGCGGCGGCTAGTCGACCCGCTTGCATAGCTGCTCTCCGAGCCTGGCACGAGTGAAGCCACCGGAAGTTCGATGCTCGTCCCGGAAGTCGGGCGTCTGCTGAGCTTCCTAGTGCATTCGGTCGATCTTATGGTTCATGATTGCTTGTGTCTTTGAGTGGGCTTTAATAATCCCGATTTGAATAAAATCCAGAGAATAAGGAATTTGAACGTGGGACATGTGCACACTTCATCAACTAGAATCTCAAAATGTTCCCATCGAATGGCTCCTCAGGAGACTTCTTGGGTCCGCATGCGCTGTTCTACTGCGCCATAAGCAGGCTCTCATGAGAGGACAAGAAAAAATCTAGCGCCCTGAATGCTGTTCGAACGAGCACTCGAAAGAGTAGTAAAGCCTATCAAGCGATAACTTCCGGGATAAGCCGCTTACTTCCTGCGACTTCGCAACTGTTTGTTCGATACGCCATCCAGCCTCCTGGTGGCGATCAGTGATTGTATTCGCGTCTTCAGCTCATTGCTCGCCCTCCCGCGGCGGAAACGGGAAGCGCTCTAGTGAGAATCCCGCGGTTCTCCTGCGGGCACGGCGGAACTGCTCGCGATCATGGCTCGTGAAATGCCTTTTCCGAATGCAAACACTTTTCAATGTCCCAATGTATAGTGCTGCAGCCGGCATAGGATTGAACCTTATTAGAAAGATTTAGTATTGCGTATAGAAGCTAACGCAAGCGCTGTGCGTTTGCGTTGGAGTTGTGGGCTCCACGCTGGAGCAGGCAATCCCAGACCGAGATTTCGGGCTCCGTGCACGCGCAGTGTACGCAGCAATAATGCAAACCCACAGTGCTTGCGACCGGCTGCATTGCTGCGCATCCCGTCGTAAGCCGTCCTAAGAGGCTTCAAAATCGGTCATCATCATCGTAAGCTTTCATATTCGAAAAGTGAAAAGACCTTGCGGTCCGTGGTCGGTGCACTTAGTCCAGTGCTCCGTTGACCCCCCAGATTCGGCGGGTTCGCTCGACCAGACGCTGCTGGTCATCGAGCTCTGTGCCGGATAGGGCTGCCTTACAGGAGGAAAAGGTGGGGGAAGGAATGGGGGTGATATCCTCACCGGGGGCCCACATGGAGTGGCACACGTTGGGGTACTCGCTTAAAAATCGGTCATTATTGTCTCAGCCGGTCGGAGTCAAACGCAAGTGTGTGAACGGGCCTTCAATGTGCAGTTCGCGACTGATGGTAAGTAGACAGGATTACAACTCGTCAAGTGACGGCGAGGCCAATCCTGGTCGTGACGTCGCGGACGGGAGCCATAAGAGGGCGCCACCGAAATATCTCGGCGCTAATAGTGTGGTAACTCTGGTTGAGCGTGACTGCAGTTTCAGGTGACTTAAGTGATACCCTCGTCACACTTTTAACTGCAGTTACGCTAAGCCACAGTTATCCCACGATACTTGCGGACATCATTCTAGGGCTATGCAGTCAAAGCTACGGGCGCACATGCGCTTGAGCATGTCAAGCACCCATCAAAGCGGTGCACGCGCACTCTTCAGTTCCGAAATATCTATCCGAGAGTATAGGGAGTATTCACTGGCGGCCATATCCATGTGCGCTGCTGCTGAGCGCGTGCTGACGGCGAGCTTCCGCAGTCCTTTTGGAGCGTGCATTTCGCACCATCAAGGTTGCCGGTCTTAGCAGGCTATTAATGTGAGCTCGTTCTGAGCATGCGCTATAAACATCGCCCTCAAATATGGCGTCCAGTGAATACTTCCTATAGGGAGTATTCACTGGACGCCATATTTGTGGGTGCTGTTTGAGGGCGGTGCTTAGAGAGCATGGTCAGAAGGAGCTCCCATTAATAGGATAAGACCGGCATTCCTGATGGTGCGGAATACATATTGCAAGAGAACTGTGGAAGATCGCCGTCAGGTCGCTCTCAGCAGTTGCGCACACAGCTATGGCCGCCAGTGAATACTCGCTATGGTGTGGTAACTGTGGTAACAATTAACAGCAGTTAAGGTTGAGTCAACGGCGGTTAAGGATACCCGCGTAACACCGGTATTACAAGGGTTGATTGCGTCCCCCTGTCCTATACTGCGAGGGGTACAGTGTTGGAGCAGGTTAAAAAGTGGAGAGGGCTGGGAAAGAAGGAGGGAGTAAAAGGGGAAAGCGCAAAGTATACGTCGGCCTTTAAACGAAATATCCAACGGGCATGCCTCCCGAGACCGGTGACACGCATTTTTAGCTCAAGTCATAAGCGCTGGAAAGGTGTGTACGTGGGGGGTCATGGAGATTCGCTTACCTTTCCGTCGCTGTGATTACACAAGTCAAACAGGGGCACCAGGGCAGCGACACCAGAGCCACTTCCTCGCGCGCATGCGTCGTCGGCGCCGCCGCAGACGACAGCCCTCGGGACTGCGTTCTGCCGCGTCATCACAGCTGACACAGCCCATCTGCAATTGTGACCTCGGCCGCTTAGACAAAAGGGTCAACGACCTAAAAAGAAAGTTTCCCAATAGGTCTACTTTCCCGGAAAGCATTCAGAGAGCCAATCACACTCTAAGAAATGTGGTTCGTCTACTTTCCCGAAAGCACTCAGAGAACCAATCCCACTTCAAGAAACCTGTGCATCTACTTTCCCGCAGAGCACTCGAAGACAGAGCCGTAACGTCATACACTCTAAAAGAAAGCCGGTGAGTTTGCGTTCCCGCACAACACTCGGAGAGCCGATCACCTCAACTTACGGAGGAAACTCAGCGAATGACAATGCCGAAACATATGTTTAAGACCAAAAAACGCAGTCTGAGTTGTGACATTAAGCAATGCAAAACGTCACGCTTGCATTGCTTAATGTCACAACTCAGACTGCGTTTTTTGGTCTTAGCATATGTTTCGGCGGTGTCATTCGCTGAGCCGCCTCTGTAAGTTGCGGTGATTGGCTCTCCGAGTGCTGTGCGTGAAAGTAGACGCACATACTTTTTTAGAGTGTATATCAGCACAACCCCCCCCCCCCCCCCCCCCTTTCCCAAACCTGACCCATAAATCCGCCACTGCTCAGATAACCAATCGCACTCTAAGAATTTAAGTGAGTCTGCTTCCCCGCAGAGCCCTCAGGGAGCTAATCACACTCTAAGAAAAAACCTGGTGCGACTACTCTCCCACAGAGCACTCCAGGAGCCAATCACACTGCAAGAAATCTGGTGCGTCTACTCTCTCGCAGAGCACTCCAGGAGCCAATCACACTGTAAGAAATCTGGTGCGCCTACTTTTCCGCAAAGACCTCGGGAAAGCCAATCGCTGCAATCTTTGGAGGAAGCTCAAAGATGGACGGAGCTTAAAATATGTTAAAACCTAGGAAAAAAGTTTGTGCTGTGGCACTGAGCATGAAGTGTCACCATGCCCAGTGTCACAGCGTAAACTGTTTTTGGAGATCTAAAGATATTTTCAGCCTGGTCCTTCTCCAAGCTTCCTCCGCAGATGACACCGATCGGCTTTCAAGTGCTTCGCGGGAAAGCAGGCACTCCAGATTTCTTACAGTGTACTATCTTGAGGGGGAAAAAAAAGACCCCACTTATTGTATTACACCAATAAAGACTTCGATGAGCATATGTCGCGAGCACATGAACTGCCCAAAGTCAGTTGCACACACATACTTTTTTTTTTGTTGTTGGAACGTTTTGTCGCTTGGCCCCTGACAACCAGATCGGTAACAACTTCCCTACAGTTCAAACCTCCCTAAAAAAAACACTAAAAAAAGTTTTGTTTTTTTTTGGTAAAAAAGGAAGACCAGAGAAGCTGTACTATGGTGAGAATGAAGTAATGGCCGGCCGCAAATTCAGCTATCCAGGGTGGAAAGGCTGAATAGGTTGCCGACATCTATGAGCGACGTCGGCAACCAGACAACAGGCAAGCCGGTTGTCTGGTGGCCGCCGTCGTTCAGAGTAGCGGTAGCTGTCCAGAGTTTTGTGTCATCATTTGTTTGCTGGCGGACACGATACCGGGGAAACTAGCCCTTAACAGCTCCGCTCTAAAAAAAATCTAAACGCTTAGTTGTTTTTTTTTTGTTTTTTTTGCAGAACACGGATACAGTTTATCCCACAGAACGATAGAAGGATCCTTGCGAACGTGAGGAGCTAAGAATGCGATTAGATCCGAAAGATACGATGGGCCGAGGGACAACAAGCGAGTGAAACGTCGTGCGCAGATCGCACTTGTTTAGTCCAACCGTTATCTGAACTTCGTCATTCGATGTGATCCTTCTATCGTTAGCCGTGATCGGATGTCTCGAATTCGTTAATAAAAAAATCCTTATATATATATATATATATCTTTCTTTTTCTTTTTTTTCTTTTTTTTAATGTGAAACCGAGTGTGGCGACGCCATTAACACGGCAGCGGAGGAGAGGGCTCTAGTACTTCGTATCCTTTGGTCAGATGGCAGCCTTCCTTCATAAGTACAGTCCGTATAATCAACGTGTAAACTAATGCAGATAAATAGTATACAACGCAACGCACGACACGCTATAGGAGTATAGTTGTCGCTTTCCCGTAACAGCAGCAAGGTCAAAAGGTGCTGCGCTCGGACGTCGCCTTCAATTTCACCGATAAAAGCGGAATAGATCCTACTAACGACCTCATGGAGAGCTCCCGGGCAATCGTGACAGGATGACCATACAACCGTGCTTTTGGTAGCTCGCGTGCCCCATAACCTCCGCAGCCGTATGGGACCTCACGCAGAATGCTGTGCTAAGTTGGCGCATCGCGCAATATTTCTTTACGTTTTTTTTAATAAGTATACTAAACTGGCGAATCATTCTTCCCCGAAAAAAATAAAAAAAAAAAGTGCAGGCTCATAAATTTTTACGACGCAGGGCGCAGGGCTCGCATCCCTATTCCCACATTCCAAGACATATGCCAGATAAGGACATAAAAAAAAAAAAAGTTCGAATACAAAACCTAAAATAAAACCCGAAGAAACAGCAGCGCACCGGCCTTCGCCCTTCCCAACCTCCAAAACAGCCAAATGCGCGGACACGAGACTAACAAAGGTCCCCCTTTTTTTCTCCAAAACAGCTCCAGCTGTTCCCTCCCTCCTCCCCTCCTCTCCTCCCTTCGACCCTCCCAAAACAAAAAACAAAAACCTCTAAACCTAAGACAATAGGGGAGGGAGAAGCCCGTAATGTGGAGAGGAGGACACTAACGTAAGCAAGGCGGGCGGGTGGAGAGGAGGAAAGAGCGTAGAGGGAGAGGAAGGCGCACCCGCCCACTTTTGTTTCGCTTGTCTCCATTTTGTTTTTCCGGTCTTCTCAAAAGGCGCCTGGAAAACCAAGCATTGCCGACTTGGTCGTGTTGTCGAAGTCTCAGAGATGGTTCGTGGACGCTTCTACTGAAGTTCCACGTGCTCCCCCCGAAACAAGCCTAAACTTTTTTTTTTTTTTTCATTGTTTTTGGGCGGCTAGAATTTTTTTTTCTTCCAGCTAGCCCGTGGAAAATCGTCAACTGGAAACAAGACTGCTAACGGCACTGCAATAACAGGTCAGTGGACAGGAAACTTCATTACTATACGTATATTCACACCCCGAATATATAATCCAATCGCCCGTTCAATTCATTTCTCCAGCAGTTCGTTAGCCGTTTTATGACTCTTCTTTTCTACGAGACAATCGCAACAGTCAGTTTGGGATATCTTCCGACAATCTAATTATAATTCTAGCGAAAAAGAAAAAAAAAATGAAGGATACATAGATATCGTGATCGTAAACGTGTACATAACAAAATAAAAAGCTCTCGCATGAAAACATATTCTGAAATTTGACGTCTGACATTTGAATTTTTAATATTTTATCGAGACTCCACAGTATACTCATAAAGTACGTCGAGGTGCGAGTAATCCAGAAACGACAGCAAAGACGTAATGTCAAAAGTGACGAAACGCTTTCAAGAAATCGCTGAATTGATTTTACGTGCCCAATAGGGAAGTCCGACGGAGCCGTTTCTACCCTGGCGTAATTCCAGCGGTGACCGACTACTCATTATTGTGCAGCGTCAAAGTGTTGTTTCTGTTCGTTATTCACAGTCCGCGTCTTCCATAAAGCTGGATTCATCCGTAAAAGTCGCTCATCCCACCGGTTTGACTTCATGCACCTCTTTATTGCAACTCGGTTCTCCAGACAGTAACGCGCGGCAACCGCTCAAACAAAAATAACAAAATGCCATTTTGATCTTTCTAAGTATCGTCGTGAATATTATTTGGCACATCTGATATGACTAGCCTCCAAGCACGATCCACCTGGATACTAGAACAGGAGAAATAATATTTGAAGTCAATGTTTCGGTTATCATCGTCATCAATCATTTGAAGATACCTCTTCGCTGATTGGCTGACAGCCTCGAAAGTTGCCGCGTTAATTGATAGTCGCGGCAACCGAGTCTTTACGATTTCCAACAGGATCGATTCCATGCGCTTTTGTTGCATGACTTCCGAAGGAAACCCGCCGAATTCCAATTAAATTGCCCCGCTTGAATTAAGCATGCACAGACTTTATACGAGAAAACCGTTCACAGCGTCCTACTGTCGAAACAGCCGTTACAAAGAGGCACTACGCTTTTTCATCACCAACCTTAAAAATGTAATTATGTAGACCACGGGTCTCACTTCTAAAACACGCGGCCCTCGACTCACTGGGACACGAACCGCAGGCAACCGACTACGAGTCCCGGTTCCCATGTCTCGAGCGCTAGAAATAATATGCGCCATAGGGATCTTATCTCGCCGATTCATTTTCGCTCGAAAAGTAGCTCTGCTCTTTTAAAGTATTCACATTGTTTACACTTATCTGTGTTCATTTGCCATTTGTTTCGATTTATTTTTTGCCTTCCCAGCTTTTCGTAATGAACAACAATTCCGTTGCTGGGCCGCAAGCGCGAGCACTTCGTTAGAGGATGCATCCACTGATTTCCATCGATGCATCTCGGCTCAGCGAACTCTCCATGAGCATAAACAACTGCCAAAGATAAAACTACAACCTCAAAATTCTCGCACAAAAAAAAAAAAAGAGACGTTTAAAAGCCAAGTATTTGTTGTAATGTTGTAATAAAATTCGCCAGAAAAGTAGGAGTAAGTAAAGTCTGGGCAATCTGGCCCCCACACTCAAATGAGTTTGAGTGTGGGGGGTTAATATTGTCAGTACCAACCGACCCCCTCGAAAAAATCACCAGCCCGCGAAAACAATAATAATAAAAAAATCGAACCCTGTTTTTAATTGTTATCGTCGAAACCACACTTCCTACAAATTCCAGTGCGTCTGCATGCTTGCAGTGCGGAAGAGCAGACGGGTCCAGATTTTTTAAAGTACAGCGGGTCACACGAAAGTACCGCGGCTCTGATTGGCTGCTGGCGCCTCGAACGTTCCTAAGCTGCAACAGCCATCTCGTCGTATAGTTTCGAGCCGGACAGGCTCTAGCGATCCATGTCACAGCGACCGACCGCTTTCACCAGAACTCCTTGGTATAGACCCTTTTTCGAAAGTACGCGCCACCCAAGTCCGCCACTGTTTGGGAGCCTACTCTCGCAGTCTCTCAGCGTGTATCGAAAACGAATGCTACGTCAAGCTTCGGTGGCCACTCGGACCCAATCACACGTTAATGGGGCTTTGGAAAGAATGTATTACGGAGTTTTAGTAGATCGTTACGATGCCTCCGATAACGATACTCGTTAACAATACGCTACACGGGAAAAGGCGTCGGCGGAGTATTGGGAATGTTATCGGAGCTATCGGAATAATCTACTGAAACTCTATTCAAGAGTTCTAGAATAAAGTACGCAAAACGTCTGCGTACGCAAAAAAAAAAAAAAGAAAAAAAGTGCGTCGTCGCCACGCGCCGATTTGAAATGCGGATTGGGCTCGGCGCATGCGCAGTGGAGACTACGCCATTTCTTTGACTACCGTAAAGCTTTTGGGTATACGCTATTCTAAAACTCGTGTAAAGATCCTTTTTAGAACGGCTTCTGTGGTATGTTTACATTTATTTACGCGCTATAGACCGCCTCTGGCGATAGCCGTCGTCTTCCATATCCAATATGCCACACCATCGAGCAACACTGGTGGCGGCGATTTCTCGGCACGACGCGCGTGATTACGACCGAGTCCTCACCACGTGCTGACACAGCATTTGTTTCAGATACAGGCTCAGAGTACGTGCCCCCGAATAATGGCGAACTCGTATAACTGACGCAGAAGCTGTTACACTCGCTGCCATCTCAAAAAAAAAGAAAGATTTGCGCATTGCTCATACGCTGCGCAAAGTAATTAAAAAAAAAGTGATTGTCAAACGAATTTCAAGCGATGCTCTTGGTGTGCGAAACGTGTAAGTCATGATAAGGCCAACTGTATCTAATCTAAGATGCCACCTACGTATATGCTATTTAATAATCTACAAAAGGGGGAATATTAGTAAAGCTTCTCGAGGATCCGGACATTCCTTTTTTTACTACGGTACTTGAGATGAAAACAAGCTTACGCTCTAAGAAACAAATCTGGTCATAAAACAACCTTTAGAGGTTCTTCGGCTTGTCCATATTTTGCACCCTAAAAAAAGTTATTTTAAGCACCTCCTTAAAGGGTGCTTCGTGAAAAAACAAAAAAAAACTATACCTTTTAAGCTCTTTTTATGATGCGAAAGAGTTCTTCATCACCCAGTTCCCCTTTCCAGTGCGCCAGGGAGCGCACGAGCTGAAAGAGTTCTTGGGGTGTCCAAACACTTTTCAAAAACGATTTTTTTTTTTTTCTAGATTTCGCGCGTTTTTGGGAAGGTTCTACACTAGGAAATATATGTACGTCTGAACCGGGCCCGCGTGTTTCCCACGGCCAGCCGCCGCCGTCGTCGTCAACAGGACGTCGCGCACGCCGAACACCGCGGCCGCGGTGAGCCGCTTCCCAAGGTTTCGGGTTTCGCCGCATGCACTGCTCGTCCGGCGCCTTCCCCGTTTGGACACAGCTCACACTCCCACACCCGCCATAACACCAACACCGGCAAAAAATTGAAAGCACCGCGTCGACGTCGAATTCGGCCCTCCCCCTAAAGGAATTTCATTATGGAACGGAAGAGGACACTGAACTCGCGGACGGAGTAATAGATCGTTGTCAGAAGTTCACCGAGCAACAGTGGTAGTCGCCATTTCTTGACAAAAATGTTAGGCTAGGTGGCGCAAGCTGCCGCCCGTTACAAAAGGTATACCCATTACCATCCATCCATTGGGCACGAAGCGTCTGATTGGACACGAGTCATCGCCGAACGATGTCGCAGCCAGCCTTCGTGTCCCATATGCACTCAAAGAGGACGCACCCGAGCAATGGCGGACAGGTAATGGCGCGCACTTTTGAAAAGGGTATATTTTATGTATTACGATAGTAATAATAATAATAATTGTAATAATAATAATAATTCGCTGTAGCCGCTATTTCGTTATAACCGACTTCGTTACAACCGGTCTCGACATATGTCCTCTGAGAACGTGAAGTTGAAGGGCGCAAGTACGATTCCTGTTCTATCTTCGTCAAATCGTAGGTAATAGAAAACGTTTCTTTTAATCGAGATATTTGTCTTCGCGCTGTGAGCGAGTCCGGCTCTGCCTCACGCCCCATTACAGAAACAGATTCCGTGCGCTTGTATTTAGAAATGATAAATAGAAGGGCCAACTTTTCTTTCAATTTGAGAAGCTCGATATTTCCTATGTGGATCCCATATAGCTCAAAATACACTTGTGGGCAGTTAAAGTGTGTAATTTAAGAACATGACCCGTACGCGGGCGAGCTGGAGCATACCTTATATACCTTAAAGCCCAAATATGAATCGGTATTCAATTTTTGTCTAATATTCAGAAGAAAAAAAAAGCGAGTCAAACAAACAACGCGCTTTCCGGCATACCACCGCTCTTCAATTCCAGTGCGAAGCCGTTGTATTCAGGACAACGCGCCTCCTACCGAAAAAAATGCCTATACGGAGAGCAAATCGTCCGCTTCTTGGGCAGGAGCTGCGGTGACGTCAGAACGAGGACGAGCTCTGATTGGCTTTGATTGAAACGATAGTTTGTACACCTCGATGTTATAGATACCTCGAGGTCTACCCACCATTTGTTTCAATCAGCCAAAAAGAGCTCGGCGTTCGGACATCATCGCAACCCTGTGCTCCGCTCGAATTTTAGAAGCAGACGAACCTGCGCTCCGCTTAAATTATAGAGAAAGGCGGAGCAAACGTATCGTTCGAGAACGATACTTTGCGACTTGGCTCCTTCAACGGGCGCTAATCTAGCCGAAACAAAAACAACCAAGAGTTGAGTCCTTTCGCGCGCTCGTTAAACGGCGCAAAAAAAAAAAAAAAAAACACGAACGCGAAAGTTGAAAGGATTAAGATTTTTTTTTTAAGTCAGCAGAAGCTAGCAAAATACGATATATCCCGACAACACTACGCGGTGTCAGTGCCAAAACGTTAGTGACCCACAACTAATTAAAATTCGAACTCGAAAGACACTACGAGAGCTTAAAAAAAAAAAAAGTGAGTGGGTAATTCTTGCGTTTATTCGGTCGGTCGGTCACTGAGGCGAGATCCAAACTCAGGTCGGCTCTGCTGGGAACCCAACGGCGCAGACAACACGTCGTAGCCCAACTCCGCCTCGAAGCCCCCAAGCTGCGCATCTGGAAACCTCGTTGACAACGGACGTCCTGAGTTGCTCCAGGACCTAACCTCTCCCCCTTTCCCTCCTTCCCCCCTCCCTACCAAGTTATTCTCGAGCTGACAGCTGGAGCGCAAGCAAAACAACCCGCCGCCTGTTGCGCACCAATCAGCATTCGGCCCTGTATCACGTGACCGGGGAAGGGGGCTGCTCTCCGCGTGTGCGCGGGGAGGGGGTCGCGTGGTGCGAAAACTGACGCGGTTGACTGGGTCCTCAAACTGCGTAGTTTTCGGCGCACTGTCGGCTTCGAAGGCCGGCTTCTCGAAGACTGTCACCGACGGCCACCCTCCAAAGATCGATGTGCTGCTCTCTACAAAGTGTCATAGAGGGACGTGTCGTATTTCGGAGAGAGGGAGAGAGTTCTCGACAAAGAAAGAGAAGGAAGGGAAGGAATGTGACACGGATACGGCGTGCTCTCTCTGGAGAGCCCACTGGTATGCACTCCGCTTTACCTAACGACGAACCACAGCGGACGGTACGAGCCGTCCCAGCCAATCAGCGCAGCGAACGTGTCACGTGACAAGGGGGAGATTGATTCGCCCACACTTTAAGAAATCTGGAGCGTTTACTTTTCCATAAAGCACTTAGGAGAGTCAATCGCTGCAATTTACGGGGGAAGCTAGGCCAATGGCGAAATTAAAGAAAAATCTGTATGAACTTAAAAAAAAGAGAAAAAAAAAGAACAGTTCGCTGTGGCTATGTGCATGACGTTTTACCGTGAACCTCAGTGCCATTACGCAGCGTTTTTTTTTTTATAAACAGGTTGGTTTTTTATGTACTTTACGGGAATGCAAACGCCCAGGATTTCTTAGAGCGAGGCGTTAAGTAACTGATGAGGCGACCGTTACACGCAACTTGGGACATCAGCGTCCCTGGTGAGAAAGAATTCACTTACAAAAGAGAAGAAAAAACATACCGTCCGAAGTAAGCTGACGTCATGTTTCTTACCGAGTTTTTACTCTAATGATATCTGATTAAAAAAGCATACTGTAAGGGTTCTTCTAGGTCTGTGTTATCGAACTTGTCGTAGACCAAACCCCAAATGCACAACCACAAAAAAATTTCGCGTCAGTGCGGATGTTGACTTACTGCAACCTAAACAAAAACAATTCCACCAGGATCGTAATCTTATACGTTTCACTTCGTAACAAAATTCACCACCAGCAGACACATGTAGGTTGCGGTCGCTTCTCCTGAAAACGGGCTTCAAAAAACACGTAAAAGAAACTACAAATATATGTTCTTTCTTCTTTTTTTTTTTTTTTTTACGATTATCCTTGTTAACCGCTGCTTTGGACCGAGAGTCGCTGTCTTCGGGATTTACATATCATGTTATGTGTAACTATTTATTCTCAGAAATTAAGGCCCATGCGTTCCAAATTTACGCCTAAACAATACATATATGTATATTCACCACGAACAATTGTGCCAAACACATAGTGAAAGTACGCGTTCGTATAATCAGAAGCCACGCCGGAATAGCAACCCTCGCTATAGCGCCTATCTCGCTATATAAGAACATTTCGTTATACACAACGTGTATAATCTGCACGGTAGGAAATGCTACAGCATTCCAACTCATCGTGGCCAGTTCCTGCGGATCAGTGAACTGGTAACAGGGTTAAACGAAGTAACCAGAAAGAAGAGAATTGCCTCTTTATATGTATATTTAAATAACTGCTGAGTTATCCTACGACAAGCTCCAACATTCGGCACGACAACGACCTCCCCGAACAAACCCGCCAAATCGGCTCACATCAATTGTCGTCAATCATAAAAAAGGGACGTTTCTTCATTGATAAAAAAAAAAAAAAGTACAAGGACGCAAATTTGCTTCTTTAAAAACCGGGCAAAACAACATCATCGTCATCCGGAAAAAGATGCCCGCGCAGCAAGACGTCGCCCTTCCCTCTCCTGCTCCACCGACAAACAGCCTGCGTGGCTGGCTGCCCCTGTACCCCCCCCCCCCCCCCCCCTTAACCATTTCCATTTTATCCAAAGATCGCCACGGACGGTATTCGAAATACCCCCTCCCCTTTTTTTGCCAGATGCACTCTCCCTGACTCGCCAAATGCACGTTCGTGCACGTCAACCATGTACCCCGAAAACCGGCAGCAGTTCTCGCTGTTCCTGCTCAGACCAAAAAGGCCGTCGTGCAAAAACGTCTCCTCCTCCTCCTCCTTCCGCCCTCCCCACTTTTCCCTTCTCTACCCCGCACCTCAAACCACACAGACCAAACACAACCCAAGAGGAGAAAGCGAAGCAATCAAATCGGCAAAAAATCGTGATGTAGAAAAGTCAAATCCACATACAATCGAACAACTGGAAGTGCGCGCGGGCAAACGGAAAACACGCGCTCCGCAAGCTTCCACGAAATAAAAAAAAAAAAAAAGCCGAGTTATACGGCGACGGCAAGGAAACAGATAACAAGATTTTCCTGGGTGCAAAACGAACGTATTAATTATTAGAGATTTTCATCTATCGTAAAAAAATTCACCCGCTTCACTGACATCCCCGTTGTAAACACCACTAGAAAGACTGGGGCAGTGTAGGGTCACTGTGGTGGAAGGCATCGACTCTTCCGGTTCAAGGTGTGAATCAGACAGAAATGGAGCCAACCCCTGCCGATACACGGTGGCTAAGAGGACTTGATACCCTATCCACCCCCACTCCCCTCCTCACCCCCCCCCCCCTCCCCCACGCACACACGCAAACGCACCCACGCACAGACAAGCAGGCAGGAAGACACATACATGAAAACACACACAGAGACAAGCAGACATAGAAAAAGAAAGAGAGAGGACATACATACACACACACATATATATATATATATATACACACACAAGTAGTTCTCACCCTGCTAGCAGGGCTGGTGAAAGGAAGAATCGAGGCACCACCGCGATAACGTACTCCTCAATGGTGGTGCGACAAAATTCTTCCCTTCATTCAATTATTCAATCCAACAAATAAGGCCTGACAAAATGTCGAGAAAAAAATAGACACACCGTTGTACAGTCAACCACGCTGTCGAGCTCCGTTACACTTGAAGTGCGAAAGAGGCCGAAGCTACAAGCACGAGCATGTGGCCCCGAACACGAGCGCGCGCGCTTGGCAGGGACGCTGAAAGCCCGGAGCTCGCTTTTGTAACTTCTGCTACGCTCACACTTAAAGAAAAACTGAAGCGTTTCTGTATTTGAGGAAAAAGACTTACATCGTCTTCATTTGGCCTCCAGCACCACGAATATCGACATTTTTTTACAATGTGGTGCACGGAGGTCCGCAAACTTCCAGAGACGGCCGCGAGTGAATTTTTAAATTCGATCGCGGCTGTCGTTGAGTCAGTTCAGGTTGAATGCAAGAACTGGCGGCGAGCTTCTCCAACGAGCATTCCGCGCCGTCAAGACTGTCACTCTTCGCGTATGATGAGTGCGAGCTCATCCAGAGCATGCGCTCTGAATAACGCGCTCGAATATATATCGTTCAGTGTATGCACTCACATAATTCAAAACCATGCTAAGGTTGCCTTGGTGAGAACCCAACTGGAAGAAAATGCAAGAAGCCAGGTCTGGGACAGGAGCGAAGCCACGAGCGAGCACCAGAAGGTGGTGATTATTGGAGGCGATGTCTCTTTTGGAGACGACGGTCCCGTGCACGTGGTGCATTACCATAAACTGAAACGTTACTGACTCCTTCAAGCGAAACGCCGAAGCATAGCTACAAGGTGGGGTCGACAGCTAAGACATCGGAATGCTATATATAGCAATGCTCCTTGATCCACAGAAGAGGGGATTGATTGGTACAACCGACGAGTCAGACGCCGTCTTTTGGAACAACTATAGTCTTTCTGACGAGCTCTGGCGGCCTGACAGGCATCACAAACAAAACGACAGAACTGGACTTTTTTTTTTTTTTTTTTTTTCGATGTTGACATTTCTACGGTCCACTAAAAAGCCTCACATGTCTAACATTCCTCCATCCTTTTAACCACACCAACATTCTCAAACCTGCTACTAGATTTTAGAAAGCCTGAGAAAAAAAAAAAAAAAAAAAAAAAACTAGCCCAAAGCTTGCAAACGTTTGCCAGCGTTCTGTTTAGTCGAGCGTTCTTGGCGGTCAGCGACCATAAAGGTCACGAGCCCACACAATGTCACTAGTCCAAAGCAATCAACTCCACCTCGCCGCTTTCGCTACAGTCGGAAGAAGGGCAAAGAAGACAGAGCCCCCAAGACCGCCAAAACAGCATAACAAAGCGAAAACTAGCGCACCTGAACACTGCCTTAGTAACCCAATAGCGAGCCCAGCTAACCAGAATGTGACAACAGCCAATCCGTCTGTACAACCCACAGGGGAGTGTACAAAAACGCAACCATCGTCAAACGAGAGAAGCAACCGACCACGACAAAAGCCTGCATACGAAGCGGCGGCGGAAACAACAAAGACAGGAAGGGGTTATACGCGGGAGCAAGAAGTGCAGCGACCGGACGTCCTTGGAAGAGTGCGTAAGGTCAGCGGCCGCGCTGACCACACTTCAAAAATACTTACGCGGATCCGTCTGTGACGACCCTTTGAACCCTAACGCCGCCGCCCAGTGGCCCAATGCATCTCCACACCCAGTAAACTTCGTTCCACCGTAACTTGGCAAAGAGCGAACGCTACATCAATTTTCGAGCCAATGAGAGCCACGGAGAAAAAACAAGTGACAGCCCTCAGCAAAGGTACAACAGGGCTGTAGATGAATAACCAAAGCAGTTGGAGAAGATGCCGGACTCCCTCTCACCTGTACCAGACGTCCTCCCCTCGGAGATTAGCCCGGCCGTCGCTCAAAGTCCTTGCCGTGGCTATGAGACAGAGCACAGTCCCGTGTGTTCCTCCGACACGTTGATTAGCTCACCGGGATCGTAGCCTCCTCCGTTTGCCAAGTTCCGGCGAGGCGGAGAAGAGCTGATGCGTTCCGCTGTCGAATTGATGTAGGGCGGACCGATGCATGGTCGGCTGCTTTTGCTGCTTCACTAGTCGCCGCCGATGATTGATCCACTTTTGGGTATGTCGACTTGGTTCTTCAAACCTCCCCCTTTCTCCCCGCAACAAAATCGAAACTGCGTACGACGGTGACAGGGATGTAGTCCAGGCGCAAGAAAATTGGCGTCGGCAAGAAATATCTCGTGCTCGTTGCTTTTGTGTCGTGCTGTTTCGAGTTCACTTTTAGAGTTTCTTTGTACAAGCAATTCGGCGATGACAAATCTTGCTGCAAGCCTGATTCGACAATGTAGGCTTGGAATAGTGTTGCGCGCGTGCGCACTCGATGCGTCGACGTTGGGGGGTTAACTCTTCGACGTTTTGTATCATAATGTGCACCGTAATGAGGTGCATCTATATGTTTCTTCTTGCTCAAGCGCTTGACAATTGGCCAGCGTATGATGGTGTCATATTTTTGCTTACAATGTATCTTCGTTTCCTTCCTTCGCCTTGAGGATGGTACTGAGCGAAAAATCGAGGAATTTATAATTTCTGTTGAAAAAAAAAAAAAAGAAAAGAGGGACGACCACACTTTCCATGATTACGTTCGTCTCCTTCATATTTCGAAAAAAATATCCTTTTTAGCTCAACGACTTAAAGAAAATGACTTGTACGCTCAGAAAAGCGTCAGCGTTTGTGATAAACTGCAAGTACAAATACTCCCCAAAATAATAAAAACAAAACAAAAAGCGCCAAGACGAGGATAAAGTAAAAGTTTACCGACAGGACAGAGTGATGACTCTCGACTGAAGTTTATTTATGTTGGCACCTATAGCAGTGGCGTACGCAGGATTTAATTTCGCAGGGGGCCGGACCGACGGGGGACGAGATAAGGGGGTAAAGGGAGTAAAGGGGGTAAATGGGTAAAGAGGGACAAGATAAAAAGAGAAAAGAAAGTCCAAGAGGAAATTAAAGCATCTCGATTTTTTTAAGAACTATGCATTGTTCTATTAAATAATTAAATTAAAGTTGTCATATTGGTTTTGGGATGATTATGATACATAAAAATGGTGCCCCGGAAATTGCTCACCAGGGAGGCATTTGCACTTTACTTTTTTTATTTACAAGTCACGTCAACAGAAGGCACCAGAGTTAGCAGAAAAAAAGAAAAACAAATATTATATAAAGCACGACTCCAATGCTCGAAGCCGCCAGTCATCGAGGCTGATAAAGCAATGATGCATGAGTAGGAACGCGGAACACTTTGATGGATTGACGATAAACACTGGAAAGCTGCTCCACCATAAATTACTTCCCATCTTAACCTGATCGAACCAACAAAAATCTCACGTGATTTGTTCGTTGGTGTCGATTTTTAAGGTTTTCGAAGTCCGTTCACAAAAGAAAGTCAACGAAGTCACACGACGCAACAAAGGAACGATGGAAAATGGTTTGTACACTCACATATTGCACTTGGCTCTCGTCCTGAGGCAGCAGGTCAACCACTCGCGCCCCTATCTCGCGCGGTTCTCAAACTGCCGATGACAACTTCCGTACTCGAACCTTGAACCGCAAATCCCGCGCCTCTAGGCGCCTATATTCACTTTGTTAAGAGTTTTCCCGCCGCCCAAGGAGCCAATCAGATATCTCTCTTTTTAGACCAATGGGAGCCACCGTGGTTCAAAACAAACATATATAATACAAAATCCAATTAAGAAAGTACATGTACACATACCCCCGAAAACTCCCAAAAACCTTCGCCCTAACTGTCGACTGTCAGCCGGACACCGCTTCCAGGAAAAAAACCTCGTCGGGGTGCAAGAGCAGTACCGACGCTTCTTCTCAAAATAAAAAAAAAAAAAGGTTACAAAATATCGAGGGGCCCCGCTGCGCCCGAGCGGGGCACAGCGCATGGTGCGCACCCAAAGCGGGGGTTATCCAGGAACAAGTAAGACGGGGGACAAGGGGGCCGCTCCGTGGCGACGACAAACCAGCCCCGGCGACTCCGCGCAATTGTGGCACTCGCGAAGCAGTAAAAGTAGAAGTAAACGAATATATTTTCTTTCCTGAGTAACGCTAGCAGTGCAGCCTACCTCACAATATATTTAACAAATGAGATATGCGGCCGATTATAGTACATATATACATATATATATACATATATATATATATATATATGTAATGTGTGTGTGCGTGTGTGTGTGTGTGTGTGTGCGTGTGTGTGTGTGTGTGTGTGTGCGTGCGTGCGTGCGTGCGTGCGTGCGTGCGTGCGTGCGTGCGTGCGTGCGTGCGTGCGTGAATCCCGCAGTGCCGGCTACTTCGCGACGACCGTTATATAAAACTATATTGGAACAGAAGAAAACGCAAAAGCAACAACACACATACACAAAAAGCAAATTGCGTAGGCCGCGACTTACACGCCCAATCGCGCAACCAGCAGCCCTTGGTTACGTTTGTCGCGATCTGTGGGGTCCCCACAAGCAGGACCGTTCTTATTAAATGTTTGATGTTTTTGTCGTTTTTTCTTCTTACTAAAGGTTGTGTTGTATCGTTTCACAGGCGTGAAAATTCAGCAAAGCGTTAAATATTAAGTCCATAATCGTAGTGCTGTGGTTTGTAGAACCTTTGGTCCTACATATTTTTGTTATATCGCACAATCCATGACTTTCATAAAGCGTTGAATCTTGATTGGAGATGGGAATAAATTCGTTAATTAACTATTCCTCACTCAGATTACGCGAAAGGCGTTAAAACTACACATTTTTTATTATTTGTACTATGTCATAAATGACATATTACATTCCCTTCCTTTCTTATTTCTTTTTTTTACAACTTCTCCACAAACTTTGCTCCGCTGTTAAAAAAAACAAAAACAAAAAAAAAACAACAACACCGCATTGATATTGATGAACCCGAGAGTCAGTGACCTTGCCCACTCCCCCCCCCCCCCCTCCCCACCCCCGCTCGAAAGTTTCGGGGGGGGCCGCGGCCCCTTCGGCCCCCCCTTGTGTACGCCACTGACCTATAGTATATAGATTGATTCTCTTGGCGTCGCCTTCGAACTGTTTTTGTATCTCTTATGTCTATACAAACTAACCCAATGTTCAACGTTAAGGAGATACTTTAACACTTTTTTCGCCTCTACGAAGAGAAAAAAAAGAAAAGAGAAGTCGTTTAGACGGTAAGACAAAACGTCTTCTAAAAATAAAACCATATAGATATTGTGTGGAGAAAATTTTCTAGCAGAAGTATAGCCTACAAAGAAACACATACGAAGGATAAAACATGGTTCCTTTAGAGAGAACGCAGTCCCGTTTACACGAAGCACTTCCCTTCAAGCCTTAATCAGTCCATCGGTGTCCAAGACTGATTTACTCTGCATACCCGCATCTCATGTATCTCTTCATTCAGTCTTTTCGTCAGTCAAAAGTTGAGACTGCTGTCAGTTCAGGGTAAAGTGCCGACTGGCGGCGAACACGCGAACCACGATGACGTCACTGGCACACACAGACTGCGCTGGATGGAAGGATGCGGGCTTCCCCCGCCACGTACTAGCGCTACGCTAGTGCGTGGCTACGCCACGACGGACGCGATTGCAGGTTTGCGGCTACGCGTCGAACTTCGGTTTTTTTTGCCACTTGAGGCGGGAAGGGGATCTACTAACCATGACGTCATGCGCAGGCCTTGTCTGCTAGGTGGCGTAGACCCGTTTCGAAATTGTGAAATGATGCATACATTATGCGCAGCCGCCATTCTTGAAGCCTGTGATTGGTTCCGAGTTGGCGCCGAGCCCTGACGCAGCACTCGCGTCCCAATGAGTTTCGATCCGAGTATACATTCAGAGTGCTGACGAAGCACTCATATCCAGCGCAAGCTCACAGTGCATGACCAACTAATGGCGGTCGCACATAATCTATGCATCATTTCGAAATTTAAAAGAAAGGGCCTATTGGCTGAACCCACCCACAACGCCAACGACGCATGCGGAAAGAGCGAGTGAAAAATAGGGAGTTTTCGTAGACCGCGTTCCCCCTCCGCTAAGCGTTCCGCAACGAAGAAGTTGCTACTGCGCCTGCGCGCCGAAAGCCTTGACTGTGGTGTTCCCGCTGTCGTAGCGGGTTGCGGAGGGCCTTGCGGGACGACGAAAACGATCACGAAAATGTCACGAGGCAACGAACGCGAAGACACATATATGGTGGGAGAAGCGTACACGAAGCGAGGGAGAAGCGTACACGAAGCGAGGGGGAAGTTACCAAGCACGGGGCTTCATGATAACGTGACGACGCAAAATAGCAAAGTCAAACCTGGAGTGCGCAACCGGAAAAAAGACGCGAACATCTCTTAACGAAAATAATCCCTGGGGATGGGGAACAACAGGGACAAAGGACAAACACAAATCTCTAAATACAGCTAGGGGACTGGTGCGCGACCAAAAACATCCGCCCGGTCCTGGTGGATTTTCGTGATTCTTGTCCAGCTCGCTTGCACCTTTGCATTTAATTGCATTATAATTATAACTTCGCGTTCTATTCAGGGTCGAGCGCTAGTTTTGGCAGGGCTTCCTTTCGGAGAAGCTATAGGTTCTCTTCAGATAATATCATGCACGCGAGTCCGGACGTTTTTTTTTTTTTTTTTTTTTTTTGTGTGTGTTACTCCTTAACATGTGTAGGAAACGAAAACAAAAAAGAGTTTGCGAAACGCATAATATTTAAAGAGAAAAAAAATATTTTGAGTGCGCCAGAACGACATATTCAATTTCTGAAGTTTTTGAAGTCTATGTTATGTTTGGTGACACCTATTAGGCAAACTACAAATATCAGAAGTCTCAAATATTTTGAACTTATAATAGATCGTGGGAACTATTGAGTGATATATATGTACAGCATTTGTGAAGGTCATAACTTTCGCGTCAAAGATGCGCAAACATGGCTCCTTTGACGTTTTGTCGCCAATTTTTTTAGCCTTCCTCTACAAAACCTAAATTGCTGCAATATTAAAATCTATGTCATACATACTTGTTAAAATGTTATTTCGAGTGATATATAAATCATTGCTTTATCTCGAAGATTGAAATTTTTATGTTGCTGCAAACTTGTTCTAAGTTACAAAGTTAAAATATTTAAAGGGGGAATTAAGTATATATATATATATATATATATATATATATATATATATATATATATATATATATATACCATCTTCGGTTTTTTCTTAGATTTATAGTGATAGTTCTACACCATACTCTTGTGTTTATTCATGAAAATCATGTTGCATTATTTTGTTTCCTTCACAGTTACAGCGCTGTGAAGTGTGCCTTCCACGCCGGCATTTTGCCCAATGTCACGGACGTGATTATCTTTTGATTCCGTGCATTCTTTGACTAGGTATATTTTTGGTGATGTATTCGGGTATTGGGCTCAAGTTTAACAGAACCTGCGTTTTTCGTCTTTTTTTAAAATTAATTTAACCAATAAACCTGTTTTACCGTTTAAAATTACAAGTTCTGTGAGCTTTAGCTGAACTTTTTACACAAAAGTGGGGAAAAAAACTTGTAACCGCTACTACAACTTTTCTTTTTTTACAGAAAGTAGTAGAAAAGTAGGAACAGTGGTGCAAATTACACGCGAATATTTATACATAAATTCGCGACGAAGTGGGAATGTTTGAAATACCAAGCTTATTAGACTGCTATTCATGAAGGTTGTACGTCCGACTGACCAAGGTAACCCTGTGACTTCACTGGCACTTCGAGCAAGACGACCGTTAAAATTAAAAGTATTTTGGATTATTCATTCGAGTAAAATAAAAAAAAGTAAAAAAAGAAAATAATAATGACTAAAGATATTGAGCGCACTAGTTGCCCGCGTTGGCACGAGGGTGTATTGAGAAGTCAGTTTTTTGCGCCTCTTTAAACCAGACTGACAAATTTCCCTAAGCACTCACATGTATTGCAATAATTCCAACCTGCGAGAAAGTCGGTCAAGTCCAAATGAAGTAAATAGGGTATGCACGAACTGATTGACGCTGTCTCACGGCCGCAGAATTTTCGGGAGGAGAATTCGAAAGCCCTAAGCTTGCAGAGAAGGTACTACAACTCCGGCTCTCTCATTGTCTTAGCTTAGGAACGTGGCAGCCAGCTCTTCTTCGAACAGCAGACAAAACTAGGCCTGAATTTATCCCGGTGAAACAATCGATAATCACGTTGTCGGAGTATTAAAAAAAAAAAAAAAAAAGCTGTTTTCTCGCCTCGCATAGTTCGGCGTGACAGATCGGAAAAGAAAAGCCAAACCGCTAAGGTTAAAAACCCACACTACCACCCATGAACCTAATTTCAAATCCACAAGGTTTGAAGTGCATCCGATGTAACCCTGTCACAACGTGACCGCAGTTTGCAGGGGGACATACTATCGCTTTGACTCGCTGGCGGCACCGGTGTTAAGTAACACTTCTGTCAATATACTATCGTCCCCAGGAGCCAACGCCGGCGTCAAAATCGAAATGCCGCGAGCCCTAAAAGCGACGCGCGCTCAATACTATCGGCACCGACCGAATCGGCGCTAAATCAGAAAGGCGACGGCTCAGCCAGAAAGCCAACCCCACGAGCCGACGATGTCCCGTCTCGCAAACCTGAAGATGGGTTTTATGGGAGCCGGAGACGGCACGGACCGCAGAGCACACGCAGTTATCGCCTATTCTCTCCTGGTGCACTTTTGTTTTCGGGAGAACTGATTGGCACGTGCTTAGACTTTCTCTGTACGTTGCTTCATTAAAAAAAAAGAAAATCTAATAACCCATTAGCTTTCCTTCTTTCTCTCTCCTGCCATCCTTTTGGGAGGTCGCGGAGTATTGCGATCGTGAGACAAGACATCACGCGCGCTGCGGCCATAAACAAAAGAAGTGGTCGCCAGTCCCGTGTAGCTGCGTCTTGACAGAATGTCTTCAACCTTGGCAGCGACTTACAGCGTCCGTAGAATATATTGTGCTGCCTTAACAAACACAGAAAGAAGACAGCAAAGCAGAGAAAGTTGCGCAGTGTGTAGATCCGGATGTGAATTCTCCGAAGAAGATCGGGCAAAATCCTCCAGTTCATGCACTGCCTATTTATAGCCGCATTCGGGGTTGACCGGTTTTCTCGCACTCGTTCGAATTAATGCAACCCAGGTGAGTGCTTCGCGGAATTCGTCAGTCTGGTTTTGACGGACTTCTCAAGAGGCCCTCCTGCCAACGCGGACAATTATAGAGCCCTCGATATCTTTACTCATTACTTCTTTTATTTTTTTACTTTACTTTATTTCGTGTTTTTCTCAGTAAAATAAATAATTTCAAATATTATTCATCTTAACGGACGTCTTGCTGAAAGTGCCAATGAAGTCGCAGGTTTCTCTTGGTCAACCGGACGCACAACCTTCATGAATAGCAGTCTATCGAGCTTGGTGGCTCAAACATTCCCACTTCATAGTAAATAGAGGTGTAAATATCCCTACCTAATTTCCACCGCAGTACTTACTTTTCTACTACTTTCTGTAAAAAAAAATGTAGTAGCGATTACAAGTTTTCGTCCCTCTTT
Organism: Ixodes scapularis; assembly: GCF_016920785.2. Lineage (NCBI taxonomy): Eukaryota > Metazoa > Arthropoda > Arachnida > Ixodida > Ixodidae > Ixodes > Ixodes scapularis. The sequence goes on along the minus strand of NW_024609879.1, from coordinate 109,240,423 downwards.
TGTGGAAAAAGTTAGGCTAAAGCCCAGAGCACTTGTCCTTTCAAAGGGCAAAACAGGATTATTGGTTAAATTAATAAAAAGTACGAGCAACGCGGGTATTGATTTATTTAGTAGAATACTCGAACTTGAGACCAATGCCCGAATACAGCACAAAAATATATCTGGTCATAAGATACACGGAATCAAAAGATAATCTACTCCGTGGCATTGAACAAAGATGCCTGCGTGGATGGTACATTTTGCAGCACTGCAACTTTGAAGGGAACAAAATGATGCAACATGTTTTCCATGAATAAACGCAAGAGTATGATGGAGAACTATCGCTATAAAATTTAAAAAATCGAAGTTTTTTTTTTTATTCTTTTTTTTTTTGAAATTTTTAGACTTTGTGATTTAAAACAAGTCTGGAGCGACATAAAAGTTTGAAGTGCCGAGACAAAGTAATGATTAATCTATAATTCGAAAGAGCATTTTAATAACAACATAAGACATAAATTTTAATATTATAACTATTCAGTTTTCGTAAATAACGCTCAAAAATCTAGTGACAAAACGTCAAATTAAGGAGCCATATTGGTACATTCTTTAGGCCAAATATATGACCTCCACAATGCTGTACAGACATGACCCAATTGTTCCCATGATCTATTAAAAATGCAAAATATTTGAGATTTTTTTTATGTTTGTAGTTCGCGTAGTAGATGTCACCAAGTATTACATAAACGAAAACTTGAAAATCGAATATGTCGCGATGGCTCACTGAACAATTTTTTTCTTTAAATATTACTTTGCAAAACTTTGGTTACGTTCCCTACACATGTTGATGAGCAACATGTAAAATAACTAACAGAAACAGAAAATACGTCCGGACTCGCGTGCATGATCTTATCTGAACAGAGCCTATATACGCATAACCAATATTCACACCGTCGATTGTGGCACCAAGTTCGTCCGTATATCATTACCGTGAAACAAAATACAATATACTCTGTGTTTCCGTTGCGCTTGAAAGACACTGCATTAAAGGAACTTTTTTTTTTTTTTTTTTTTGTAAAATTAGGGGGAAGGCAGGAATAGAGGTGATACAAAATTTTACGTTTCTAAACAAATGAGGTGTGCGCGTTGCGTGGGGTTCTGGCGAGTGCGAGTTCGCGAATCCCAGTCGCGATCCCATGAAACAAAGACGATCTTGCAGGCAAGGGCCCCCAATTACCCAGCGTATTGTTTACCCTCCGCCGAGGGATTCCTCTTTAACGGTCCGACGACGACAAACGATGCACACTACAAGGTCTCGCAAACAGCCCTCCCGTCGATTCGTATCTCGACAATTCCCAGATGCCCAGCCACACTGTCTCAACCGCTCCCTCTCCCTTTCTATATTTTCTTCTCTTTCTTCCCCTCTCTCTCTCTCTCCTAACCCGCTGTCCCACTGCGCGCTACTCTCGCCCATCTCGAGCGAGGACGTCCCGTAATCCGAGCGTTGCGATCGTTAGCCCGGGCCGAAATTCTTTAAATCTTAAAAGATGAAGCCAGTACCGAAGCAGCTTTAGTTGGACATAGTAATTTGACCGAGCGAAAGTAAATTTCCGGTCCCTTTCGCATTTACTAAAGGCGTTCTGCACGTACAGCAATTAGGACGCCTTTATGCTCACGTCCGCCCGAAACCACAGGCTCCCAGCTCACGTTACACGCCAAGCCAAAAACCAAGGAACTCGCAACATCGTTTTATTTCCGTGGTGTAAGACCGTCAGGAGCTAACCGGCGAGCCCTTTCTCTCTCGCTTTTCCTCGCCCGAATCTGCTCGTACTTCTCCCCTTTCCCTTAAAATCGTTGGGGACAGAAACGATGTCGTAAGTGGAAAGAATATCCGCCCGACCGTAATTGGTATAACTACGCGACTCCAGCGTGGTTAGAACACCCGAACGAAGACGCCAAGATTGGTCTCTCCGAATCGTTCTAAGAAACGCCCCTCTGAGGGAAGGGAATCTATTAGTAATCTTCCCCTTGTCGGTGGTTTTCAAAGGGTCTACGCCGGGCCCATAGCACTACGGGTCGGAGAAATGCAGCTTGGGACTCGCGTACTTGCTGACGATGCTTGGACAACTTGGCTACCGCGTGCTCCGCCTGCTTCACAACAACGGACACTATACCAACACGGGGGCTGTGATCTCCCCCTCCTCCTTCATCGGCTCCTGTACCGCCGCGTCTTCGGTCGCTCCCGGCTGCAGCTCTCGTCCGCCGCCGCGATAACCCCCCCCCCCCCCCCTCCCCCTCATCTAATGATGACCGTCTGGCCCTTGGCTATGACTAAGATTCCTCGCTTTCGGAGTTCAGTTCCCGTGAGATTCGAACAGCGCTACTCCAAATCCACCTCTCGCCAAAAAAAAAAAAAAAAATATATATATATATATATATATATATATATATATATATATATATAATAACTAGGTGTTCTATTTTGTTACGCTTTTAATTCTCTGAAATTCCGCGTTTATTTTACGGTGTTCCCAATTTAAAAAAGAAAAAAAAAACATACAAAAATAATAAAGTACGGGTACCATGACCCGTTGTCCTAAAGGAATCTTCACGAGCTCTAAAAAGGCAAAGCCCTCTTGTCAGTATAGTTCGAGGCTTCAAAGGAAACTGAAGTGGTATCTTCTCAAGATCACTGACCCTGTGCATTTATGAAATTTATTTGTAAAATACCACGTTTTTTTTGTTTTTATTTTCTCTTTATTTTGTCGTTGTGACCTCGGAAATTATGAGTTTTTCCTATAAATCCGAATTGACGTAAAATATGCGTCGAGAGTTTTTCCGACTTTCTCGGATTTATCCCGAAATTATAGCTAAGAAATACGCGTTAGTATTTCCTCCCTCTCTCTCTTTCCTCATCTGTATTTTTATTTCTCTTAGAAGTATATAGTTTCGAATATATTGATCTTTAAATGATCACTTCGGCGTTTTCTTCAGAATCCTCGATTTGCCTAAAAATTTGCAAAACACACCAGCAACCATCGATGAAGTAGTAACTTAGATATTGGACCGAAATACTATTTTCTCGCCAAGTTCTTGCATTTACCATATTATATTGGTCATTACCGTGTTTTTCAAACTGAAAGTCGCTACTGGCAACAATGAAGAAAAAAAAGAACGTCAGTGGAAGGTAGCAATTCACTCTTTGGACTGTAGACTTTGTTCCCAACTGATTCCAAACAGCCTCATGGTGTCGCATAAATGCTTTGGAAGCTTGATCCAGCACATGTGCAGCAGCGCGAAATAAATGCTCGGCATAGTCCATTTTTTGGACTGCCCGCTCGAGCTGCAAGCTTGGCTTCCCCCAGACTTCATGGCACTGAAAAGCGCGGTATGTTTGAATGTTGGTTTCCGTTTCATTTTCACTTGATGATTTCACGATAACTATTCTGAATTTCGCGATACTACCTAGCATAACGAAAAGGATAAAGGCCGGTGATTCCGAAAATATAGTAAGTTGGGGTAGCTCAAAACATCGCCGGAGCACTTCATTAACACCGTTCTTTTCCGCGCTAACCTCTGTTCGTTCCGCGTGCCCTGCAAAAAAGAAAAAAATAGCACTTTCTTTTTTTTTTAACATGCGAGTAAGTTTTTTAGTATTCCTATTCCATTCAACATTCGACTTTTCGCCCACTATTCCAATCGAATTCGACTCGAGTTGAAGTTTCCCTATTCGCCCACCACCCTATTTTTTTTTACGAACGACCGTGCTTTAAAAGGACAAACTCAGTGACGCTGGTCAGAAGCGTAAGATGGGCATCGACAAGACTTCTTTGCCGACAACGGCACTTCGACAGACACTCCGGGGAAATTTATTCCTCATTCCGCGTCCGACAAGGTAATTTGAATACATTTACTTTAGAAACGTGCGTGCGAGTGCGGCCTCCAGCGAATATATAATGCCTCATTAAAAGGAAACCATTTCCGCTTCACAAGGAAATACGGCTTTAACACCTTGTTTGTAATTACGGTTTTCTACTAAAAAAAACTCACTTAATAAATAAATAAGTAATAATTCACTATCAAGTGTATACGTTTTTAGACAGAAAAAAAAGAAATAAAAGAAAAATTAAATAAACAAAATCGACTTCGGTGGCTTTTTTACGGAGAAAAGATGGAAAATAAATGTGTAGGATTCTTGCATAAAACACGATTTTATTTCGATCCGAGGAGAGTCTTTGCTACGATACACGTATGCGCGTATTATTTAAATTGTATAATGGGACCAGAGAAAAAAGGTGGCAAATGAACTGTCTTCTGTAAACATTGTATATTCTTTCTAATTTAAACAGTATCTCATTCTGACTGACAACATAGGTACAACAATAAAATTGTATATTCCTGAAGAAGGGCAACGACGGAAATGACATGTCCACGATTCTTTATTTTATTTTGACTTGAGAAATGAGTCTACGATACAATACACAAGCGTTTTATTGGAACTGTCTACATCTGACCAGGCTCTGTAGCGACCTCAAAGCCTCGTGGGCTAAAGTAGGAATTTACATACGGAGGTATGCAAGATCATTGATCAAATAAAACCGAACAATTCAAATCGAACAAACATAATTGCACGAACGATCCGACACCGAATTGTTCGCGCATGTGTCAATTGATGTAAAAAAAGAAAGAAAGATCGCTAAGATTTTTTTAGGATAGTAGTCGCATACCATTTGGCTACGCATATTAAAGGCGCGGTACAACGATATTCAGGTGGAACATTTCATCACTTTACACAAGATTACTGGCACCGGTGGGACCCAACTATACTCGAACACAACGCCATTGATCAAGAACCCTCTTTGTTGCGATTCCGAGTCAGAACATCCGACGCGTCACAACATCTATCGAGTCAAAAAATCCATTCGTGGACGTTCTCTCCCGATAGATCTATTGAGGCGTTGGACGTTTTGAATCGGATGGATGTTCTGACTCTATGGATATTTTTACTCTATGCATGTTTAGACTCGGATGATTGTTTGGACTCGATGGATGCTTTGACTCGATGGATGCTTTGACTCGATGGATGTTTTGACTCCGGAAGATGTTTTGACTCCGGAAGATGTTTTGACTCGGGTGGTTGTTGTGACTCAGATGGATGTTTTGACTCCGCTATCACAAAACCTAATGAATGTTCCGATTCGTTGAATGTTTTATCTTTCTGCGTGAAAAGCCGGCCGTTTTGTTTAATCGATTTTTAAGAGCATGGTAAGCAAGGACTAGCTAGACGTAAGTTCCCTAATGGAATAAAATCATTTACAAAGGAAGAAACGTTCATTATTTTATGAACGTCTGTAGGAAATGAAACAATGTGAGTTATATTGCAGACTTGTACGTAATCCGTTACAAGTAACGCAATTACTTGTAATCCCTTACAGTTATCAGTCATTTTGTGAGAGAATAGTTACATATTTTACAAAGTAATTGTCAAGTAATTTTCGTTCCCTATTTACGAAAGGGAATGATAGTAATTCGTTACATTTTCGTTTTCGTTCACGGGCCCGAAAAAAGCGAAAATATAAAACACCAACAAACAAAAAAAGTGTCAAATTTTTTTTTTTTTTTTTTTTGTAAGCGTGAGTTTTATTATTGTAATTACACTGTCAACGGGCGTTTTTCAGATCCTGAATACCTTTGTTCACGTCAGCTAAAACCTCAATTCGAATATTTTTTTTTTTTCGTGGTTTGGTTGTTTGCAAGTTGTAACTTCGTCAACTTGCTCGGCCACGGCGAAAGGGGAAACACATGCACTGATACAAAGAACCGAAATCTCGGTGCAAACACAGTATTGGGACATACTCCTGAGATTAAAATGTTTCCTTAAAAAAAAAAAAAAATATTTTAAAGTGCACGCAAGCTGGTAGCAGATCTGTGCGCGCCTTTTCTTTTTTTCCCTTCCCTCCTTTGCTTTTTTTTTTTTTTTTTTACAATATTAGGACACGTTGTCGATAACATATGGCAACCTTCAGGGATGGTGGTACTGCGGTGTGAGAATCGCGCTTCCTGATCCCTGGATAATGCTTGCACGTTCCAGATGTGGAGGTATTAGGTAAGACTGTCATTTGCGACTCCAGCAAAACAGACGGCATGAAACGGGAAAACCGGGAACCAGCCGGAACAGGTGCCGTTGCGCCTCTCCGCGTCTCTGGCGGCTTTCGCGGACACGTGTTGTCGGCGCGGTGGCGAACAATGTAATTTGACGAAGGTCCGAATATTTCTTAAGTTTGCCTGAGTGTTCATTAGTGTGGGGAAGCCTCAGTAGATTGTTTCCTTCCATCACGTGTGCGAAAGCCCGTTTATTCCACAACACACGGTCGCGTGCTTTCGATTTCTTGGATGGGGAGGAATCGCGGAAAAACGTTTTGATTTCTTGTCTGTCTCCAATCACATTCAAAGTGACGACTACTTGGTAACTGATAAGTGGTTTCTTTATAGGGATGTAGAACAGTGGACTGAGGACGACAGACGAGGTGTTTCACTCAAGGAGGCACCAATATTACTGTCAAGTGAATGGGAAGGTTCGATAGCTGCTTTTCTTGAGTTTGGTTGTGGTCGATTAGCTTTAAGATTGAGCCTCCAAGCCGGTCGGTGCGTTGGCTATTCATCTTGGCTGCTTTTCGCCGAAAAAGCCTCTGGACCACAACGAAGGAGTTGGGCTGATTTCGCAAATACTTGATTCCGGAAAACCTGCTCGCTGCATACGATTAATGAGGGATATTGTCTGCTTTCAAAAAGTGGGGGACGCGTCTCGAAAAGTTTGAAGCTGTCACGACATTATGATCTATCGCGGCTCCAATATTTATATTATACCCCCGTCGAAGCCAGCAGCAATTTACGTCTACATTGTTGAGGTTGTCCGGCCGCAAAAAATAAACAATTTCTCCGTTCAGGATTCGAAGTCAAGTTCGGTGCGTAAATCTCCGATGAAGACTCTCCCAAGTTTTTCCGCATTCAACTCCGTGTTGCCGGCTCCGTCTGTCAAATATACTTTTATCCAGCAGTTCACCTAATAGCTAGTCAACTAAGCTCATATTTCAACGCGAAGAATATACTAATATCGCTTTAGTGGGACATAGTACGTAATATAATACATAACCAGCATATTCGTCAAAATGACTTCTCGATTGCTACTAAAACCTCAATTTGAAATACGAGTATCAACTGCTTAGTGGGGCGCCAGCGGGTTAACATGCTCCTTGGCTCAAGAAGCGCTTGCTTAAAAAGGCGATGCTACAATTTTTTTTTTTTTTTTTTTTTTTTGTATTTTGCGCAAATTCCGCTTAGAACGGATCCCTGACGTTAATGACCTGTGAAATACCCGTTCGTTTTCAACACACGCAATCGAAGTAGCAGAAAAAAATTAAGAAACACGAGCAGAGTTCACCCCCTCAACTCGCAGCCAGAACAAGCGGCCACGTCATCTGGAGTCGATTATATGCCGCCAATGTTGATTATAGCAATGGGCTGGGTTGGCAAGGCAAAGAACACGCGCTGAGTTCCAAACATTGTTATGGTTCGGCTTGTGTCGTCATTGCAGCGATTGGACACAGGACACTATCCGAATGCTTCTCGAGCTATCGATTATCACGAGCCCGAATCGAGTGTCCACGAAATGCTCGGGTCCAATCTATGAGCCGCATTGAAATATCGTCACTGGGCGGTACTGCTACCGCCCAGCTACGTCATCAGGTTTTGCGAAGGAGAGATTGAATGAAAGCACTCGGTTTTGTCCTCGAAATTACAGCGCAACAAAGGAGTTTCTTGGCCAGTGGCGTTGCGTGCGAGTACCCTTGAGTCCCACTACACTCTAAAAAAAGTTTGTGCGTCTACTTTCACGCACAACACTCGGAGAGCCAATCACCGCAACTTACGGAGGCGGCTCAGCGAATGAGAATGCCGAAACATATGTTTAGACCGAAAAACGCAGTCTGAGTTGTGACATTAAACAATGCAAAACGTCACGCTTGCATTGCTTAATGTCACAACTCAGTCTGCGTTTTTTGGTCTAAACAGATATTTCCGCATCGTCATTCGCTGAGCTGCCTCCGTAAGTTGCGGTGACTGGCTCTCCGAGTGTTGTGCGGGAAAGCAGACTCACGGGCTTTTTTTAGAGTGTATAGTGCCAGCAAGCTCGAGTAAAGTGAAAAACATTCCAACTGCATATCGTTGCACCGCCCCTTTAATTTTCGTAATTTTCCTGCAGCCTGTGTTGTTCACCAAGCACAAGACGCACAAAAGCTCGATTTCGCGGAGAGAAAAGTCACATGGCCGAGGCACGCGAGTTAGCTGAAAATTACTCTAGGTGGAACAATTATGTAGCCATCGCCGCTTTCCTTAGCTGATCAAAACTGATTAGAGTCTATTACAGTCTCTCCGGAGCCGATAGTTTCGGTTTTGAACGAAATCTCGGAAAGAAAAGTTTGAGATGAGACGAACACAAAGCAGCGGGAAAACTAAAGTATGCTCTACAAGTTTATGTGCACCGGCTACACTTAACCGTCACAGTTCAAATACCGATAAAATTGGGCGTTAAACAAAAGAAAATCTGTTAAATTGAATGCGCCACCCGTTGAGGCGGCCCGGCCGAGCCGACGTGACCTGTTCCCAGCCGCCATTTTCGTTTGGTGGTGGCGCCCCCTATAGGTCGCTGGAGTCGCGAATATAGCTCGTAGTTCACAAAATTAGAATTACTGCCGTCGCTATGGGGGCACGCTGCCGTCGCTTCACCTAACATTTAGCTGAAGAACACCGAGCAGTGTTACGGCCGACCCGTGCGACATGTGTTTTGAACGGCATCAAGGAACGGTAGGCACGGCATACGTGCTTCGACATTACCGATTTAATCGACATTACATCTTTGTTTTCTGGGGGATCCCCTGATATTTTTGCTGGTTGTATTTCCAATAAGCTCATCCCCTTATTCACCGACGTCTCTCAACCAAGGAACGACATGTGTACAGAGATAATGGAAGGCTGATATAAAAGCATATCAATAGCTACCCGACAAGCATTCGGGTAGTGTACAATCGCGGCAATGTCGACAATAGCCGAACCCTAACAATGTCTGGAACTCAGCGCGCGTCCTGTGCTTTGCCATCCTCGGCGTGTGGCTATGATCAACGTTGGCGGCATATAATTGGCTCCAGATCACGTGGCCGCTTGTTCTGGCAGCGGGTTGAGGGGGTGAACGCTGCTTGTTTTTCTTTAATTTTTTTTCTGCCACGTTTATTGCGTGGGAGAAGTACGAACGCGCGTTTCATTGATCAGAAACGTCAGGGGTTCGTTCTAAGCAGTATTTGCGCAAAATGCAAAAATTCTTGCAATGCCTCTTTAAGTCTATTTAAAGGTAAAAAAACCTTTTTGGTTTAAGAATTAACCTAAAAATAGCTCGGTTAAAGGAATCCTCCGGCGTTTTCTTCGTAATCCCCAATTTGCCTAAACATTTGTTAAACACACCAACCAAGTTCCAACAAACATCGCTGAAAAAGCAACCCAGCCAAATTATTTGTTTTTTCGGGAAGTTACTGAATTTACAAAATTTACACCTCACCGTGTTTTTCAAAGAGAAAATCAGTACTGGCAACAATGAAAAAGTAACGTCAGTGGAAGGCGGGGGTTCACTTTTTGGACTGTATACAGTTTGTTCCCAACTGATTGCAAGCAGTTTCATGGCGTCAAATGAATGCTTTGGAAGCTTGCTCCAGCACCCCCCGCATAAGCACGAAAAAAATGCTCGCGGCATTGTCCTTTTTTAGACTGCCCGCTCGACCTGCAAGCAGCTGCCTTCCCCTTACGTCACGGCACTGAAGAGCGAGGGAATATTTGAATGTTGGTTTTGGTATCATTTTCACTTGCCGGTTTCACAATAACTATTCTGAATTTCGCGATACCGGAAACAGTAAAAGCCTGTGATTCCTAAAATATGCTTAGTGAGGGAAGCTAAAAAAAAACGACGGATTAAGCCTTTTAAAAAGTCTCCATAAACATCGCGCACGCGATTTTTTTTTTTCTTTTTTGTGTCAGTTAAGTTTTGGGACAGAGCTGTGTGCCATGTCGCATGAATAAACTCCAAAAACGACCCCCCCCCCTCCCCCCCCCCCCCCCCCCAAAAAAAAAAGATAAAAATAAAGCGTTTCCCTAATCGAAACTGCTTAAAATTACCTATGCAATGCTGCCGCGCATTGAGCTGCGAGGCAGCTTTACGTCTCCGAATTGCTAATACCTAATTACATGAAGGACTGAACTATTATTGATTTATTTTCTTTCGACCCCCAAAGCATTAATGATAAACAACCAGGGCGGCGGAATTCCGAAGACCTTTTTTTTTTTTTTTTTCTGTGTTAGAGATGATCATATATATAGTCCGCCGCGGTTAATCGTAAAGCGAAACGGTGCATCGTGGTGAAATTCTGAAGCGTTCTACTCTTATTATGTTTATATATATATAAAAAAAAAAAAGCGGGGTTCCTATGCCGTGTTTAGCGCATCGCGCCCCAACTATTTTTACGATCGCAACGGCAGTATACGTTCAGCGACGCATTCTGGCCGGGGAAATTTCTGCGGAAATACAAACCTCCACTTTCTTCTTCGTAAGTTTGTGGACATAAACCTGGGGGCGCCTTAGAAGTTCTAATCGTGGCGTATAGGTTGGAGGAGAACACAGAGTGCGTCGCTCAAAGCCCCGTTGTGCGTTGTTTGACAACAACCAGTAAAATATCGTTCCTTTCAGCGGAAAGGCGCGCGCAGAAAGGCCCGTTTTCCCACACTTGCGTTTGCTCACGACCGAATTCTTGTGATCTCTTAAGAACCGTTCACATTCTTGCGACCGAGTAAGACCGGGAAAAACCAGACCGGTTTTTAAGCCTCTTGCAATCTCTTATGGCGAATTCCACTGGGCGTTTTGGAGCGCGCCGGGATCAGTTGACCAGATCCGGACTGGAGCACACGATCCGAACGGGGTTGCGCCGCCTACGGATCCCCAGTGGAACATGACCACTGCTCCGGGATCGGCGGATGCCTTCCCGTCATTCAACTGCCCGGGAATCCCCTTTCCGCGGCCGCCGCGGTCGTTTCGAAGACGTTTTCGGAATCGCGACGCTAACACACGTGTTCGACGCACGAGCGGTACGAATGGCTCAGGCGCTTCTAGCAAAGAATGCCGCAATGCCCGTAGCGCGGCAAACACCTTCTCTTCTTCCTGGAAAACGAACCGGCTGTCGAGCCAAGGGGTAAGCAAGCGGCCATTACGAATCCTCCTGATGTCGAGACAGTCTAGGAGCCCAGCCCGCGACGTGCTTCTTCTTCTTCTGAGGCGAGATGGGCGAGATCAGGCGAGATGTCCCACGAGAAAGGAAGTGACGTGTGTGCGCCGAGGGCTGGCCCGGCTGGCTTCCGGTTGAATCCGCCGAAATCGTGGGAGCGATTTTTCTCGGATCCAGATCGAGATCCGGAGCGGGAGCTAATCCAAAATGACCAGTGAAACACGTCGGTCTCGATCCCGATCGCCCAGTGAAATAGACTCGCTTTAGAAAAGTCGATCCCGGCGCGCTCCAGAACGCCCAGTGGAATTCGCCATTAGGACCAGCTCCGCTGCATCGCATCCGGTCCTAAGAAGTCGCAAAAGGCTTAAAAACCGGTCTGCACTCTAAAAAACATCTGTGCGTATACTTTCACGCACAGCACTCGGAGAGCCAATCACGGCAACTCACGGAGAAATCTCAGCGAATGACGATACCGAAACATATGTTTAGACCAAAAAACACAGTCTGAGCGTGACGTTTTGCATTGCTTCATGTCACAACTCAGTCTGCGTTTTTTGGTCTAAACATATGTCTCGGCGTCGTCATCCGCTGAGCTGCCTCCGTGAGTTGCGCTGATTGGTTCTCCGAGTGTTGTGCGGGAAAGTTGACGCACAGACTTTTTTTAGAGTGTGGTCTCTCTCGGTCGTATACTCGGTCGCAAGAACGTGAACGGCGCTTTACGATCACACTTGTAAACGATACTCGTTTAAACTTGAATTTGATTACTTTTTGGTGGAATTTCGTAGTAATTTGATTAGCTTTATTAGGCAGTAATCACACGAGTAATCTAATTACTTTTAAAAGTAATATTATTACTTGTAACCGTTGCAATTTCTTTCTCACCCCTTTTAACGACACGCATTGTTTCTACGTGTTTTCTACCAAGGAATCCACGAACCAAGTCTATGACAGGATGACGGCTGACCAAAATTCATGGATTAAGAAGATGTGTAGTCTATAATTTGGTGATCCCAATTCAATTACAGACAATACAACAGATTTTTTTTTTGTTTTTTTTTTGCTTCGAACTGGCAGAAACATTTGTCGTTTTTGGAACTTTGAAGTAATCGGAAAAGTATCGGTTCCTTTTTCAGGTAAGGGCCAATTACTTTTCTTCGCAAGTAATCAAATAATCTAATTGTATACATCTTGAGGAAGAGTAAATGTAATTGTAATTGATTACTATTTTCGAGTAACGTGTGCAGGACTGCTTACGACGAGATAGAACGCACTTCCACGGTCGCGCCATCTATGAGGTCACCCTGGAAGTGCAGTTCACTTTAGCGATAAGGTTTGGCGGTATTTGCGACATTGAAGGCACATATACTATCTATGATAAATAGTCGTTTATATGCATTGTCAAAAGACTTTTAACAAAAAAAATATGCGCCATAAAAGAATATAAATTATACGGAAACTGAAAGTGTTAAAGCTTCCAGATGGATGGCCAGTGCGCTTTCCGGTCGTAAGAGAACTTAAGAGGTGTTACGGCACACGGACGTAAGGGGTTACAAATGTATGAATCATGCCTTTCGAGTGACGGCTACCACAAACTTTAGGTATTGGCATAAAACATAAGATATATCTCTCGCACGTTGTACTGCCCTATAAATTCAAAAGAAAACAATCAGATGACTTATATCCCCACAGTATCATATATATATATATATATATATATATATATATATAAAAGCACCATATGACATATATGCATTTCTCTCAATTAAGAACGCACAGGACAATTTTATGTTTGACCATGATTGTATCCTCTACTTCCGCTGGCATATGGGAAATAAGAAAAAATGGTTTTCTGTCACCTGTCTATAATAATTTTATAATTAGCGATACTTTAATTAAATAGTTGGAGCGGACAGCAACGACAATATTTTCTGCGCTGTTATGTGTTGTATGCGTATAATACACAAGTATGAAATAAGAGAGATAGGGTTTTAACCACATAATTCTCAGACTTTTCTTCGTAGCGACGTTTCGTACGGTGTTATATGAGGTATAGGTTGTATGTGTGCATTTATTTTCTTCAGTAGGGTGTGTTTGCTCTTGGCGAGGAGGTTGAACTATAGGCAGCAATACCGTGCTCTGGGAAAAAAAAACAATTAGTACATTGCAACTCAAGAAAAGCAGGAGACAAAGCCCTTCCCTCTTTCCTGGAGTTTGCTGGAGCTGGAGTTTGCTCTCCTCTCCAGCATTCGCTCTGCTAATGTGGAAAGAGGGAAGGACTCCGTCTCCCGCTGGCATTGAGTATCAACGGACTATAGGTTGTTCTTTTTCCAGAGAAAGGTTTTTGACCCCACAAAAGGCGTGCGGACTTGGTTCTTTGCGTCATCTTCCATAAATGGAGCGCGAGGCACGGTGTAACGTAAAAAGTGTTAACTTAGTGACGTTAGCGAAAGCGACAAGCCGGATCTCTGTCGAAAGCAGTCGTCAGAGGCACTCTGGTCTAGTCAAAGGATGTGAGCTTGACCCACTCCGGCCCTGGTGCTGAGCAGGTGCTGGACACATGCAAGGCCGGAGTGGCAACAAAAGAGCCCCTCCTCGGACGACGGAAGAAGACGAGTCCCAGCCGAACACCGACGTGTCGTTTGGCAACGTCAGCCGAGCGCTGCGTCATCGTTGTTGTTGTTGTCCCATGGGTGTACTGTCGAGACCGGTTATAACGAAGTCAACGGGAATCGGAGATCACTTCGCTATATCCGCTGTTTCGTTATAACCAACTTCGGTAATAGGGAATTGTAATAGACCGTTTTTCTCTTCCGCTACGGTATCAGTGAAGAAAACGCCGCAGCTGCGCATGCGCGCCGCCAGCTTTGTCTGCATAGTGCAAGGTCTTGTGGCGGATTACGCAGCGCTATCCGGGTGATTAGCGGGCTGCGGAAACGGTCTACTACAATTCCCCACTGGGGAATTGTAGTAGACTAGTGACCGCTTCGCTGTAGCCGCTATTTCGTTATAGCCGACTTCGTTATAACCGGTCTCGACAGCAGTTCTAGAGTTAGTCGCTAGGGGCGCGACAGTTGGATCTTCCTCCACAAATTCCAGGATCGAAGCCGCGGTCTTCTCGCCAACTAAGAACAGTAAAGAAAAACCTTTGGGGATTTTCCCCTGAACAGAGGAAGCCGTGGTTGAGCGACGGTATGATTAATTAAACGATCCAACAGACACCCTTTCCCGACAAAATTGGGAGTACTCCTTTTATTATTATTTTAAGTTAGGAGGACAATATTGCTTTACATTATTCAGACGGGGCTTCCCGGAGTGCTAGCTAAGTTCTGGGAAGACATTAAAAGACAATAAATCAGTGTTTAGGTTTTAATGAACCGTGCGTCCAACAAACACATGAGTTGGGCATCGGAAATTCGTGTAATGCTAGCACCTGGGTTAATTAAAAGCTGTCGGAGTGCGTAAAGACAACGCAGTTGCTGTGGCACATCACAAGCTGTGGCGCAAAACAATGCAAATCGTCATGTCATGTAGCTCTCTGCGGTGGCGCTACACGTAATCAAGGAATTTAAAAGTCAATGAACAAAACACGAAGGCGTCAAAGTTGGTAGAAAGGGCTGAAAAATAATGAAACTGCAGGAAACCTCTGAGTGACAGCCCACTTTCCTTCAGCCCTGGTGAAGCTGAGAAGGCTTAATCCTTCAGCCCTGATGAAGCTAAGACAGCTTCTTGAGCCCTTCAGCCAACTGACAAAGCTAAGAAAACGTATTCGGCCCTTTAGCTCTGGCGGAGTAAGGACAGCTTGATCCTTCACCTCTGATGAAGCTAAGACATTTTCGTCAGCCGTGACGAAGCTGGGACGTTCTCAGCCCCTTAGCCTCGACAAATCTAAGAAAATTTCTTCAGCCCTGACAAGGCTAAAACAACTTCGTCCGCCCTTCAGCCCTGACAAAGCTAAGAAAACTTCTTCGGCCCTTCAGCCCTGACAAACCAAAGACAGCTTCTTCAGCCCTGAAGAAGCTGTCTCAGCGTAATGTCGACCGCCCCTCTGACGCGTCCAGAAAGGTTCCCTTTGAAATTCTGACGAGTCATGAAGGATGGACGGGCGAGTTAGCTTTTCCGACAAGTCGGAGCAAGTGATGTGGCAATCCTTCATATATAAAGTTGTTGCTCCCATAATTAAAAAAAAAATTAAGCGTCCAAGACGCCAATTTTTACTGAGCTGCTGCTGTTGCTGCTCTCCCTCCCTCCCTCCCTCCCTCCCTCCCTCCCTCCCTCCCTCCCTCCCCGGGCACTGTTATATGCGGTTGAACTAGCTGTCGGGTGGCGTGTTCGCAGATGTTTCGTGCCTTAAAAAACAACTTTCTCAGCGCGCGCGCAGAGCCGCCACGACTTGTGAGCGAATGCTATTCTTTATAATATATCGTTTACAAAGATTCGGGTACGTCGTGTGAGCACCTGTGTAAAGCACACATGAAAAAAAAAAAGTTATAATCGTTGTAAGCTAAAACGGAAAGAGGCACTGCGCATAGTTAAACACAGCACGAGGTAGTATAGATCTTTCAAGGTTCTGTTGTCAGGAAAATACCGATGCCCTTTTGTGTTCGAAACGTACGAGTAAATCAAAGAATATCATACCTTAAATGAACGCGCGTATACAGGTATCTCAATTCACCATCAAAACGGGGACATTAATAACGAGGAACACAACTTTTTTTTTTTCTTAATACGGTTGTTGAGGTAAAACGAGTACGGAGATTAAAATTGAGAGGGCGCAAAAGAGACGAGCCACTTCGTAAGTCGTGCGCATTTAACTTTGTCGAAGAACGGATATAACCCAAAAGGACCCCGATTAAATATGGTGCAAGAATACCGCGACAGCAGCAAAACAAAACTAAAACTAGCAAAAAAGCTTCCTAGTTATTCCCGTATCAGACCCGAAGTCAATACAACTACACATATAAGAAGTCCCCTCATTAAATCCGGGAACGTGCAAGCGAATCCGAGCCCGCAAATAGGCCGAAGATATTGCGTAGTAGCACCCTAAGGGCCCGAAGACTTCATCGAAGATTCAGAACTGCAGCTACGTGCGCAAACGCGAGTACATATACAAACGCAATCCGTTAGAAGGCGAGTTGTCCCGCACGTTCGTATTTGCGCACAAAGACAGAACGCATGCAAACGAACCCGCACCACGAACAAACGCAACGAAGAGAAGATACAACGAATAACAAGTACAAAGAATTACAAATACAACGAATAACATATACGACAAATAGCAAATACCGCGAATAGCGAATAACACACGCAACAAATAACAAATAGAACGAATTACAAATGTAAGGAAACAGAAATACCAGGAATAACAAATAAAACAAATAATAAATAAAGCGAATAACAAGTACAAAGATAAACAAGCACACCGATTGAGGAATACAGCGAATAGCAAATACAACGAATAACGAATACCACGAATAACAAACAACACTCACAGTAAATCTAACGAAAGTAATCTAACATATCCGTATACAGAGTGAGCAAAGGATTTTGAAGCGCGACCCCATGGGCATATAAGGCACCGCGAAGACGTGCAGCTGCCTGCTGCGTTTACGAAACCCCGGGCAGCACCCCCCCCCTTTCCAGAGACAAGCCGACCAAATCAAGATGTGGCGGACTCTATGGCTAAATCTAGCCCCGGGCTTGGGAGCACGCAACCATGGAAGACATAGGCGGATCTAAGGGGAACCGAGTCTACGGTTGAGACCATTATTAACGAAGCCTTCTCTCGGAGGGAACGGACGCAAGAAACATGCACACAAAGGACGGTCATTGTTCGTAATTTCATATAGGACCGGCTTCTTATATAACCTTGTGCTTCTTGCTAAACCTCCAGTAACCGAGTTCAAGCGTTATATTAAGAAAAAAAAATTAAACAAAAAAAAAGTGTAGGAAGCCAGCTGAACGCAATGGCGGTTTCTTTTTTTATATATAACATCGAGCGTGAGGTGCCATTTCCCCATTTCCGGCCTGCCGTTAGGCCGTAAATGGGGAAATGGCAACTTCTCTTGGAGACCGTCGAGGAGATAGAATAGACCTATCTCACCAGTTAGTTTCGCTACGCCGCCGCTGCCAGCACGAATCATGGGAACTGTAGTATTTCTGTGCGCGCGACAACCCCCTCTGCGGAGCGGTACATTGGGAGAGTTCGGCCAGTTGATGATCTCGCTGCCGTGACGCTCCCCTCCCGAGTGAGCCAACTATGAGGGTGTCTCGTCGTAACACATCACCATACTCAATATGTAATATTGAGCTGGCATCTGTAACCTCTTTCAAGTATCTCGGTGTTCACGTCACTTCTAACCTATCATGGAAAACTCATTGTGATCATATAATCGCTAACGCAAATTCAATGCTTGGATATTTAAAAAGAAACTTTTCCTTAACCCCTATGTCCCTAAAACTTCTCTTGTATAAGACTTTAATACCTTCAAAGTTGGAATATGCCGCAGCAATCTGGGATCCAGATCACTCAACGCTTATCACAAACATCGAAGCCCTGCAAAATCGCGCCGCATGATTCATAGTCTGCAACTATCATCGCACCGCAAGTGTCTCACCTATGAAAACCACCCTAGCCCTGCCTCTTCTTTCCTCACGACGGAAAATATCTCGTATATGCCTCTTCCATAACATCTATCATTCCAACGCTTCACTGAAAAACGAACTATTCGTTAGCCCCCCCCCCCCCCCCCCCCCCTTTTATATCTCCCCGCATTGCGAAACCTCATTGCGAAACTTCAGCTTATATATCAACTCTTTCATCCCTAGAACGTTATCTGAATGGGACCACCTTCCCGCATCATTAGTAACTATTCCATCGATAGATTTATTTAGAAAAGCTCTAACTGCTCACTTTTGCTAGGATTAAAGGGACCATGAAATGACTTTTTTACTTTTTCCACATAACTTTTACAATAAACCGTCAATGTTCACTGAATGCCGAACAGGCATCCGTTTTCGTCTCGGTCTATTAACTTCTACACAAAAAATTAATGAAATATCGACTTTTTCTTGACCGCAAAACAAGCCGTGACGTACGATGTTTCCGGAACCGGAAGTTCTCTCTGCAGTAGGAGATGGGAGCGTTAGCGAGTTGGGGTGCGCCGGTAGGTTTTACTGCGCCGATGTCAAGGACGTATTTTCTGAATCGGCGCCTCTCATCGCCGCATCGCAGCTGAACGAAATTCAATGAGATACGTTGCGCTACAGCGACAGCATGGGACTAGTCCCATACGCCGGTATGCCTGTTGGGAAGTGCAGATGGGAACAATTTGCCGCGGCGTTTTTCGCGGTCTCGGAGATGCAGGAGCGAGCCGACGTTAAAAAAGATACGTTTGAACTGTCAGCAAGAGCCACGTAAATACCTGTTCACACTCGGAGCGGACGCGCGCGTTTGATGAAGTGCTGTATTCGCGCTGTTGGTAAGCGCTTCGGGACCGATCTTTTACAATTGCAACTCGTTACTGACGCGACACTCGGCAAAGAAAGGTTGGACCGGTATTGCACGTATACCTCCCACGAACTGTTACAGCTCGACAGTGACGTGCAGTCTGTCAGAATAAAAATTGCATACCAATAACAAAGTGTACATACCGTGCTACGAAGGTAATCCATACAGCGTTTATTTCAGCTCTATATCACACAAAACAAGGAGAGGATCGACGAGGGTCCCTTTTCGACGAGTGTTCGTCAACACTGCCTCGGAAAACAAGGGGAAGAGATTGACCTCACCTCTTAACCTAAAATTGAGGTCAGCGATCAAACTATAATACGGAAGGGTCCACAAGGGTAGCGCGGGCATATTCCATTCAGTACGCCAGCCGGTCGTAGGCAGACGGTCTTACGACGAAGCAACGCTGCGCCGAGTCGGAGTGCCTGCTAGGCCTATATTCTGAGAACTTCGTCGGAGCGGGATTCGCGGCTGTTGTCGCTCTTCTCGGGTGTTTGTGGATCCAGCGTTCTTGTTCGTCGTGGTTTGTTTTAAGTACATTTCTTTCTTGCTGCTTGAAGTCGGCACGCGCAAGATGAACACGTAGAAAAATAAACGTTCAGTCAGTCAGAGTTTTGAGAGGAAGGAAACCAAAGGAAATAACCGTTCTGAACTTGGCCCTGCCCTACTGCGCACGCGCAGTAGTTGCTTCGTTTACCACACGATAGATGGCGCTTGGCTCTCAGCATTATCAAATTTGGCAATTTTCGCCACACATCTCTAATTATGCTACAAAATGTGGATCTGAATATTATTTAACAAAACTTTTAGGAAACATTCGCCGGCTATTTATTGTTTACGATCGCGGTGCTGGTGAGGTAGGCTCTTTCCCAATGGGCGATGTGGATTCGGCTGACGTGCACCGATTCTGCGTATGCATCGTAGTGAAAAGGCAGAGCTTTCGAAGGAAAGAAGTCGCAAAAGAGTCCAGTTTTCTTTTAAAAGTCCTATAGCAAATAATTTTTTTTGGCTCCCTAGTCTTGTGTTTTTGTGTTCCTTTTCACACCTTTTACGACGTGCGGTGGATGAAATTCGATTTTAAAATCATTTCATGGTCCCTTTAAGCCGTACCAACATTTATAACGAAGTTGCCTCGTTGTTTCAATTTTATGCAGAGCCAATATTTTATGTCCACCCCCTCTGTAATGCCCCTGGGCCCTGAGGGTATTGAAATAAATAAATAAATAAATAAATCAGCCCGCGGCGCAGAGTGAGGAGCGTGAGCGCATGCGCGTGAACTCCTGGCTCCTTCCAGCTGAGCGAGGCGGGCCGCCATTTTCATTCGTTCGCCCAGTGGAATGCATGGGATCGGCATCTAAATTTCGCCTTTTTCCTTTTATGTCGCTGCCTCGGGCAAGAAAATGATACACTGTTATTCCTCGGTGGATTAAAAAGCCAACAAATGAAGTTTTCTCGACGTCTGCTGACCGCAAACCTTTATTCGGGCGAAAAAGAATAGTCGGCCCGTAGCACATGTACGACGCGTAGCTTCAACAGTGCTCTGTACGGAGAGAGTGTTGCGTCAAAATGGCGGTGTTCTCTTGCTTCCTCTCTAGCTCCTTCGGCGCCCTCCTCCCTCCCCTTCCTCTCCAGAGCCTTCGTCGCCACACCCACTGGCCAGACTCTCCCAATATACGGCACCAGGGCACGAGCAATCTCGTGCACTGGTGCCTGCATCTGTAAACTACAGCTATGGCGGCGTCACGCATGCGTGAAACGCTTAGTGATATCGGTCTACACCTAGATCTATCCCTTAACTATAAAACACACGTTAGGTGTCTTTTAGTTTTAAGCAAAGGCAAGACCAGAAACGAAAACAAATTGAAATTAACGAGCAGCGTTTACCTCCTCAAATCGAAGCCAGAACAAGCGACCAAATTATCTGTAGTAGATTATATGTCGCCAACGTTATTTATCATAGCCACACGCTGCTGAGGGTTGGTGAAGCCCAGGGCGAGCGCCGAGTTCCAGACTATATTAAAACCAGCCCTTTACGGTGACGTAGAGATATCCCTTTGCATATGTGCAGTGCGCGCTGTTTTCACGTGACCGGACGCGTCTCCAGTTTACAGCTCGCCCTCCCGCGGCGGAAACGGAAAGCGCTCTAGTGAAAGTCCCCCGGTTCTCCTGCGCAGCGGCCACGGCGGAACTGCTCGCGATCATGGCTCGCGAAATGTCATTTCGGAATGGAAAAAAAAAAAAAAAAAACACTTTTTGTTGCTTTAATGTAGTGCTGCAGCCGGCATGGGAATGGATAGTAATTCGAGAGTTCTAACACTGCGTACAGAAGCAAACGCTGTGCGTTTGCGTTAGAGTTGCGTGCTCCACGCAGCAAATGCGCGTCATCAATGTGCTCCAATCCAAGACCGCAATTTTGGGCACGCGCAGTATGGATAATAAAACTCACTACTGTTGTACCGGTTGCCAACGCCAACGAAAGGTGCTGCAGTAAGCAAACGTGCAAGCGGGCAGGCGTTCCTTCGGACTGGAAAGGCCGTGATTGGCGAACCGACGGCGCGTCCGTATTAAAGAAAATAAATGTTCTGGAAAGATTTATGATTAAAAAGAAACAAGAACAGAACACAGTCTCTTCGTTTTTTTTTTTTGTCTTTTTTTTTTCTATTTTTTTTTTAAAGGGGGGGGGGGGGGGGGGGGGTGCATTCGGTCTCGAAGGATTGGCGGCGACTTTTGAAGTTTTGCCGATTGTCAAAAGTCGCGACTTTCCCAGCACCGCTTCACCACAATTTATGTAATGTTACGTGGATTTCTCAGATTAGCAAGAATGTTTTCATTGGTTTTAGACTATTTTTACCTTATAGCTTGTTAATTAAAAATGCTGCAATCGGAACCACTGATGATAATTTGCACACTTTTGACTGCCTACTTCTTCGCGCGTTTCAAATTAGATCAAAAGCAACAAATTATATTAGAGCTTAAAAAACTACGTATTAATACATCTTGGTTGTATTATTAATATTAACTGCGGCATCATAGGCCCCCAATAAATGCTAAGATAACAAAAGCACACCATTTAACAAAAATGGAATTTCCTGAAAGGTTCCATATTTCTTTTTTAGCATATAAAAAACTCTGACGTCTTTATCAAGATAGACAGTCAAACACTGAAAGTAATATAAAGTCCTATCCGTCACGCGTTGCTTATAAAAATAATAGTTAAAAAAAAACCTACTTCTGCTGTTTGACTAAGATTTCGTCTTTGGGTTTTTTTGCTGAAAACCGACTTGTTTAATTTATACGTTTTGGAAAAATATTCTAAACTCATCACCCGTGGCGATATTTTGTAAAGTTTGAATTGATACTGTTATTCTTCTGCTAGAAATAATGTTAAAGCAATTAATCATCAAATGCCCAAAAACCCAATAAAAGGTCCACAGTTCATTATTTCACATGACAATTATCTAAGCGAGACAAGGCAGCAAGAAAATGCGGCAACATCTTGAGTTATGAAAGAATCCCAAATTAGCACCTGTACCGAGAAATTGAATCCAAAATAGTGGTTAGTTTCGGTTTCGTTCCAGAATTAAAACGCGCTTCCTGGCGTAGATACAACGTTAAACACCGTTTTTGTTTTCAGGGTAAAGAGGCGACCTGCGCTCATAACATTCTAGCTTCCTTGTATAAGCAGAAATAATTCGTGCCACTCAGTAAGGCCAGCACACTAGACAGGCACAGCAACTGGTACACCCGCACGCATCTCAGACCCTACCTATAACCGCCATCTTGGAAAACGAGTGGCGCCACCTACAGTGAGTTGGAGTCGCGCTGCCTACAAACAAGCGTGCGCAGAAACCAGACACGCCCGAGGCGAAGCGTCTGGACATGCGCACTAACGACTAGAGTGGCAGCGCAGCAGCGTGACGTCAGACATTTACGCGGGCGCCGCCATCTTGAATCGCCGAACTTCCAGTGTGCGGGAAAACGTCGTTTTGCTCTCGCCACACCACTGGGATATGCTCCCGTTTTAATTTGCTCCTTGCTTTTTATTCATTTTTTTTTTTTTTTTTGCATATCTGATTTGTCAACTACGTGGCTGGAGACGTGGGGAAACGAAGAAAGCACATGAGAGTAGATTAGGAAAGCCGGGATTTTATTTTACACCTGGAGGAGGAACCATAGTTTCCAGAAGGCGTGCAAACCTCGTAGGTCTTCCCGCGTAATCGCATTAAAAAAAAAAAAAAAAAAAAAAAAAAAACGAATATTTGAAACTATAACTTGTGTAACAGCTAAGATTAGCAGGGTTTGAACATAAAAATGGCGACGGCCAATGTTGCTTGATGGATGCAAAGGGTCTATTGGCGACAGTTAGAGTTTTATAAATGCGACTCCCTGAGCTTCGGGTACGCTGTCCGGAAGCTTGCGCTATATTGCTTTGTTACTATTCTAACTAGGGTGCCTTCATGTGCGCTAGTTAGAACACGCACATGAAGGCGCCCTAGTTCTAATGTTTCTGAAGTAGTAAAAAAAAAGAAGTAGTTTGGCTCCTCGCCGAACATTACTCAGTTTCCCTCTTCCATGTGTTGAATTATTATATATGTAGGTGCATGTTAGATTAGATTTATGTTAATTAGTCAAGACGTATAACTACAAAATCCTCGTGTTTTTTTGGTTTTTTTTCTTCCGCAATTAAATTTTGTAAGAACTACTTTGCGCTGCGCGTAAATACTGCGCCAAACCTCTTTTTTTTTTTTTTCTTGGTATGACTGCGAGTACAGGTAACGCAATTCAGGCATCGGTTCGTTGCTACGATACAGCCGCATCAAAGCGTCGAGCCATCACCTAATTTTTTTTAACGCTTTCTTTTTATGCCGAAAAGCAGGTTTAATTGTAAATTAACATATTCCTTTTACGTAAAACATTTCATCAAAGAGAAGAAGAAAAAAAATTAGCACACCAGTCAAATATCGTTTCTATCAGATCAAAAATACCTAAAAAAAAAATACAAAAAAAAAAACAAGGTTGCAGTAGGTCTGCTCTTTTCGATCGAATGTCCTTCCTAATGCCGTATCTTAATTGTTAATGAGAGATTATATTACGCTTCTGTTCTTCTCATACTCTAAGGTTTCCTTTTAATTGCTGGCAGTGAAACGTCTCCTGTATAGAATCGAGAACGAATAATTAGCTCGAAGTGCCCAAATCAGAAAGCGAAGTTAATTCATAGCGGTTGCTTTAATGAATTCAAGAATGCATTAAAGCACCTTCAACCTTTCCTTCTTTCTTTTTATTCGTGCGTGAATCTTTGAAGAACTTTAGAATAGGAGCGAAACCCTAGAGTGAAAAAAAGAATAACGAACATCAAAAACAACCAAAAGAAGCGGGTCATTTAAAATTCCGTTCCAATTAGTTTTAGACCACAGCTCTTAGGCGCCCGTTTCCGGGTTCAGCTACGTCGCAGTCGGCGTTTGCGTCGGCGTAACCGGGCGCGTTGCATTATGGGAAATTTTCCCGCTAAATTTAGCGGAGAAATTAACGTCACGTGACCTCAACACCAATTCAGGTTCCCCGCTAAATGGGAGGGCAGCAGGCGAGGAGGAGAGGACGGTACGGAGGGGAAAAGAAGTATACCCTCCCCTCCGTACCCTTCCCTACTCCTCCACTCAAAAGCTGGGCTCTAATTCGGCATTACACAGAATTGTAAATGTCTCTAATTCTTTACTGCCATTATTTTTAACGTCCTAATTCTCACGTCGATCGCTTTGCTATGGTGGTTCGTCCATCCGCTAATTGAAATATAAAAGGAGAACATCCGGTGCATTTATTGTCATTAACTAGGGTCAGAAATATTCTATTTTCCCATTTCGCAGGCTTCATTTGTCTACTTATGCGTACCCCCTCAATCGAAGAAATAGGCGACTCGAAAGCCAAGCTAATTTTCTTTCTGTTTCTCAATAAGCTCCTACTACACGACTAAGGTAAACATATGACCTCGTCGTGACGAACATCATGATCCAGTCTTGTACACCTTACTAAAAAAAAAGTAATCAATTACAACTGCTATTGTTTAAAACGTATCCAATTAGATTACTCCATTACACGAGAAAAAAAAACTCGCTGTTACTAGAAGAAAATAAGCGTTAAACCTTTCCAATTACTTCCCATTTCAAAAGAAAAAGATCGTTTTTTTTTTTTTTTTTTTCGTAATGGTGCATTTAGGGAGTTCTAAGGAACCATTTTTGCACATCCGATATACGGTACGCATGGCCTCTCCGGTGCGAACTGCACAAATGGGAGTCTTCTGGGAAAGCGCATGCGCAGTTGGTACCGGAGAACCCACGCGTACCGTATATCGGATGCGCAAAACAGTTCCCTAAACCTCCCTATGGTTGGATCGGAATCGCCCAACTATAAACCACTCATCTTTTTAACCCTCCAGATATTGATAAACCGTTCTCCCGTCGAAGACTCGGTTCGAGAATTCCTCGGTAAGAAACTCGTAGAAACAAAAAAGGCGCCATTAGGAGAGGGAAGGGGGAAAATAGTAATGGTTACAAGTAATTTCAGTATACTTTAAGAAATTATCAGATTACTGTCGTGGTTTCTTCCTCGTATATGAATTCAGATGATTACGAAATTACTTCAAAAAGTAATGGGTTACAAGTAATTTGATACTTCTAACGAGGACCACCGCGTACAGGTCTGATCATGGCGCACACATGTGGTGTACCGTATTTCTCGGACTATATACACAGTCCGTGGCCTCTATACATGCAAAAAAGTTTGAAATTTTACGCCCTGCGGACGATGTAATGGATGCGAAATATATACAATAATTTGTTATTTTCAAGATGGGTCGTTATGACCAGACGTGGCAGATTTTGTGCGTGAGAGAGGTGATTTCTTATGATACGAGCTCTGTGCGATAAGAGAGCGGCGGGCATAATTCAAGGTGCGCTGTGTATAAAAAAAAAAAACTTTTTTTTTACAAACTTTACCCGCGCGAGGTGAGGACTATATGTATGCACCGGATGCGCACAATCTAAATAAAAAGATTGTCTTTTCTGCAGAAATCTGTCTTTTCTTAACGGTCTATATATATACGCTTTGCGGGAGCTGTGCATGGGCGCCGCCATAACCGGCCTTCAGTTTTTGTTTCCTCGCATTCCCGTTTACATGACTTTATCATTACCATAGCAGGCCAGGTTATAGCCATCTTGGATTCTATTGTGTCCTTCTCCCCAACAATGGCCATTGTGGAGCCTCACCAACGTTCGTTTCAGTGGTGTGCTATCTCGGTTAAGACTAGAGAAAAGGTCAGCAATGGCGACTGTAATCCGACGCATGCGCAAAGCCTCCACACACACCGGGTGCGTACCGGACAATACCGCACACTATGTTTCACCTCGAGTCCAGACGCAGCCAATGATATACCAGCTGATGGGTCCAATCAGGGAGTCTCAAAAGCTCACCGTCGTGGCTGATAAGATCAATCAGACAGCATCAGCGTCATGATGTTCGTCGCGCTCCTGTACGTGTTCTATCATCGCTGAAACAATCAATCATGAACAGAAAAAGGCCCAGTGACTCGCGTTTTTCACGCTGCTTGATTTGCCGCATTAGCTCGTAGCGTCGGCTCCGTCTGGACTCGAAATGAAACAAAGTATAGAACTGCCACCACTCTTACGCAAGACTGCAAAAATATTAACAAAACAAAAAAAATTACTATTTTGTTTTTGTGTTGCTGCTTCTTCCTAAGTTGCGCGCTCCCTAACTAAACGGAAAGCTGAAACCAGGATGCTGCCACCAGAATAGACTTTTTTTCAAAAGTGGTCGCCATTTCGCCTGTCCGCCATTGTTTATGGAACACGCACCCTGAGCGTGTCCTAAACACGAGGGTTCCGTCAGCGTACGGGCGTGAACTCGGCTCGGCTCGAAACCCAATGCTGCGTCAATATTCGGTGAGAACTCAAATCCAATCAAAAGTTTCATGTCCGAGAAATGGTCATCGTCAATGATGCTTGATCGATATTTTTTTTTCTTGTTTCGAAAATTATTGAGACTAAAGCCCCTTACAAGTTTCATAAGTACTGCCAACCATTGTAATGGGAGGAACGCGCGAGACACGCGTCACGAGCGAGTGTGCACCGCCGCCATTCGCTCCCGAAAGTCGCATGATTCAGTGCATCCGTGACCGCTATATTTGCTTCCAAGGACTCTACGCCGCGTCCGCCTCGTGCAATGACAGATTTCACGCTACCTGCGAAGACAAAACGCATCAAGGGGCTCCTTATTCGAGCCAACAAAAGCGACCACAAGATTACCAAAACCCAAAAAAGAAAGGGAAGTTTTTTGGGTTTTTTTCGGCCGGCTAAGTAATTTAAGTATGACCTCCCTAACGTAGGAGCCCCCAATTCTAAAACTCCCTCATAAGTGTCAGGAGCCCAAATCGAATGCTCAGGCAGCGCTCACGTCCACGACTCCAGTGTATAAGCTGCACTTAAATATATTGTCACCGCGAGGATCGCAATGCTCTCTGACGAAATCCTGGGGATCGCATTGTTGACAACGCCAACAATGCGACAGCCGCAACTTTGTCATCAAAGTTCGCAAAAGACTAAAAAAAAATAACTCTGCTTCTGTTTTATTTTGATTATTTCGGCCATAAAGAAGCTTTTTGGGTAGTGGCGTTGCGTGCGAGTATACTTGGGTCCCACTAGAACAAGAAGGCTTGAGTAAAGTGAAAAGCATTCCTGCCCAACATCGTTGCACAGCCCCTTTAAGGTTAGCCTGCATCATTCCACAACTGGTACAATGCTTTATAAATGCGCAAACTGCTCATAAACAACTACCTAGCTATGAGCGCGAGGTAACATGACGGATCCGCTAGCAGACGACAGAGTTGTTCCCACTTATGGAGGGCCGCCAGCCCACCAACCTTGAAGCACTTCAGAAAAGGTCACCGAAATCCATTGTGGAAAACCGAGCGAGATTAACCCGACCAGTCTGCCATCGGGGATAGACTGACCAGATGTGAGTATAGCTCCCCAGGGGACTCCATATACGCGATGAACCGGCATTACAATTATACTCGTCCGCTAGACCGACGCCACGCGCCGTCCGGTCCGCCATATTGACCTCCTAGCTCCATCAATCACAACCGGCGTCGTTCACATAAAAGCATCCGAGCCGCTCGCGGCGTCCCAAACACTCAATCTATCAAACTTAATTGCTGATCGATGTTTGGCACGTGGCTTTACCGTCCTCCCCCATACCCCAAATCGTCCGAACAACTACCGTAAGTGAGCTCGGGTCCGCGGATGGCACTTAGCAGTTAGCTTAGAGGCCCCTGAACCCGGGTTCGGAACCGAGGCTAGGTTGGCCCGCATGTCAAACCTTGGGAACAGACCTATCACTCGACAGATAAACAACACCGCGCGGGAAGTTTGGCAAGATCGCTCTTACTTTCTTTGTTTAGGTTCCTTAGAGTTATGACTGTCCACTAAGAAAGAAAATAAAAATAAAGAATAGAACACGTGTAATAAAGAAAATAAAAGGTGTATGGTGAGCTAGTTCACGCTGCGGCCACGAGGATCATATTTCCTCCCAAAAGTCGTTTGTCGTGTTGTTGTTGTTGTTTTGTTTGTTTTCTTTCCCGCGGATTATTTAGGAACGTTGTTTGCGAAGTATATACTTTTGGTGCGTTAAAAAAAAAAGGAAACAGAAAGAAAAAACAAGGAAGAACGACGCACCAACGCACCGTTTACAAACACACACTTAAAATTTTTACACCCTTATTCGTGTAAATGGCTCGTCCTCTGGCTAACGCCTTTATTCGTGTAAGGGTGTTAGCCGCCGGAGGTGGTGAAAATCGTGTTAACTGCTAACACCCTAAAAACAATATGGCGGCCAGTATGCGACAGGCGATACGAGCCTGGCGAGCCGTACGCGGCTTCTCGCCGGAGCAAGAGCACACGGCTCGCACGCTCGTTTGGTGTCATCTGTAGGCGCAAAAAACTTTCCAAACATCTCTATGTCCAAGCGCCAACACCGCAAATAATACGAGTAAGGCCGAAACCGCTGGAGAATGAACAGCCAAGACTGTCGCCGAAGTCTCGCTCGGCCTGCTCGATGCCGGTCGCATTTTCATCGCATCAGAAGCGCTTAGAAAGAAGGGATAGCTTTACAAAACACTGACAGGCTGGCTTTATTGAACAAAACGCCCACTTGCCGTGGACGACAAGTTGACAACGAATCGCTCCGACACCCTCTGTCGACAGCGGCTAGGAGGTATCGCACTCGCGCTCCGTGTGGCTCTCGATTAACTATTGCCTGTGCTCACCTCTGTTACGTGCGTTATCCACTCATGAACGCTTGTGCGTGAACAGCGGCATTCAGCACCTAGAACACGCGCTGGGGAAGCCGCCTAACCTCCTTTTGTTGCAATCAGGCAGCATAACACGACGACACAGCTACCAGCGGAACCGAACAATTCGGAGCGATCAACACGACGGATGGACTAATGGCATCCAGCCCTCTAATAGTTATAGACCACCAACCGGCACACTTTTCAAATTGGGCGGCGACAACCCCCATCTAGCGACGAAAAAAAAAATTGATCAACATTTGAAAAAAGAAAACAGCAGACATTTTTCTGCCCACCGCGCGGTTACATTCACTTACGACATGGACATACACACAACACTGTACATACACAAGGGCATGCAAGCACTGATCAATTGCACAATACACAACAACTAGTACATACATCCTACTAATACAAACCAGCAAGTACCCCGAGCGGTATATATGCCCTCCTATTTCGCGCATCGGTTAGCCCGGTGACCACGCTGGTCTTAATCAAGATATGAAAAGATTACGCCAATTTTATTTCTCAATAATATTTTTTCTGCATTTGTCTTAGGTAGGTACACATATCCCTTAATAACTTCTTACAGCATAATGTATTATAATGATACGCGCCTAACTTCTAGTAACTCAACGTGAGTGACGAGAAAAAAAAAATCGTGTGAATTCTGTCTGGCAACCACACTCGCGGCGTGGTTGCTATGGCGACGCTGTCGGTACGCGCGCCGGCAGCCGTCCAGCTGGTTCGGCCGTTCGGCTACGGCCGAGTGCGCGAGTCCACGGTGAACGCCGCGAACGCAATCGAGAAAACAAAGCGTCGACTACTGAAGCTGTACGTAATCTAGTTTCCGCCCGTTCGCTGCCGAATTCTTCGTAGTCTTCTTCCGCCCGCTCGAAAGGGAGCAGCCTACCAGTCCGATTACCGCCGTGGCTTCAGTGGCTTCATCTTCGGAGGGAACTGTCAACTGAATTAGTTCCAAAACGCGGGTGCAACAGGCAGCGCAACGTGGCGCGGTCCACGCACAAAGTCGGTAAGTAAACAAAACACTCAATGCCGTTCCATTCTTTTTTTTTTTTTTCTCTACGGGGGCGCGCGGTGTTTCTGGGTGGCTCAAGGTATGGGAAAGCAACCGGAAAAATCGGCGCCTGATCGACCATGGGGCGAAAATTTCAAGGCGTATCGTATGCAAACGACAGCGTTTGCCAGTGGAAGACTCGGTCGTCCGTGGCGAACGCATTTTTAGTATTTTTAAGGAAGTTCTAGCTGCAAAAGAAAGGAGCGCCTTAAAATTTCACAAGGTAAAATACACTGCTGAGGAAACGACGCCCCTTTGCGTGCAGGCGCCGATTTTTCCGGCAGAGTTTAGCGCGCTGTGAAATGCAGTGTGCATTTAGGGAGAGTTTTGGCATAATATAATGTTGCTCATTGGAAATAAAAAAAAGAAATGCTGGCATCATATGTTTACAGACTCTTAGTTATTTTTGGAATCTTAAGTACCCTTTTTGTGGCAGGTATTGGACGCCAGCACATTTTACGTAGGAACGAAGAGTGGAATCGGGCCAATTCCCTTCCACATTAACATCAAATGAGTGCTGTGAAAGCAAAGAAGAAAGTGAGGGTGAAACAGTTCCTGCAGTAGTAAGTGCCAGAAACAAGAAAAGTGCCCCGAAGTGGAAAATATACTCGCTTGAAAAGGATCCAAAAGAAATAGAAGTTATCAGGTATACCGCCAAGCGTCACAGACCTGGACACTCCATTTCAGTTTTTTTAAATGCCCATGCCCTGATCAGCTGTTTACAGCAATATTTGAGGGGACCATCCTGTATTGAACTCAATGCCACCATGAACACCATTTTCGGGTTCTGGTCACACCTCCACGCAGGATGTCCTGCTTCAGATCAAGGAGGATATCCTTGACAGAATCTCCTGTACGACAACGCGGGCGGTCCTGGCCCTGGATATAAAGGGCGCCTTTGACAACGTCAGTCACACCCTGGTGTTCGAGAACTTGGCCTCAACTGGGTGCGGGCCCTGGATGTATGATTATGTGCGGGACTTCCTGAGCAACTGGATGGCCACCATCGGAATCGAGTCCATCCGCACAAGCACCATCCCGATACCGAGCAAGGGCAATCGGCAAGGCTCGGTCCTGTCACCCACCTTGTTACCTGGCGATGTGCAAGCCGCCTCCTCTACTGGAACGGATTCCCCGGATGAAGCATACACTCTATGCCACTCTATGTGGACGACCTGACGATTTGGGCTACGTCGGGATCGGACAGCGGGAGGCAAGACTTCCTCGAAGAAGTCATTGAGACGGTGCAGAACTACCTCGAGGCCGGCAACCTCCAGCGCGCCCCCGATAAGTCTCAGCTGTTGCTCCTCCGCGCGGGCAAGCCAATTCCCGAAGAAGAAGAAGGCGGACATCCGCCTCACGTTAAAGGATGTACCCCCGTGCCGGTGGTGAAGCGGGTTCGGATCCTGGGGCCTTCACCTTCAGCGGGACGGCGGACCCAAGTACACGGTCGACCGACTCGTCAAGACAACCACGCAAGTCATGCGCATGGTGAGAAGGATAATGAGTCACAGACACGGGCTCGAGGAGTCGGACCTGATCCGGCTGACCCAACCACTCGTCGTGAGCCACATCGCCTGCGCAAATCCGTATCTCAACCTGCTGTCGAGAGGTAAGGGCAAGATGGACGTGATTATTCACAAGGGGTACTAGCTGGCACTGGGGGTGCCGCCATACGCGTCGAACGCCAAGCTCCGGCGGCTAAGTGTAAACAACACCTTCCAGGAACTCGTCAACATGCACCTAGCCAGTCAGTGGGAGCACCTGGCCCTCACACTGAGTGGGCGGCATGCCCCGAGCTCGCTCGGCATCCCCATCCCCGCATCGCAATGCGAGGCTATCCAGCTGCTGCTGGCCCTTTGGGACAAGATCCGGGTGGCACCAATCCCGTGAAAGCTGAACCCATCTTTGCATCCAGGTCGCTGGATGGCTCCCGGTCCCTTGATTCCGCTTGGTCCTGTCGTGTAGCATAGGGCCCCTGGTAGCAATTGGGCTAGCCCAGCATTTAAGCATACTCCAGCCTTTTTGTATGTAAAGCAAAACAATTACTGCAACTGAATACTTCTTACCTGACAATAATCGTAGTTTGCACTGCTCAATGCCCTTCTGTTTTATCTAAAATACCGCAACTAAATACTTCGAGTACTGGTCGGAGCACTGCGGTGCAGGTGAAGTTTCTACTTCACCTGTTGCCCTTCTGTTTTATCTAAAGTACCGCAACTAAGTACTCCGAGTACCGGTCGGAGCTCTGCGGTGCCAGGTGAAGTTTCTGCTTATAAAAAAGTGTCTGCCCAAAAGCTTGCTTCGGTACCACAAGCTGCAACAGGAAGCCTGATGCAGAGGCTTTAAGAGCAAGCTCCATGCTTTGAATGTTGCTAAGCATGCGCGCTTGTGCAGTGCAACTGTCGTTCAGGACAACGTGCTCATTCTTGGCATTTCAGTTTCACTTGCACTTAAAGGGATGTTGAATTGAAATCTGGATTCCATAAAACACGGCGGCAAAAGCGTGTAACAAGATGCTACAAACACCAAAACATCACTCATACAGCGATATTTCGAATGGATGACCTTATTTTTAAAAATAGGAGGTGCATTTGACAGATTTGTTTGTCTTGTTTCTCCGAGAAGGAAAGGGAACGACCTCGCCGCCTTGAAAGGGCGAAGCAGAGAGAGGAGAAAACGAGATATCTCGACGTCATGCGCCTCATCGGTCTCGTTCAATCTCAACCTCTTTCTCCAAATACGGCCGTCCATTCGAGATATCGCCTTGTGACTACGAGTAGTGTTTTAGGGATTGTAGCGTCCCGCCTACGGCTTCTGCATCGTTTTCTGAAATCCAAATTTCGGTTCACCAACCCTTTAAAGGGAAACGGAGTGTGGCAGCGATGGGATGATTTCTTGTGTCAGCCGGAGTTGCCTACCATTACCACTGTAGGGCAGCAAAGGCTACAGGCATGCAAGAGCGACTTTGAGAAGCGCTTTTGCAGAACAAGAGCTTGCGATAGAGCGTGTACTAGCTCGCACTTGTCGCCTTCGACCGCGCTGTCACCCTGGCAAGCCTTCGGCAACACCTTCAGAATGCCCGCATTCTTCAAGAAAGCCACAATGTTATGAATATACCACAACAATGCCTGGCTTTTATTTTTTTCTAAAAAAGAGCATTTATGAAACTTTGAAAATGCAGCAGTGCACGCTCATTACCTTCGGTACTGCTTAGTACGTGCTCACTCACGCTCACCTTATCCAGGCTGAAAAGCTTGTGCTCGGACGGGGCATATTGAACACTGGTGGTGTCTTTTGACTGAAGTAATATACAAAGTATGAACAGGAGTGATAAAGAAACACAACATTTAATGCCGGTCATCTCCACTTTTAAAAAGTATCTCAACGTGAGATTAATTTGACATTTCGTAGTAAGGGTGATGAATTCCAGACAGGGTGACACAAACCGTTTTGATAAAAACGTAAAAACAAAATGTAACTACTCCATACAGGTGCCTAATAGTTTGATGACTGGGAAACAACACGGAGGACTAGAGAAATGTGATGAATATA
This sequence comes from Ixodes scapularis, assembly GCF_016920785.2. Lineage (NCBI taxonomy): Eukaryota > Metazoa > Arthropoda > Arachnida > Ixodida > Ixodidae > Ixodes > Ixodes scapularis. Next base: position 109,206,632 of record NW_024609879.1, on the reverse strand, counting down.
AACGAATAAAGCTGGTCATGAATTGAAGCATACTTAGGTATGTGAGCCACACAACTTGCAGCTGCCATCTCAAGAAAAACAAACAAAGCCTTTAATGATTTCGAAAATCGGAACAATCCTGGCAGGAGTTTCACAGACTTTGGCAATTGCACTATGTGATCAGCAATCAGGCTACAGGTGTTTTCTTGATTGTATTAATCACCTTGATTGCAACTGGCCGTAGCTGTGAGTAGATTAGAATAAGACAAAGCCTCTCAAGAAGGCAGCTCGTATTGTACGTCTTCTGGCCATGGGCGAAGCCGAAAAGCCAGTAGGCCGCCATGACCACAGTAAAGCCTTCGAAAAGCCAGGGATGGGCAGTATTTCAAATACAAGTATTTGAAATACGTATTTCAAATACTTTGTGTATTTTGCATTTGTATTTAACTACAAATTGGGTAATGTATTTGACGTGTGTATTTAAATACTAAAACGTGGGTATTTCAAATACAATTGTAATTAAATACAATATTTTGGGCTAAAATACGGCCGTCAAATTTATTGTCACTGTACAGAGCAGGATGAAAACTATGTTCTGCACCGAATGCAGTATCTCTCAATCAAGCACAAGCATTTAGTGACTTTGTGATTACGACCGTGCTAGTCCAGGGCAAGAATAGTGACGAAATCGACGTTCACAGGCAGACTGGCTAAATAAGTGCCTGTGACAACTTGCGATGCTTTCCAGCCTGATTTTCAATCCATATTTTTGCCTGGAACATTCTAAATGCGCGGGTCGTTCAGATTTTCGTAACTGGTGCGAGTTGCAACAATAAAAAATTATCTCGCTAGTGCTGCGCGTCTTGGTCGTCTCGGTTCTTTGTTGGCCTATACCAAAATGTAATCGAAAAAAAAAGCTGCTTAAAGCTCTGCACTTTTTTCACCTATTATGTCCAAGCTGATTACATTTTTTTGTGATTATATTTCTATTACGTTACTAGAGCCTCGCACACTAACTCCCGAGTGTGTAATACAAAATTAAAATGAGATACCCAGAAACGCGTTGCAGGTGCCCTGAAGTCGCTGACGCAAATTTCGAGGAATGTATTTGGAAAAGTATTTGGAGGGAGACCAAATAAATTTGGTTGTATTTGTATCTTGTATTTAAATGCTTTTTTGGAAATGTAATTAGATTTGTAATTAAATACATTTTTGACGAAGTATTTTGTAATTGTATTTCGATACATATTTGCATGTATTTTGCCCATCCCTGCGAAAAGCCAAATGGTTCCCTCCTGCATATAAAAGCAGAATTGATTCAGTCAGAGAATAATAAAGGCCGCACTGATGAGTATGATTTTAAGCATGAAATGCTTTTAGCTCCCGGCCACCAAACTGATGACATATCTTTTTTGGGAACTAATGCCAAAAAATCACTTCAAAACATCCCAGGTTTCGAAGTTGACTTTTGCGTTGGTTTTCTTATTTGAAACCGGCTTTGAAACCTACTGGGTCTCGAAGTCAGTTTTGGATCAGAAAGGTGTGCACTAGCAGGGTTCAAAATTTGCTGTCAAAATTTTGTTTCCTTGAGACAAGGAAACAAAAAGGAACATACACACCACCGTCTCAAAACCAGCACAGCATACAGCTGTCATTTATTTCCACAAGTCTTCTTCCTTGTCATCCCACACGCTACACATGCTATGGAACCTATTCCTATACACACTATGAAACCTATTAATTCCGAACTACAGCTTTAAAAAAATTATCCAACATTCAAATTACTTTTTTGTATGCCATCTCACTACCGAATTCTAAACCAAGAGCGCATCATTCGTTTAAACCGTTTGAAGCAATCGCCTGACGAGGAGCCCGTTGTCGTCACGCTTTGACGGCGCACTTTAGTTCACCTTTCTGCCGCCGTCTTGGGGGGGGTCTCGGGCATCGTCCCCGCGCAAATATTACCACAACTGTTTAATTGATTGGTGCGGCACACAAACTTCTGTTCGGGCTGGAACTTGGTCAACAGTGTCTGAGATGAGCCCGACGCCCATTTCAGACGTCAAATAAACTTTCGAAATTGCTTTTATAATCTCTTTAAGAGTTTGAATGCAGGCGTCTATAATTCGCAAAATTTAGTGGCCGCGATTATGTCCTCTGTGACCGATTTGCAAAAATAAATGGCTTTACAGTAATGATTCAGATTGTGATTTATTGGGAATTAACCAGTGCTGTTAATAACATGCTCTGTATTGTCCGCTCTGCTGGTGTTTTTTCTGCCGTCATTGCATCCACGCAGCTTGAAAGTGCACTGCTTTATGCGACAGGTGGCACGCACACACCGAGGCACTCACTTCATAGCGTGGCATGTGGTGGCAGCAAAAGCCTCTGCCAAAAACATGCTAAGCACAGCATTTGTGGCGGCAGAAAAGATACAAGGCTATTATCTTGTTCCCGAGAGTATAGTATGTTGCAGGTTAAGATGGTACGGTGAGGGGAAGAAGCTCCGTCTACACTCTTTTCACTTTAGCAGAAAGGATGTTATAGAGAAAAGAAGGAAACCGCCAATCGTGGCAAGCAAACCCTTTTCGGACTGGCAGAAGTGATGGGAGGCGCCAGGCAATGTAAAAAAAGGGGAAGGGGGCGGGGGGGTGGACTGCAAACGTGTTTACCAAGAATAAAAAGGGGGAAGAGTGAAAAGAGGTATTCTTCTGTAGATTCCTTTTTCTCCCAGAGCTGTGAATGTGCCATGGCCGGGCTGGGCTCAACTCAATGCCCCAAATCATATTTAAAAAAAAAATTATTGCCGGCAGAGTTTTGCAGACTCCTAAAATGCCTTTACAGAGAGGTTCCACAAACCCTCTTTCCAGAACCGTTGGCCTAAATTGCGGGCATGGGCACCTGCAGTATGTTTTGCAGGAAAAGGAGGGGGAGGGGGGCAAACCTTGTTTTCTTTTAAAGTTATAGGTTTGAAAGCTACACCCCTTCAGAATAATCCCGCCCCCCTTTTCCGCCACTTTGCTGACGCCCGTGATTGTGGGCACCTCATCACTTACAAAATGTTTCCTAGGACCCATGTGTAGAAAGTAGGAGCCACCATTCAAGCCCCTGTCATGACTACAGTGCAGACATATCACAATAGCAGGGAAGAACAATAAATAATAATGGACAGTCTGACCGGAAACAATATTGGTACAGTTTCAGACTCGCTGCTCAGCTTGCCAGCTGAGCCAGGCTAGAAAAACGAAATTGGCAAAGTGAATGAGTTGCGAGTATAAAGATGCAACAACAAAACCCTACTGGCATTCTTAAAAAATGCTGGGGCCTTCTTGTCAATGGAAAAGGCACTCAGTAATTAAATCCAATACTCTTTCGGATAGTGAGATTGATATCGTGGTAAGGTGGGTGCTTGTCCCAAGCTCTTGTTTTAGCACCAGTGGGTGTCAAGTTACACACAGCCAGAAAACAAATCAGCATAGCCAAACGAAGCACAGGACAATTGCATCCGTAAAATAGCCGATGTTCCATATTTCAATTAGTTTTTGATCTCACTCTGCGCAGCACACAATTTATAGCAGACGATTGTCCCTTTTTGGCTCTGTTCGCAGATGACTTGCCAGTCTGTTCGTCGTTTTGTTTCTGTCAGAGAATGATACCTACCTAGTAGCAAACAAACTCATTATTATTCCCTCATGTTAGCAGGCGATGCGTCTGGTAGCGGTATTTTATAGCGATTTCGTTTCACACGCACTGGCACCGTTCGAGTTCTCTCCCAGAATGCATTGCACTCGCAGAGTGTTGCACTGAGAACTAGACTCAAACCAATTCGCCAAATGCACCAAATGCGGAAGACTGATGCTGCCGCCATCTATGTTGTAGAAAGAATACCGACCTCAAACCGAAACTGGCGCCTTGCTGTTCGGAGTGATGGGTGGGAATGCGAGAGTCCAGTCGCTACCAACGATTATCTACAAACGTTGGTCGCTGCAGCCTTTAGTTTATAGTTGCGATTACTTCAAGCAACACGGCCGTCATAGGGATAGTTACAGACGGCGTAAATTTCCGCAACCAGCTGTCTACAAAGCAGCTGGTTGCGATCTTTCAATTCTCATAACCGTTTACACTGAAGAAAATGGATGATGCTGTCCGAGCAGAAGCTTGATCCATTTCAGCATGGCATTATGCGTGGACCACTGAAAGGGTACGCATTAAAACTAGTCTGCTGGAATACCCAGCAAAACTTTTCGATTTCGATCGTCATTACAGGTGGATCAGATATTAGCTTTGGTGAGGGCGTCGAGAACGAGAGCTTTCTCGAACAAAATATGACGGGGCAAGTTAGCTGAAGTAGGTAAATGTTAAACCTGATGATGTTGCCCAAGCCTCGGGTAAAATCACTAAATTTAGCTTTCTCTGATGCTTATTGGGCAGTCAAAGTTTCTGCTGGGGCAGTTTTGTCGACAAATGTTCAATTTTTCACCCGCACACGTTGGTGATAAACATCTCGGGGGCCGCTGATGCATTTGTTCTGAGCATTTCTTTACACACTGGTATATTTCAGCGTTTTTATGGCAACAGAGCGACTTAAAACCTCCAAATAAAGCACAGTTTGTCAACTGCTTCCTTCATGAAATAGGAGACGCTCACAGTTCAAGCTCGCGTTTGATTCCGTTGCCCGCGGGACGCAATTTCTATCAGAAAATCTACTTTTTTTCCTTTCAGTTTTGCGACACATCGTAGCAGACAAACTTTCGTCATCTGCTCCAGCACCTTGCCGGCCTAGCCGGAGCGAGGCACGACGGGATTGCATTTTGGCGCAATCTCGATTTTCTCAGTGCAGCGAGTGCATGCACGCGTGGGGTGTCAGCAATGAAACAAACTCGGAGGGTGCAACCACTTGTGGAGCGCCGGCTGAAACGAACCCGCTCCACGCTGCGAGTGGACACGAGTGCCGTGAAACGAACTCGCTAATACTTCTTCAGTGCAAGCCGGTTGAGACCTCAATGACCAAAATCGGGCTCTCGGTGAGATGGAATGGCAAACTGAGAATGATTTCATGACCAGGGGCCAAACAAATAACAGGTGCATTGTATGGTGAGAGTATTAGCACCGAGAAGTTTGGGAGGCGACCTTTTACAGCGAGCCGGGGCGACATCCTGCTGAGGACAAAATTCACCCCCTCACTCGCCCTACAAAGGCCGAGACGGCGTTAGCTGTCGGCATATTACTTTTGTTTTTTTTTTGTTTTTTTTTTTTTGTGCGCATTTTACGTAGGAAATGTGAATTATTATATGCGGCCTTATTGAGGTATGGTCTGTAGCTGCAGGCGAAACTTCAACCAACATTCCGAGCATGGTTTCCAGGGCAGACAGTGCATGAATCACAGATGGTATATGAAAAGGAAGAAATGCCACCACACTTGCAGGAGCATTGCAATATATTTACATCCTGCACAATCAACGCTGCTGATGATTTGAATAAATTAAGAGGTTTTTTTCAACTTCGTTTCTAAACAAAAACGTCTCAGCGAAAAAGCTGCACTCTGCTCGAGCAACATGTTAAATATATTCTGGGCCATGGGGAGAAAATTACAAGTGAGACCGCCCAAAGGCCTTTGACTTAAATGCCATTTGTATGCCCGCAAAGCGGGGTCTGATGTTCTCCTAAAGCGCGAGACAAATGGACGGCAGAATCGTCCGATTTGACAGTCCGAACGCCGCTCCGAATTGAGACACACGCACACACTTCCGATCTTGCAAGCGACACAACGATCCGTTCGGCTCCGCCCAGGAGATCCAACTTCCAAGCACTCCAGCGGAGGTCCGCGTTCATAGATCTCTGGTCCCAGATTGATGGTTTAGCTCGCACGAGCGAAGCTAGGAGCTCGTTCTTGTTAGCGCGTGCATTCTTTGCCGGGGCCATCTTTCTCGAATGGATCAGCGGGATCCACGCGTCCGGCTTCCCGTCGCCCGTCCCGTTTTCTTATTCGTCCCGACAGACCAAGTATGTCATCATGACGTCCGCACTAGCTGTGCTGTCATTGGCTGGACGCATCCGACAATCCGTCCGCCGTGCAAAACTATCTGGCGCGTTTGACGCATGTCGGATCGCCGATCTGACGCCTGAAGCGACCAAATTTTTCGGATCAGGCAGTCGTACTGTCGGATCGGACGTCGGATCGGATGGATTTTTCGCGCATGTGTCTCGTGCTTAACTCATGAATCTGCAAAGAACAGAATTTCAGTGTCTGAAACACTTACACCGCCGCTTCCACAACCCCTTGCACAACCGCCTTATATCGTGTGGAGGGGGCGGGGGGGGGGGTTCGTCGACGGGAGTTGCCTCCACCGATAACTTTCCATACTTATAACCCAATTATAAGGGTAAACGTGACAAACACGGTTGGAAAAGCTATGAAAATTCTGTCGGCATAAGTCTCACCCAGCGCCTTTTACACTGGGTAAACGAAGCCCCGCTTCTCAACGTGCTTACAGCTCACAACGGCCGATGTTGACGGTGCCTTTCCCATCCTTAGTCTGACTGTCCATGCTCTTTTTAATCTCGAAGTTTTTGGGTGGTAGAATATGATACCAGCTTCTTTTTGGAAATTGCATTGCAGCGCTGAACAGTAGGTCAGCATGATCACAAACCTCCGATCGTGAGGAAACGGGCGCAGGGAAGCCAGCCAGATGCCAGAACGCGAAGCGGAGTCTGTCACCAGACGTCACGGTACACCTGACCCAATCAAGATGTGGCGACCGCAGCGACACTTGTGTTTGCTCTGAAGACTAATAGTACTCCGTGCAAGCAATACCATTGATCTCCACGACAATTTGCTGGATCGCGTGTCTCCGCTTGGTCGTTGCAGCTCAGGTGCGGCCACCGGATGGCCACCTTGGGACAAAGATTATCAGTCAACGTTTTGGAGCGTTGCGGAGGCTGGGCGGCAGTAAGCTGAAGACATGTTTTCTGCTCGTTCGTTGTCATTTACCGAAGAAGTTTGTTAAAACCCCGAACGGTGAGAATTGCGTTTGAGAACACGTGGAAATTTTTACGAAAGCTCAGCACCGCAAGAAAAAGGGGCAACTCGTCTAACGCAAGTCTTACCGTTCTGGCGGCATGATCAAAGCTTCCTTGGCATGCCAAAGTGCTGCATCTTTGTCTTCGCACGCTTGAATACCGATCAAGAATTAACGCCGTGTGGATTTGTTTCGTGAGTGCAAAGAGCATGAAGATGCATGTGCCTCTGGAGCAGCATTTTACTTTACTCTTACGACTGTATTTGTAACTTGCGGCACTTGCAGTCCAGAAGCGGGCATGATCCAGTGGCAACAAAGGAGGGGTAGGAAGCTATGGCGACGACGACAGATTGCACACAACCATATGGACGGGCCACGTTTGAAAAACTTCAGATATCGCCGCTTCATACTTTTGCCTTCGAAAACCTACCTTCTTCCACAGCATTGCTCTATTTGTGCTGTCATGTGATCCATTTAAATAGATTTGGAACATAGCCATGGTTAATCCATAATAGCAACCACCGATTTAGTTTCCTATTGATAGCAACTCGCTGGAACAGCTGGGTGATAGAGAAGACGCCTATGTGCGACATACCTTCAAAGCTCTGCCATGGCATCGATTCTTGATAAGTATCCAAGCGTGAAAAGGCACAGAGACGCAGCAGTTTGGCAGGCCAAGGAAGCTTTGATCACGCCGCAAGACCGGCGAGACTTGACGTTCGACAAGTTGTGCCTTTTTCTTGCGGTGCCGCGCTGTTGCAAAAAATTTTATGAGATTTCAAAGGAAATTCTTATAGTTTACACATTGCGAGCCTTTGGCGCTCCTTTCACTAAACAGAGGGGAGCGCCGCCGGAGACTGACACTCGAGCGTGCTCTTCGTGCTCCGAGCATTTCTTGGAGCACAAGTGACTTCTTTGCGCTCCGTGATGTCACGTCCACAAACAAGATGGCTGTGCCATTGTTGAGATTGTTGAAACAAAAGGCGTAGCCGGACAGCTGCTCCTTTTCAGTCATTAGTGGTTAATCCAGCAGGTAAAAACAATTTGATTTGAAAGCCAAGACAGCAATTAGCATTCCGGAAAAGGTTTGTTCATGTGCCTTGCCTGAGAACAAAGTGATCTATCGAACGAGCGTGCTGATAGCTCGGTGACAGAAACGTTGCCGGCCGAGAAGACAGTGGGACGGCTGCGCTTTTTAAACTGCTTAGTCCAGCTGCAGCGAATAAAGATACCTAGATTGGAAAGCCGAAGCATCAGTTAGCATTGCGGGAAAGGTTTATTGGTGCATCTTGCCTGAAAACGAATTCATCTATTGAACGGAAGGTTACCGACAGCACAGCGACAGAAAAGTTGTTGAGATGAGAAGACAGTCGGAGCGCTGCCCTTTCTAGGATGCTTTGCCCAGAGAATCAAGATACTTCGAATGGAAAGCCGAAACATCATGTTCATGTCTCGCCTGAAACGAATTGACGTGCTATCTATTGAACGACAGTGTTCCGGTATCGGCATAGCACATCAACAGCTTCCATCGCATTCCGTCTCGCTGCAATATGGAACCACGAAATATCTGGCAAGTGTGAGGGTTTCGTGCGTCGACAAACAAGTTCAAGAATGTTGTCTTTAATTCAAATATAAACAGCTTGCACGGTCAATAAATAGATCAGCCAAGGTGCCTTTCCCCGCACGTGCTCGAAGCGAGTCTCCAAACCTCTAAGAAATACTTAAACGTTCGTAGAAACTTCATAACGTCGCCGTCTCTTTTACTTTGTACCTTGCCGCTCTACACTGGCTTTAATTAATTTACCACCGAAATAATTTTGGCTTCTCCCACCCGTATCCACGGGATGCCAGGTTCGTCATAACCGTGCGGTGGGAAGGAGCTTGTGCGGCTTGTCAATAGATTCGGTGTGTCGCGCTCCTGTACGCCAAGCGCCGTTTAGTTGCTGTGCCTGGAGTATGAAACTCGGAGCGTCAGAGTAGGGGTAAAGGAGTGTGGACTTAAAGGGGGGCTGCAATCATACTTAAGCGTCTACCTCTTTTGCGGTTTCCACGTCTCTTTGGGTTCGGGTAAGCCAGCGGGCACGGAGAGAATAACTAAATATCAGTGAGTCATATTTTAACCGGACGACGCGGAAACCTCCTCCACCTACAAGGGCGACCCGCGTTGCCGAAAGCGCGGAATATGTGACATCTTTGGTCCTGGGCTTACTACTGGTCAGAGCCGCTAAAAGCTTTTCTTTTAGTCGATACAAAATATAAGTGTCGCGAACCGTTTCAATTATGTATGAAAGTAGTTTTTGTTCAGTATTTTAGATCAGAAAAGAAACAAATGCAGTTTATAAAGTACGGAAACAAGAAAAGACCCGTCGACAAACCCGCCACCAAGCGGTGAAAAAAACGGCGCATACAGTAAAACCTCGTTATAACAAAGTTGAAGGAGCGGTCGTAATTATTTCGTTATAACCATTAGTTTGTTATAGCCAATGTCCATTTCTTCCCACTATTAGCAAGCAAGGGGAATTATGATTGCTTTGTTATATCCCGTTTTGTTATAACGAGGTTTTACTGTACTAGAAAGGCGTAGTGGGATGAGGCTCCGACGAACAATGGGCTTAGAAAGGTCCCGGATGTACGCGGTGGCGCTGCGGTCGTATACTGGCTCGAGGATCCGACCGGTTCCGAGCGTTCCCAAGGCTTTCGGCGCGGGCTTGGCTGGCAATTTGACCCTTTGGCGGTATGGCAGCGCGAAGTGGCTCTCGTTCTGAACTGATCTTTACCCCGTGTTTACCGTCGTTTGTGGCCAATGAAGTGTTATGCCGAATTAGTCTTTAATCGCGCGGCAAATGCAATGCGAGCTGCCCTGGCCGCCCACTTCATACAGCCTAGTCAACACGTGCTTTAGTGGCACCCTCTCGAGCCGTCGACACTGAGTGCGGCAGCTGTGAGCGCTCGATGAGCTCACTACTTCACGGCCACTCAAACCAGGACCTACGACGTCATGAAGGATGTTATTTTTTGCTTGTTTTTGTAAGTCTAATTTGCCTATAACTTTTAAAATAAAGCGAAATTGGAGAAAAGTTTCTTTAAATTACTACGTTCAGTGCGCTCAGGTTCGGTCCAAATTAAAAACCAGTCCGAAAGTTATTGCAGGGCCACTTTAACGCTCCCAATGACGACAAACGAGCAAAAAACATGTCTGCAGCACGCTGCCGGCCAGCCTCTGCAACGCTCCAAAAGGTTAATTTTCCGTGTCCCAAGATGGTCGTCCGGCAGCCGCAATCACGGAGCGGGGAAGCGCAATTTAGCAATTGTTGTAGAGATCAGTAAAAAAATATGGAATGCATACCCTCCTAGCATCCATCAGGTAGGGATAAGCATTCTTTGCAGTCTATATGCCCATCAATATCAACACATGTAGCCATTTGCAGGCAGTCGCATCCTTTCGAAGATCAATCTGGCCTTCGTCAGGCACCAGCTTTCGCTCTCAGCACACAGCCACTGTTGGTGGGCTTCGAGGCTGCTCGCATCTTCACCCTCCACAGGCGGGGCAGCCCCGGTCTGTAAATGTAGAATATGAATATGGCAGGTATTATTTGATAACACTTTATGTTTTGGCCGTGTAAAGAAAATCTGCATTCCATTTTCTAACATATCTGTTATGAAATAACAAGGTCAGGTGGAACGGCTCGAGTTCGCTGACTGAAAGACAGAGGGCTTAGCCTGAACCAATATCCTAGCAGCCTTCGATATTGGTGTGGGGGGAGAGAAGGCTGAACCTCTAAAGATGTCTTCAAATGATTCTCTAATTGCTTAACTCCAAAGTTTCAGGCTGCTGCACTTTAACGTTCTGAACTTTTTCCAACATATATTTGCGCTGTCGCTAACCATGTTCCATTTGCCAATTTTTTACACGCCCCTTCTCCTCCAATCAGAACAGCACGAGAGTCCGCCGTGAACAGACTTGGCATCATCGTGTGTCATATATCCCCGATGATTGCCTTCCCCACTAAGATGCATTAAAGCCAAGGCTCGAGCACAAGCTCATAGCATCGCTAGATGGTCGCACTGCACGAACCCTCGTGCAGCCTGAGTATCTACTAGTACTGGTAAAAGCGAGCGAGTTGAAAATGAATACTTAAAATCGAAAGAATAAAGCGCGAGGGACAAGCCCAGGACAACCACGTAAAGCCTGGTTCAAACAGTTGCGTTTGACCGCGTTGCGGCTGCGAGAAACCAGGACATCCCTGCTGCTTATATCGCGTGCCAAGATGATTCTTTGAATTGGAATCCACGCTTCATACGAAGCACAGATGTGCCGGTGACTCGTTTTCGGTTCTAAACGCAACGCAGACAAACACACTCAAACGCAAGTGTCGGAACCGACCTTTACGGTACAGGCTCACAGTAAAGCTGTGAGCCCGAACCGTCTCGCACGTCTAGCCTTCGCTTTAGTACATCTCAGGATGAGACGGAATGTATCATAATAGAACCGATGTGGTCTCACCATTCTGAGCAGAAGTGCGTGAGTAACCGATGATACTTTCGTGGTCGCTTGCACGTAAACAACCAAGGAGCTTGTACACGACGCCGGCATTCATCTGGCTTGAAAACAACTTGAGCGTTGGCTTGGCTTGGATGTCAGCTGCCCATTGTGCTTACTTGAACTTCACGAAATCCTCTAAATTGAGCAGGCTGCTTCTTGACTTCTGCTGTCGGCGCGTATGTCTGCAATTCGGCGGTTTCCGAGTTCGACGATTCGGAAATCATGGGTGTACCACCGCAACACCCTCTTAACACGATTTCGGTAGCCGTAGGGTGTAAAAAGGATGTACGAAGGGTGTAGGCCTTTCCGTACACCCTTGAATATTCAAAAATCATGTAAAAATGGTGTAGGAAGGGTGTGAGCTCGGAAAAACACCCTTTTAACACGAACATGGGTGTTGAAATTTTTAGTGTGCAGGTCGGCGTGTACACAACACAAGGTGCGCTGAACCAAATCCGGGAGAAGTGACGCCTCTGCGCATGCGCAGTGCCCATAGCAGTGCTGCCGCAGTGGCGTGACGTCAGACTCCACGCCGCTTCGCAGCCAATAAGAATGCGGCATTAGCGGACACGAACGGTGACGTCAGAACAACGCCGAGCTCCGACTGGCTTTGATTGAAAGGATGCTGGGTAGATCTCGACGCTAGATGCCTAAAGGTCTACCCAATATTTTTTTTTTTTTTTTCAATCAGCCAATAACAGTTTTGCGTTCAGATGTTGTCGCAACCCCTGTGCAAGCAGCAGACAAACTTGCGCTCCGCATAACCCCCTTCCAGCGTTTGTTAAGCTGCCAGGGAACACAAAATGTAGAGGCCCTTGTGGAAATTAATTAATTTAGGTAGTTATTCATCGATTACATTTTTGGTAGAACTTAGGTGTTGAAATTATAAATAACAGTTTAACTTAACGGACATCACATATTAAGAATCGCCTCACAAAAGATGGGAGATACTTCATCCTAACTCTACCAGTTTTAATAACTTTTCTTAACCTTTAAACAACTATGCACCAGGCATTATTCTTAGGAGAATTACTTCGTAGATTTAATTACGACTACAACTACGTAATCGATGAGTTTTAAGAAAAAAATTGTTTTCATTGCAAGTTTCTTCGGAAACGTAATTCAATTGCAACCGCGACTATCTCTATGATGATCAGTGCAGGTTTAGTGGAGCGACGGTAACAAGGCATTAGTGTGCCAAACAACCTTCTACTTAGGATTTTTTGAAAAATGTATTTGCAGCGGGCTGTGGAAGTGTTTCTGAAACAATTGAATCGTAAGCTTTGAAAGCGGGCCCATCTATACAAATTTTCATTAACACTGAATATTATATAAAAAAAAAAAAAGCCGAACTGAGGCCATACCGCAAAGCTTTCAGAGTAATATTTAGAACCCTTCTACAACGTTCATAAATATCGTACACTAATTTCGGTTGGTTAAGCACCGCTATCCTAATTTCCTCGATCAATATTTGATATAGGGTAGGAAACACGACGGGTAGCACGGCGTACACCTGCACGACCGTGACGACCGACTAAATAAAACAAAAACAAAACTCTGCATTTAACACAGACAAGCGACTAATAACGGCAGTCATGCGATGCTCCACGGAACCCATTACAGTCTTGTACTGCAACTTCAATGTGACCCGCATCTTGTGCGCTATGTTATCGACACCGAGTGGCTTTCCACTTCAGCGCGTACATGTCATGACGCAGCACATTTCCACTGTGCCTTCGCAGGTCTATCGCAAGTGGCTGCTCCCTCCACGAGCCTAACGCCAACAACGCAGGGAATAGCAAAGAAAACAAACAAGTCATGGCGTCCGCACCAGTGATACTCCTGGTACTCCTACTCCACCTAGGGGACATCGACGCCTGGCCGCCGTCTTCCTCCCAACCCCCGCATCCCCACATCAGCGACTTCACGGACCCCCAAACGGGGCACAACCCATTCGTACACCTCCGCGAGGGAAGCCCCCCGCCCCCGGTTCGAGTACCCACACCGGCAAGACCCCCGTACAGACGTCGGCCCCCCACCCTCGACCCTATCGAAGGCGACGTCCCAGTGGCCCGGCCCCCCTGGTACCGGCTCTTACCCGGTCCTTCTAGACCCATCTTCCCCGGCAGGGGAGGCTACGCCCTTAACCAACCTGAGGACCCCGCTAAGCCTCAACGTTTAAGACCTCCCTATGACGATGTTCCAGGAGGTAGCCCCGAAGCCGGGAGTCATCCCAGCAAACCTCATCAAACCGATCGCCGTCCGAAGCATCCTAGTGTCCTTGACAGACGTCCTGCGCGTCCCAAGCTGTCCTGGACTCCGTTTCCGAGGACCACGGAGGGAACACGGGCATCCCAAGATGATGATGATGATGGTGGTGACCATGACCAAGACAACGACACAGTTCCCAGTGAGACCGTGCTATCCACGGCAACTATTTGGACCCTAGCGTTCTGCGGTGTCATCTCTGGCGCGGCCGTGTTGTTCTTCGCCTGTCTTCTAGCGGCCTGTCGGTACAGGCAGCGGCGGAAGCGCTTTCTGGCGCCATCGCATCGCGTTCTTCAGGACATGATGCAAAACACAGCGGCCAAGACGGTGCTTCCGATACGTCCTTTCGGTCCAAGGCGAAACCCGTGAAGTGACGCGCGCGTCCGGCGGATGGGATTTGGCATCAAATCTTCTAGTCCAGCCAGGAAGACATGGTTGGACACTCAAGACTACACGAGTTTCCACGAGGCTCAAGAACTGGGTAACCTTAAGGCAGAAAGCTGCCATCTACGTAACTGGAATCTTGATCATTTTACGTTTGCTGATACAAGGACCTCATAATGAAGAAGCATGATGGCGGCCTAGTTAAACTGCTCAAGGTGAGGGCTGAGAGAAGCATCAAGGTGAGGACTGAGAGAAGCAGACAAAGGGATGATCATGCAGCTTTCAATTTGTGTACCCTTTGTGTCAAAAGAGCAACAGGTCCAGGCATTCTACTTTGCGAAATTAGTTTAATTTGTGGTAGTACGAACTAAGTGTATCATGACTACAGAAAGCACTCATCACGATTCAGAAGTGGTTTGAGAAAAGTGGCTATCCATTAGTCTTTTTGGCATCATTTCAAACAGTTTCTTTAACATCTTTCGTCAATATAATAAGAGCGTAAAAGCTGATGTACCTCATAAGATTTGGACCTCAAACTAGCACTTTAATGCAAAAATGGTCCCGTCACACCACCCAGACGATTCCCCAAAGTTTAAGGATGAGGATCAGTCACTGTGATGAAAACGAGCCCTCAGTTGCGTATCTCATTGCAGGAGCCAAAGAGATATATCTCCAAGCATGTTGCCTTCTAGTTCATTTAGGTCATAAATTCAAGACAGCTCCCCACTTGTGCAATATATGCATGCTGCAAGATGCACCCCCTCCCTTACTCCTCCCCTCTGAAAGAAAAAAAAATTGTATTGAAATGTTTACTTAGCGACATGCAATTTTAGTTCGGAGCAATTCCGTAAAAGGGGACAAAAACAGCTTCGCTCTCCAGGTCAACGTCATAGTGGCAGCAGAATAAGAGCCACTTTATAATTCTTCCCATTGGTAGAAAAGAGCGTGTTGGAGATTCATTCGTGCCTACCGCTGCATAGTCTCCTCTCCTCTGTGAAAAGGAAAGTCGCAGCATAAATATCACGTTAATCAACAAGGTTTTTTCTTTCTTTCTTTTTGTTTTGCTTTTAAGCGGGGGGGGGGGGGGGGGGGGGGAAGGGGGGAAGGGGGGGGGGGATGCTTTACATAAACGTCCTATCCAAGCAGTTTTAAAAAGAAATTGGAGAGCAGTACTTTTTATCAGTTTAGACGTGGAACATCCAATTATATGCGTAATTTCCCTTCATTTGTTACTACCGTCTAAGGACTCCATATCTGGGCATTACCCGGGAAATTTTCACAGTGCCAAATAAAAGAAAATCTTAACGGGCATTACCCGGGAAATTTCCACAGTGCCAAATAAAAGAAAATCTTAAAGCACTGTGAGTGAAGTCTCAGTTCTTCACGGGCGATACGGCAACAGAACCGCAGCAGGTAAGTAATGGAAAAGTGTAGGCATTTGGGAGCTTGCAGTAAGTTTATCAACAGACACACACAGCAAAATAAAAACAAAAAATTGGTAAACAGAATTTAATTCCTTTTACAGGGAAAAACCTTTGTACGCACGCGAAAAAGTCTGAGAACTAAGAAATTAATTGCCAGCGGGAAACAGCAGATAATCGGATAAAAAACATTTGAATATAGAAACAAAGTTTGTACAAAAATTTATATTGCATCATCCCTAGTGACCCTACATAAAACTCACTCATTGACCGCACAGCCTCATCAGTCAAACATGGCATTAAAAGGTGCGTTCTCTCAGATTGAGAAGAAACGTCTCTGCCCCAAAACCCAACATGACGACCACTGTCAAGTTTACACGGATGCAGCGATCTTCCCAGACGGTGGCCGAGTCTCATTCCTCAGCTCCACACATACATGCATCCAGGGGCATCAGCGATAGACATCTCAGAAAGGCGACCCACTTGTCATGTAACTACAGGCCATCCACGATGCTATACAAGCAGTGACCACCAAGCTGCCAACGATCCGCCATCTTCACATTTTTACAGACTTCTTAGTGCTAATTCGAGAGCTCAAAAAGGTTTCCAATGCTATAGAACTGTGTCAAAGGATACACACCCTTCACCGCAATACGTCGACCTAACCAGCATTAAGGTGTACTGGATTCAGGGTCATGCCACGAACCAATACAACCTTGCAGCTGATCAACCAAGCACGCTTCCCATCTGATCCCGATCTCCCTTCCCTCCCCCTCCCGTCTGAACCCCTTTCCCTCCTCTATGCCCCTAAACACTCTCTCCGGCAGGACACACACATCCCTCTGTGTGTCTGCTCTCTCCCCTGCCGTCTCAGCAGACTGGGGGAAGTTGTGCTTCAGACACTGCGGGCTGGGGTGGCCTTCACACCGGCTGTAACCTGCACATGGAGCTCTTCACCCGGCACACGACGGGCGACATGCCCCAAGTGTCCCCTAGACGCGACGGAAGCGGATGTGCGTCACCTTATATGGACTTGTCCTGGCCTAGAGACTGAGCGCACTCGCCTACTTATAGCTGCAGGTCTCCAACACAGTGCACCCACCAGCTACCATAAGTGGCTGCATGACAACCACTATCGCAAAACATTGCTTCAATTCATCCATACCACAGGCCTCGTAGCATACATATAAGACATTTATGTCTAAAAGAAACATTTCAGTTTTTTTGGGTGAGTTTTTTCGTGTATCTGTTAAAAAAAGAAATGTACCAGTTCACACAGCCCTTAGTTATATTAATTTATTAAATCATTATTATATTTAACCTGCACCTTTCCCCTCCCTTCACCACGAACGGGGTCCTCCATCATCTCCGCCAGTCCATAAGGGGTCCGCGAAACATCCATGGTTGAGAACCACTGGAATAGCGTAATGTTCGAAACTACTATTCGAAATTTCGAATATTTGCACAACCCTACTGTTATTGTATTTTGCGATCTGCCAAGCTTGTTTTCACAATGAGGAACAATGGAGCATAGACAACTGTCGTTTCAGTCAGAACTGTCGTTTCAGTCAGCAGTGTTTGCTCGTCTTCCTCCGTAGGTAACTAACCCCATTTCGGTTAAGGTCGCCATTGGCCAGGGCACAGCAATTATTAGAAATAAGCTATCTTCCGGTGTTTTTTAAAACAAAAAGGAAATAGTGTCAAAAATAGGAGTTGGCCGTCTTTCAGGATGTTTGTTATTTTGTTACTTTACATCGGCGCGCGCACGTCGAGCTGCCCCTCTTTGCACCGGTGTGCTCGGTGAAACGGAGGATGCGCGGGAGCATTTCGGTTAGACCAAAAGAGAATCTGAAATGTTGCTCACTATTAGAGATCGACCTTCTCTTAGAGACAATTATAGGCAAACCCCTAAAAAACAAAACCAGAAAGAAAAAGAAAAAAACAATAAACGTCGACCTACATGTTAATAAAGACTACCTTTTTGTGCAACCCACCATATAAGGTTGTTTTCATTCAACATTGTTCATTTGATCAATGAATGACCAGAACCAACGCGATATTGGTCTATTATGACAAACCGGAAAAGTTTCATTAAAAAACGAAAAGGTTCCACTCACCGGTACAAGTCGTACGTGAAGCAGTCTTTGTACGGAAGGCTTTTTGCCAGGGGATGGGTCTGTACAACAAAACACGCCCGGCTAAGAAAAACATTTAAATTCCTCAATCGACACACATGCCCTGTCATAGTCATTATAACTGGAATCCTCCGTTTGTGGCATCTTGTAATGCCCCTGCTGGCTTAGAAAAGCTAGTCCCATGTTTAGCCAGATGCACAAAACTAAAAAGGATATTTTTGAAAGCTATTTTTTTTTTTTCACTGTTATTCTATAAGGATTTCCTCGGGCATTCATTAATTGGGACCACTATCTCAATTTGTTTCCTTGGCTAGCATTTAGGCAGGTCCAGAATGAATCCACCGAGATACCATAATACTAGTACTAGTATCTTGCCTGATCGTAACGGGATATTGCTAAACTTTGGTACTGTTAAGGTGAAGGCAGCATGGCTTCTTCTCGGCAGGGAGGCAGGACACTTGATGTTCAATGCAAAAGGAGTACTGAAGGTTAGTTGCCAATAATTTGGTTGCACCATGAGTGCCATTGACATTTATAATAGTCACAATAGTTCCAAATGCTCATGCGCTCATAACAATTATTACTTTTAGTTAAGCTTTTATTGATTGCGAACTTCAAATCAGAATTTCAAAAAACAAACCTGGTTGATTCCTCAAGAATAAGTAGAAAACATTATGAATGTGTCACGAATATACCTAAGAAATGTCAAACAGCCAATAAATTTCAATGTGCAGTTCCTCTTTGTTTTTGCAACACGAAATGGTGCTTCGAAGTTAAGTCTTCTAAGGGTGATTTCAGATAAGATCGACCAAAGGGTGGCTGGTCGACATTTTTAAATCAACTGATGTTTTTATATGACATTGTCTAGTGTCTGGTATAAACGAATCCACACTTAGTTTTGACCAGAAAAAAAATTTGGAGACAAGAAAAATCGTAAGGCAGGGAGAGATGCACAGTTGCAATAACGCGCACTGATGGAGGGGGCAAGTTTGAAAGTGAATAATTAAAACAATAAAATTAGGAGAATTTTAAAACGTTTTACAAACAAACTATGGGTACAACTTGCTTGTAATATAAAGTAATAATATTTATTAAAAATTTATTTAGTTTTCTAAAAATTGCCAAACATGCCTGCTCGAACGACAAATGGCAAACTTTGGAAATCTGTATCTCATGAAATAATTTAATCATTATTACATAACTTGCAGACATTATTTTACTAATATATGGCTATTATTGAAAAAATAAATAAGGTATCTGAGTGACACAATAGTTACAATATATTTAGGCAAACATGGGAAAAAAATCAAACAAAGAAAAATTCCAATGCGAATAAAAAAAAAACACCACTTTCGATTTTTTTTAAATTTGGGTACCCTGTTTGTTGTGTAGTTACCGCCAAGCGCGCGCTACTGGGACTATAGTGGCGGCGCTTTAGTTCCTTCGCTCTTCTTCTTTATCGTCGTGTCAGTTTGATAGCACGAGAGGTTCGTTCTAGTTCCACGCTTCATGGAATAAACCTCGGGCCATGGTCCTCCGGTCTACTGTGTCTGTTGCCCCGTCAAGACACGACAACTTGGCGACGAGGAGGCTTCGCTGAACTGCTACGCGGAAGCCGACATGGCAACGGGGGATCCGGCAGCGACGGGTCAAGTGCCGCAAGTCTTCGGCCGGCTGGGACACATCGAGCCCTTCGACGAATCGACGAGCGACTGGCCGTCGTATGAGGAACGACTCACGTCGTTTCTTCTGGTCAACCGAATCGCCGAGGACGACAAGGTACACGCATTTTTGAGTCTCATAGGCCCGAAAACGTACAGTCTTCTGAAATCATTGACCGCACCGGAGTTGCCAGCAAGAAAAACGTTTGATGAGCTAAAGAAGCTTTTGGGAGATCACCTGGCACCGAAGCCATCGGTAATCAGCGAGCGCGCAAAGTTTCACAGAAGAACGCAGCTCGAGAACGAATCTGTAGCAGCCTTTGTTGCAGAATTACGCAAATTGGCGCAAACCTGCGACTTCGAAGCCGCACTTGACCAGTCCTTGAGGGACCGTTTCGTCTGCGGTTTACGCAGAGAGGACATTCAACGTGTGTTGTTCACAGAGGACAACAAGCTAACTTTCCAGAGAGCCGTCGAAAAAGCGCTAGCCATGGAAGCAGCAAAAAAGAACGTCGCTGAAACACATGCGTCAGAACCTAGAGTTTCAGACGTACACAAGGTGAAGGCCGTCGCGGAGGCGAACGTGACGCAGCGAGAATGCTATCGCTGCGGCTCAGCGAAACATGGAAGCCGGGTATGCCCGCACATTGCGGATATCTGTTTCAAGTGTAACAAGAAGGGGCATGTCCAAAGAGTGTGTCATGCGGACAAAGAAAAGAAATCGAAGTGGACGCCACGTAAGGCGATGAAGAAACTGGTTCCTGTTCAAGACCCAGTTGGCATGAAGGAAATGACCACGTCTGGTATGGAACCAATAACACTCACAATAAACGTGCAGGAAGTTGCCTTGGAAATGGAACTGGACACAGGAGCAACTGTTTCTGTCATGTCACTGCAACAGTTTCGTCAGATATCTCCTTCAACAAGGATCATGCCGACGACGCTCAAGCTGCGCACGTTCAAGGGAGACATCGTTCAGCCCGTCGGGGTTGCTCACGTCGACGTGCAGTACGGACAGCAGAGGACCGAGCTTCCCCTCTACATCACAAGAGAAAAGGGACCACCTCTGCTCGGCCGGCAGTGGCTGCAAGCGATCCGATTGGATTGGAACCGGATTTTCGGGATCAACAGCATTGCCAGGTCAGATGTTTTGGCGCTTTCCGAACAACGCACAAAGCTTGGTGTGCTTCTGGACAAGTACCAAAATCTGTTCAATAAAGACCTGGGAACTATTGCTGAAGAAAGGGCAGAGCTGACGCTAAAAGAAGGTCACGTACCGAAATTCCTCAAGGCAAGAAACGTGCCGTTTGCCCTACAGCCTGCTGTCGAGGCTGAACTAAAGAAGATGCAAGACATGGGCGTCATAACACCAGTCACAACGAGTGATTATGCGACGCCGGTTGTGCCAGTAGTGAAGAAGGACGGTGGAATAAGGTTGTGCGGCGACTACAAGACCACCGTGAATCCTTGCCTTGACACTGACCAGTATCCGCTCCCGAGAGTCGACGACTTGTTCGCAGCGCTTTCAGGAGGCCAGGAATTTTCGAAGATTGATTTAAACCGGGCTTATCACCAGGTGGTGATGGCTGAAACGTCGAGCAAGTACCTAACTTTAAATACACACAAAGGACTGTTTGCCGTAAACAGGTTACCGTTCGGAGTCTCCTCGGCACCAGCCATTTTTCAGAGAATCATGGACACAATGCTGAAAGATCTGAAAGGCGTCAGTTGCTACTTGGATGACGTCCTCATCACCGGTAGGACGCCGGAAGAGCATTTGGCCAATTTGGAAGCAGTCCTAAAGCGGTTGTCAGAGCGTGGAGTTCGTGTGAAGAAGGAAAAATGCGCGTTTTTCCAGAAGGAGCTGCGTTATCTGGGCCACGTGATCAGTGCTGCAGGTGTCAGCACGACGCCAGAGAAGATCGAGGCTCTGCTGAAGGTTGCTGCACCCTCAAGCAAGCAGCAGCTCCAGTCATTCCTGGGTATGGTAAATTACTACGGGAAGTTTGTTCCACGATTATCCACCCTGGCGAGCCCGCTCTACAGGCTGCTGCGTCAAGACCAGCGCTGGTGTTGGGACAAAGCGTGTCAAGCAGCGTTCGAGGAAATCAAGACAGCGCTAGCAACACCATCGATTCTGGCACACTACGACCCAAGTAAGCCATTGCAAGTGGCGTGCGACGCATCCCAGTATGGCATAGGCGCTGTTCTGTCTCATGTGACTGAAGATGGAAACACTCGTCCTGTGGCGTATGCATCACGCACACTGACCGAAGCTGAAAAGAAGTACAGCCAACTTGAAAAGGAGGCACTAGCCATTATTTTTGGGATCAAAAAGTTCCACTTATACATCTATGGCCGAGTTTTCACTCTCGTCACGGATCACAAACCGCTACAGACTATTTTGGGCCCAAAGACAGGCATTCCGTCTATTGCGGCAGCACGGTTGCAGCGCTGGGCTGTTACCTTGTCAGCGTACAAGTACTCGTTGGTGTACAAGAGATCCAGTGACAATGCAGAGGCCGATTTTTGCTCTAGGTTCCCTCTCGAAAGTGGGAAAGACGATAGTTGCGAGGGCGAAGAGTCCTTCTATGCACTGCGGCTAGAGTCAATGCCGGTGTCCTCTCAGGAGATTGCACGCGCTACGTCGCGCGACCCGTTACTTTGTCAAGTACTTGAATACACAAGCATGGGTTGGCCGACGCACGTGCAAGAACAACAACTCAGACCGTTCTTTGACAGACGCTTGCAGATGAGTGTTCATCAAGGGTGCCTAATGTACGGCATGAGGGTTGTTGTTCCGTCCCAGCTGCAGGAGCCCGTGCTCGACGAACTGCATCAAGGCCATCCCGGCATCGTGCGAAGTAAGGAGCTGGCTGGCAGCTATGTTTGGTGGCCATCAATTGACTCAGACCTTGAAAGAAAGGTACGAAGCTGCCAAGCATGCCAGGAACAGCGTAATGATCCATGCAAAGCGCCTCTTCACCCCTGGGCATGGCCGACAGCACCGTGGAGACGACTACACCTGGACTTTGCAGGCCCGTTCCGCGGAACCATGTTCCTAGTCGTGGTGGACGCGCACTCAAAGTGGCCAGAGGTGTTCACCATGCAGAGCACTACGACCGAGCGCACTGTGAGGTGCCTACGTGAACTTTTCTGCAGGTTCGGAATTCCGGAAACAATCGTTTCAGACAACGGGCTGCAGCTGGTGTCCGAGGAATTCAAGGTGTTCATGAGGAACAACGGAGTCAGACATGTCGTGGGCGCTCCATACCACCCGAGCACAAACGGCCTGGCAGAACGGTTTGTGCAGACACTGAAGTCTGCACTACGCAAGTCATCCGCTGGTGAGTCTCTGGAAGAAGCATTGCAACACTTTTTGCTGACGTACCGGAATACTCCACATTCAACAACAGGAGAGACGCCAGCAAACTTGTTGATGGGCAGAAGATTGCGTTCCAGGTTGGATGTAATCAAGCCTACGGTAGAGGGGAAAGTGATCCACAAGCAATTTATACAAAGTAAGCAACGGAGGACAAGCAGAGAAGAAATCTGCCCTGGTGACAATGTCCTAGTGCGAAATTACAGGAGTTTGCCGAGGTGGCTACGTGGTACCGTCCTCAAGAAGACTGGTCCAGTATCTTACCAAGTCCAGGTTACCACGCCTCGAGGCAAGTTCATCTGGCGTCGGCACCTCGATCAACTTTTGAGCCAAACACGGCCAACGGCAACGCCGGTACCTTCGGACACCGACGACGCTGAGGGGTTCCTGGTCTTTTCACCAGGCGAGCCAAGTGTCCCGGCCACGGTACAAGAGCATGGGCCACAGCAGCCTCACACCATCCCGCAACGGGATCCTGTACCTCCTACAGGCCGATCTACTTCTGAAGGACGCTACCCATCGAGAGAACGGCGTCCGCCTGACAGATACCAAGCTCGCTCCTAACTTTTGTATAATACTGCCGTTGGCGCTGCTACGTAATTAAAGGGGGAGGAGTGAGTTACCGCCAAGCGCGCGCTACTGGGACTATAGTGGCGGCGCTTTAGTTCCTTCGCTCTTCTTCTTTATCGTCGTGTCAGTTTGATAGCACGAGAGGTTCGTTCTAGTTCCACGCTTCATGGAATAAACCTCGGGCCATGGTCCTCCGGTCTACTGTGTCTGTTGCCCCGTCAAGACATGACACTGTTATACTCTATTTCGGCATTCATTTCTATTAAAAACATGTTGCATCATTGCACTGTGAAAGAAGAAACAACTCCCCAAAGTAGGGTCCTTTTTCAAAGCCTACACTTAGCAGTGTCCTATACAAGAAGTGACTCTGAGTTCCAGTTTCATGAAACTTGCACAAATCTTTTATATACAGTTATTCAGATGAGGTCACTGATAAAAAGAGCGATCGGTCACACAGTAAAAGGGAGGAGAAACTATATACAGCATTTTACATAAGCGTACAAAGTGGTATCATATTAGAGACTAATGATTTGAGAAAAGATGATGCAGTGTGAAGTTGTACCTTCCGGTATATTTTACATCTAGAGTAAAATAAATAACTTTACTTCCACACACAAAAACAAAGATATAATAGTAAGATATTTAGGTTGGCTGTGTATTTACGATTACAAACAATTTCAGGTGACGGATGCCATAGTGCCTAACTGGAGCAGCTTCGATGCTCTCGGTGCATGAATGAATCGTGGCAAGCCGATATATTTTATCCTGCTCGAGGATAACATTTTGGGATTTTTTTTATAGTGATCAGATAAAAATTATTAGTAACCACCAACAAAAACAGTAGGTTAAATACCCCGTGAAGAAAAATGTGATAAATAAGATGTCCCTGCATTCAAAATGAGCAGTCCTTGGGAAATCAAATTCGGCACTTTACGCTAAGGTTTTCCTCGCTGTACCCATTTAATAAAGTTACTTCCAAGCAGATCCGACTGTCCGTGCTACATATACGTCACAGGTCCCTTCTGTTGATGACTTGCTGAGCCGCCACGCGTGCCAAGACTGAATGCCAGGGAAGGCGCGCACCGTCAGCCACTCATCTTTTTTTTTTGTTCACGATACCGAACAACCTCATTTTCGTCCAGATATACAAGATGCACGCCTTTCAGTTTCTTTGATAGAACGCTCACCATTGTCCTGGCCGTCTGAATTGCGCTTACTGAACGTTCTCTCAGGTTGTTCAGCGTGGCCTGGTGCTTCACGAGTCCGCCAACTCCGTCACATGCATTTTTCCCATGTCCAGATGCAGAAAATAACCACTGGACTTGTGGGCAATCGTCCTTTGCAAATTGGTGAAGCTGGTAGCAATTCTTGAAATGACTGGCGGCGCCGTCACTTACGTACGTCACGTACGAGTATACCGCAACGTTGTCTTCAACCCACTCCTTCACTTTTTCTAGAGCCAAGCAAGCGTGAGCGGCGTCATGACACAGGTCCTCACTGATGATGGCAAAGCTGTTTGTAGATTTTCTTGTCGTCACTACACATGTAAATATCGAAACTTGTTTTTTTTTCCAGTGATATGCTTGCACTTCGTCAGGAAGCACGATGGTCCAGTTTTCAGCAAAGTCAAAATGAAAGACAATGCTCCCGCGTTGCATGCACTGTTTTTCATCGTAGATCGCTTTACCTTGCGTTTGCCGGATATGGTTGTGAAGTACCCAACTTCCAACCGTCACTTGGATGACTTTTAGGAAAGTCTCAGGTTCCAAAGTTTTTTTCACAAGGTCGCCGGACTCCCATGTTGCAAGCACAACCTCTTCATCCTCTGGGATATCAAGCTCCTGGAGTGTAAGAAACTGGCCTTTTGGGCAGTGATCACAGTCTCCTTGAAGGCACAGTTCTGTTGCTGGGTCGCACAGAAATGCCGAGTTCATTTCACCAGTGTTGAATGTTGAGCCTGTAACGTTCTCTAGAGCGGCAATACAAAGATAATAATTGGCGCAGCGCACACAAACGCACACTTCCTGGTGTGGAATACATTGGACCCATCTAGGGCGCAACGAATAAAATTTCGTTAGCCCAACGCCGGAATCGGGATGCTTGTCTTTGTATATACGGAAGGCCTCTCGTATTGAGCGTGTCATGAAGCGCTTTGGCACAAACGTTTTCTCTCCGTTGAGCATGACAGAGATGACGTCCTTCTGGTTGGGACTTTGGCGCGAACATTGTAGCTCGTCTTTCGTGAAGTACTCTAGGGCAGCAGATAGGTTCTCAGGGCTCACCTTGCACCTCGTGTAAGGATCCGGCTCATACCACACGCCATGCTTTTCCTTGAGTTTTCGGGATTTACTGATGAGGTACATTGAGGCCTGTGGAATCATCTTTTGAACCTCATTCTTCGTCAGTGTTGACAGCAGGAGTGTAAGCAGTTGACAACGTTCCCGGAGAGAGGTGGCGGTTTCAAAGGCCTGCCGAAAGTTGTCCACCCACTCAGTGCATGTGGAGCATGTTGGTTCGGACGACCCCGATGGTGCGTCCCTGTCGTACGCAATACGCAGCCTTGAGCGTATATTCTTGACAGCAACCTGCTCCAGCTCTGTCTGCTTTCTCTTGACATAGGCAGGCCTGTCCCGACTTCTTACGACGCTTGGTTGTCTCAGCGGCGACACATCTGTAGGTAGTATGCTGCGATTTAGATCTTCAATTGCTTCTTCAGCTGGCACAAATATGTCAGGGCACTGCTCTGAGCTTCGCATCGAGATCTCCTTAGTGATGTGCCTGAAGCAATGGTAGCACAGGTAGTCCGTCGCACTCACTTTGGTGGAACAGTCAGGCGGAAGAATTTGCTTCAACGAGTTTAGGTCCAACTCGCCAACACTTCGAAAATTCCGCTGCTTTGGTATAGTCTTTTTGTGTTTGCAAAAGTAATCTGCACAAAACACTCGTTCGGAGCTCCAGGACGTCTTCATAATGTATACATAAATAATAGAAATTAAACCCCAACTGATGGCATATAATTGCCAAGTGAAAGAACTACTGGGTGCACAAGTGACAAGTCCGAGGCTGAGGAGCTCACTCACTGCAAACGTACATTTGAAAAGAGAGGTCACAACTGAGGCTGTCGGCAAAGCTTGATCCACGTCAAAGGAAGAAAGAGGGAAAGTCTCCAGACAAAAAATTGTGGTCAGCGGCCTTCGAAAAAGACTTTCCGGAATCGCACTGTCGTCCCTCCACGCGCTGATATGAAAGCACCCGAGCTTCTACCACGTGGTTCATGACACAGCCTGAGCCATGTCGGCGACCGGTTCGCGAGGGGTTGGCGGTGGGGTTACGTTGATGGTCACTCGGATTAGCCTTTGCTGTACTGAGCTACCGCCTGCAGTGCCTTATCGCCGGCTGGTGTAAACAACGAGAATACACACACCCTGTCTACACCACAAGCGTTCACCGTACACGCGTCGCCGCCGCTTTTAAGCTTTTGTGAAATTGCTTTCTTTTGCCGCGGAGAACCGCCTTATCTTAACTACGCGCCTGAAATCCTTCCAGGCGGGCGTACAAAATATCAAGCGTTTCGAGAAATGCCCGTGGAGTAGAACTATGGGAAAATTCGGAGCCCGCGATGTCGATATCGTCGCCGTTGTGTTAGTACGCCATCGCGTACTGCAGTCCCCCGTTGGGGGAGGGGGGGGGGGGGCGGTCTTACTACGATAACATGGCGACAGCGTTTACACTCTATGTATTTACGCGAGGCTCGAGTATTTGGGGATAATGCTGCCGGTTGGTGTGCCCCTTTGTGCCTGATATTATCGCCCGTGACGCCAGCGAGTGAGATGGCGACAGGCATGACTGCTCAGTAAACAGGCGTCGGCGGCCATGTTTTGCTGGTTGAAGTGAACCCCCTTATCCTTGACAGCGAGCGGGGAAATGCGAAAAAAAGATTGTATCGGCCGTTTTGCCAGAACTAGCGACGAGTGTCGTCTGCGGTTTCCGGCAACTATTTTGCCACAATCGTGAACTTAGCGAGGAAATGATTTTTGCTAGCCACAGAACACTACCACGCAGAAAGGGAATGCTTGAACATGTTTTTGTTCTGGATATATATCAGGGATATATATGAGAGAGAGAGAGAGAGATGAAGGTAGAGCGGAAGAGGGAATAGCATATAGTGTCGCAGGAGAATAAAGTAAACAAAGTTCCTAGTGGCCGATGGCTGCATAGTTTCTCCTTAATTTAAGTGTGTGAACGATTTCTTTAGTTATCATTGGCCTCATCTGAATAAAAATATATAAAAGATGTGTGTTGGTTTCATGAAACTGGAACTCAGAGTCAGTTCTTGTATAAAACACTGCTAAGTGTAGGCTTTGAAAAAGGACCCTACTTTGGGGAGTTGCATCTTCTTTCTCAATAAAATGATGCAACATGTTTTTAATGGAAATGAATGCCGAAATAGAGTATAACAGGTTACCTAAATTTTAAAAAAATCGAGGGTGGTGTTTTTTTTTTTATTCGCATCGGAATTTTTCTTTGTTTGATCATTTTTCCATGTTTGACTAAATATATCCTAACTATTGTATCACACAGATACCTTAGTTATTTTTTAAATATTAGCTATATATTAGTAGAATAATATCTGCAAATTATATCATAATGACTAAATTATTTCATGAGATACAGACCTCCAAAGTTTGCCATTTGTCGTTCGAGCAGGCATGTTTGTCAATTTTTAGAAAAATAAATAAATTTTAAATAAATATGATTACTTTATATTACAAGCAAGCTATACCCATAGTTTGCGCCTAAAACGTATTAGATTTCTCCTAATGTTATCGCTTTAGTTATTCACTCTCAAACGGGCCCCCTCCATCAGTGCGCGTTAATGCAACTGTCCACCACCTCATGCCTTACGATTTTTCCTGTCCCCAAGTATTTTTTCTCGTCAAAACTAAGTTTGGATTCGTTCATACCAGACACTAGACAATAACATATAAAAACATCAGTTGATTTGAAAATGTCGACTAGCCATCCTTTGGTCGATCTTATCTGAAATCACCCTTCTAATTACTTGAGAATATAATAGATTAAAAACTGCAAATGATGAAATGATAATGAAAACAAAACACTTTTTTTTCTAAAGACTGGATGACAACCAAACAAACAAAGCTCACACAAAGAATGGCTTGAAGTGCTTTCCAAAACAGAGAGTGTATCAATTAATATTTCTGTTTATAGAAATAATTGAATTAACCTGCCAATTGAGTCTACACATTGACTCAGCAACACCACGCAATCCAACCAAAATTTCAAGGGCCACACTATTACTCCAATCAATGATTAACAACGCAAAAAAGGCAAACACAAACATATGAATTATTGATAATTAAACTAACATTATTCCCGTCCCAAGTGAAACATCAAAATAGCTTACCCGAAATATCTTGTGAAAGTAGGCGTACTGCCGCGCAATGCTTCTGTGAAGCTTTAGAGCCTCATCTGCAATAAAAAAAATACTAAGTGCATCAATAGAAAGGGTTTTCCTTTTCCTCTGGCAATGGCAGTAGAATCTAGAACATATTTGCCTCTCTGCTCCACTGAAATTACAAACAGGGAAGGCCAAAGTAGACAAACAGGGAAGGCCAAAGTCAAACCAGCGCTGACATCAAATGTGCTCCCAAAGCATTAAAAAAGCGATGCAACAATATTCAAATGGAATGCTTTACACTTTACACGAGCTTACTGGCACTAGTGGGACTCAAGGATATTCGCACGCAACGCCACTGGCCAAGAAACTCCGTTGTTGCGGTGTAATCTCAAAAACAAAAGCGATAATTTTCATTTAATATCTCATTTGTAAAATTTGACGACGTAGCATGGGGATCGCAGTACACCCCAATGACGATATTTGAATGCGGTTCATAGATTGTACCCGAGAATCGCATGGGCACTTGATTTGGACACGTGATAATTACTAGCTCGAGAAGCAGTCGGGTAGTGGCCCGTGTCCAATCGCTGCAACGACGACAATAGCCGAGCCAGCCGAGCCATAGCAATCTCTAAAACTCAGCGCGTGTCCTGTCCTTTGCCAACCCCAGCGCGCGGCTATGATCAACATTGGCGGCATATAATCGGCTCCAAATCCTGTGGCCGCTTGTTCTGGCTGCGAGTTGAGGGGGTGAACGCTGCTCGTTTTTCTTTAAGTTTTTTTTCTGGGACTTCTAGTGCATGGGGTAAAAAACGAATACGTGTTTCATAGGTCATTAACGTCAGGGATCCATTCTAAGGGGTATTCGCGCAAAGTACAAAAATTGTCGCATCGCCCCTTTAAGCGATAGTGGCAACCAACTTATGATGTTATGAAAACAATCGGAGAGCACATCGATCATATGTTGGAAATCCGACTAAAAGCGTTTGGATTAGAAATAGTTGGTTCCCAAGGAATCTCTTTTTAGAAACGCCATTACTAGAAACGAGAAAAACTTTGCAAGGAATGTCTCAAAGTGTCCAATGCACCCGACGCAAAACTTAGGGCAAATTTGTGCGACGTGGTCTAAGAAGAGCACGAGGCTCACCGAGCACTGAGGAACCGGTGAGAAGTTGCAGCTCGTCAACCGAGAAGTAGAGGACCGTGTTGAACGAGCGCGGAAGGATTGCTGTCATTGTGAGTCAAAGAGGACGTACGATAAATGCAGGCGTATTGTCGTCACAAAATATCATGCAGACATCATTATGGCAGATAAAATGTCATTACGCGTTGTGGGGGCAGACAGCAGCGAGGGTGAAATGCATCACTGTGGCCCAATAGTAGAGATCTTTCACAATGTTTGAGTTGTATGAAGAGCTGTGTCATTTTGTTTGACCGCGGTCAACCCAGGACTCAACTGCTGGGTATGGAACATTTGTTTCGCAATAAAGTTTTAACAAGAAAATTTATTCGTCTCTCCTCCTTTCTGCGCATCTGAAGTCTGCAATAGCAGTAGGATCCCTCTCAAGACTTAAAAAATAAAAGCTGGTGCAAGCACCATGCGTCGAGCCAGTGCAGTATTGTTGACAGCCCTATTCAGCAAGTCAAGATGTTTTTTTACGATGTGAACACACAAATTAACTATAAATCACTCTTTAATTATTAATTTCTGTGCAAATCCCCCAATACAAAAGTTGTAGAGTGTGTTGAGAAACATCCCATCGCGTTATTGCCAGCAAGGTAGACATTGTGTGCCTACTTTCTTTTTGTAGCTTTAAAAAGGCACACAAGATTTTTTTTTTTTTTTAACTTTGTGACTAAGGGCACCAACATCCCAGATTGCTACGTGGGTTATGTTATGCGATGTGGGTTACATGTGCACAAAGGCACACCAGAAGTTAGCATTCCCCCAGAAGGCTTCTTAGACAAGCAAACGTAGTTGTACAATTAATCGCATATAAATATTATGTGTCCTATATTGGAGTACCCGGGTTGCGTACGAGATCCTCACAGAAAACAGCAAATCGTACAAAACAAAGCAGATAGAAGCTCTTGCACTTCGGTTAACTATTTCTGAATACGGACGGACGGAGTAAGTCACAGCATGGAGAAGTGAGGTGCGGCTTGATCGTATAGAATAAAAAAGAAAAACTTCTAGATTTAAAAAGTTATAAGCTACGACAAATGGCTTAAGATTAATCTTGAACTGTGCATTCACCCTTAGTGTCACGCTCCAAGAGGACGAGCAATAGTAAAGCATTTGCTCGGTTCCAGCACAGAAATCACATTTTTAAACACCTCTTTTTTCTTTTTGGGCAGAGCTGAAGTTCTCAATTATTTATTTTCCAGTTGAACTAATTGCTCAGTTAAACAATTTGAGTGCATGTCTGAATAAATGTAATGCATATTGTTTTAGTTTAAATTTTGAGTGCATGATTAATATTTGTGGTCTTTTTCTGCTTTAGAGCGCAGCTCTTAGGCACCCATTTACGGGTTTCGTGGCGTCGGCGTAAAAGCGCTAAATGTAGCAGGAAAATTGAGGTCACGTGACTTCAACACCAGTTCCATTCCCCACTAAATTTAGCAAGGAATTGAATTGGTGTTGAGGTCAGGTGACGTCAAGTTTCCAGCTAAATCTAGCGAAGAAACTGAATTTGTTCATAGGTGACGTCATTTTCCCCACTAAATTTAGCAGGGAAACTGAATTGGTGTTGAGGTCACTTGGCGTCAATTTTTCAGCTAAATTTAGCGTGGGAACTGTGGGGAGAGGAGGAGGGGAGGGTACAAAGGATTGGAGGGTGTGCAGGAGGAGGAGAGGGGAAGGAGGAAATGAGTAGGGGAGGAGGAAAGGGTATGGACGAGGAGGAGAAGCGTACCCTCCCTCTGTACCCTCTCCTCCTCTTCCTCAAGAGCTGCGCTCTAATTTTGTATTACAGAGACTTGTAAATGTCTTTTATTTCTTACCCTCTGTGTAGACTGTAAGGTCCACACTATTTCACATAAATAATTAATAAACAAACAACGTGAAGAGGCGTTTCTAAACCTGCTCTATCATTTTTGTATTGGAGGGTTTGCACACAAATTAATATTTAAGAAGTTAGCTAATTAGTCCAGTTAATTAGCCAGTATGACACAACGTAAAAAATATCTTGACTCGCTCAATAGGCCCATGAAAAATACTGCATTGGTGCGACAAGCATAGCGTGCATCAGCAGTTTTTAGAACTTGGCACAAGTTAGCTGAAAACACCCTGTATAAAATAATATGAGATAAATAAACAGGCCACCTGTCAGGCATATCGAGCCAGCCTGGCAAGAGCGAACAAGATGCCGAAAAGGATACAGATGTAAGGATGCCAGAAGGATGCACTGCCGGAGCACAGTTCGAGGATAAGGAACATGGACAGCGCCACATTCTCCATGCTCTTCATGATGGGGTCGTCTCTCAGGAGAGCGCCGAGCTTCGACTTGCGGGCTCCGATGGTCGTCATCATCATCCCCAGGGGTACGCCCAAAAACTGGTCACCCTCCTGTCAGAACGACCAGAAGAATGCCACACACGCCATGGTGACTAGACAGATAGATGGATGAATGCGGCTGAATCCTTGGAACCATGCAGTGACTTGCGCCACCTGGCTAGATCTTTTATAGTCAACCGACACTAACGGTGACTAGGGAAAGACCTTTTTTTCTGGCTCCTCTCACAGCCATACGTTTTGAACACCATGTGCTGCAGGCTTTCGGTGTGCCCACAAACGAACAAACAACTTCGTGATTTCGGGCAGGCCGTTACGGCTTTATGCCTGAATGAGGCATTGCAGGAACAGGTACAAGACTTCATTCATGGCGCAGTGAATATTCGCAACAACCAACGGCCAAAACGTTAAGCAAGTCAGAAAAAAACGTTTCACTAGAATTGCGAACCAAGGTGGTTAACAGTGAAATATCCCAAATTCATTTTTTCACACCAAGTTTCCAGTAAAAGTAGCTTTAAAATTAGGTTATAAGAACCGATACATAAAAAGATAATGCAACATGCCAAGGGACCGCAGACTGGGTAATTAGGCCAGTTGGGTAATAGCAACAGGCAGAAAAGGTGCCGAAAGAGACAACGACGGGGAAAATTAAACGAAATAAAGTGCTGTGATTTGTTTATCTTATCTCGTCCTTGTCTCTTGTGGTGTCTGATCTAAGCATCAATGTGTCAAATGAACTTCATATGAAAAATTTCATTAAAATCTGAGACCCACGCGATTAAACTTGGTACACGATGTCAAACTCTCTGAATCAGGCCTTGTGCCGAGAGACCAAACAAATTGCCAACAACGGGTCCCACCTGAATATCCTGTTCCGCAGCGAAACCGTACTCGTCGTCAGGTAGTGCCTGGAGGGTGATGCCATTAGTGGTAGCCCCGTTGTCCAGACACCACTTAAAAAAAACTGGCCACTTGTCGGCTCGATCTGGTAGTTCAGGTGTCAGGCCTAGCATGGACAAAGAAAAAGCCATGACTCTTCCAATGTCACAAAATACACCAGTAGAAAAAAATTAATAAAAGGCTTTTGCTCTGTTTAGGCATGAATAATGGATCTAAGGGGGGAAACTGGCCAAGTAACCTTCTAGGTGACATCACCTAACAAGAGATTGAAAAAGCGTGCCTATGTCTGCTGTTATAAATACAGCCCAAACAAAATGCCACAGATCATTATGGTCACGTAACAGTTGATTCCCAGGCAATTCGACAGGTCCACAATATAAACATACTAAATAACAGAAGACATAAAAGGTAAAGACGACCTGTTGATATTTTCTCTCTTCTACACCTTCCCCATGCGAGAAACTAAATAGAGATGGTGCTACTATAAAGATAGAGCTGACCACTCCATTTGATTTCTTTTCAGTGAGCAAGTCACAATTTCACGAGAAAACACTGAAGCTTTTGTGCAGACCATGCAGCTTCCATCCGACCGGTCATGGCGTCACGTTCCCGTGACCTCAACATTGTCAACAAGTTATTTCTCCTTATTAACCTTCAATGAGGAAACATCTAGCCTCTAAGCTTTGGTGTCTTATCGCAAATGTAACGGCAAAATAGCAACACAAATGCACAAATGCATAAATGTAATGGCGTAATAGCAACAGAAGTAGAAGTAAATTCCTGTTGTGCAAAACAGGAACTTACTTCCACATGTTTGAGAAAAATAAACAGTGTTTAATCAGTTCATTGACACTGTAATCAAACTGAAGTGAAGCGTTACTGTAGTCCCTGACAATATGAGAACGACAGAGCATGTCTTTCAAAAGCCTGATGTCCAGCATGCGCTCCCTGCCTTCTGCCGAGCTATGGCCTTGCGATAGCACTCAAGGTGCATGAGACGACGAAGCGCCATTGAAGGTCGGAAGCTCGCACTGGAGGCGGGACAACTGTAGCTCCTCCCTGCCGTTCTCACTATGACAGTGACCACAGTCGAAGACATCCAAATATTTGATAGGCATATAAAAACTCCACTGTTCACGGGACTATGGGACGCTGCTATCATGCTGACAGCATCAACAAGCAACTCACTTTTAGCACAAATTACCTGCGGAATTCCCATGTAACCATCATAATGTTTCCTGGATGTTCTCAAGACATCAAACGGTCCCATTTATGTCCTACAGGGGCCTACGGGACCAATTGGATCCCCCAGCCGAAAACTTACGTTTCTCCAACTCCCTGACTTTTTCCAGGAGGCTGCGAACTTCCAGAAAGTCTTCCCATTCTTTCTTGGCATTTCCGGAAGGTAATGTGGTGCACTCTAGGAAAAAAATAATCACAATGATAAGAAATAAAGTGACAAATTTATTCACGCATCATATTCCGAAAGTTTGAAGCAGGCAACTTAAGGGTTGGCTCTCACATTTGCGTCCGAGTGCAACTGACCGCATTGTGACCGGTCGTAACTTCTTGGAACGAGCGTAAAGTGCCAGATGGATTTTATTAATCTTAAAAGTGCCACCAAGCTGGCGCACGCGGGGCACACCTGAGTGAAAAATGGCGGTGCGTCGGCGCTGTGTAATGTGTCGCGGCGGCACGGCGACGGCATCTACTGTAGACCAATGGGAGCATGCTTGCAAATAACGGTGCATCACCACCAGCCACAGCAGACTAATGCAGAGAGCAAGTCGTCTGCTTCTTGCAGAGGAGTTGAGGTGACGTCAGAACAATGCTGAGCTCTGATTGGCTTTGATGAAAGGATAGTGGGTAGACCTCAATGCTCGGTGCCCTGAGGTCTACCCACTATTTTTTTTTATATCAGCCAATAAGAGCTATTCGTTCCGACATCATCGCAACCCCTGTGCAAGAAGCAGACGAACTTGGCTCCGCAAAGGGGCGTGCGCGTCTGGATGTGGACTACTCCACGAGTCAAAAATGGCAACGCGTCACCAGCATCCACTAGGAGCGCTCATGGCACTATCAAACGATGGCGATACGTGGATTCGTCAGGATATCCAGCACTTTTAGAAAAGAGAACACACTAGCGGCATCTATCGGGCAGTTCTTGAACATTTTTCGTCTCCACGCATTTCCTAAGTTTTTTTTCACGGATCACTACTTTACTTCGGGCTTGAAAGAAGTTTCGTGAAGTTATAAGTAACCATTTCTCGTATGCGGTATGTAGTACATTCCATCGCGAAAATGTTGCAAAACCCTCGGTCTACCTATACACCGCAAGTCGGAAGAGTTTCAGGACCATGCAATAGATGGCGCCAGCGTGCCAGTGTGTGTTCTGGGTAAGCGCTCGGTCAGACTCAAACGCAGAAGTCTGTGAGCCAAGAAGAGCTCAAATTGTAAACAGTGATAGCCCGTGTATCTTGTGAACATAAAGAATGCGAATCGAGTCATTCGGATGAAAACTCCTGCCACAGGAACAGCGATCGAGCTCCATTGAGAAAAGGTTGCGCTGAACGGCAGAACTATCGTGGAGAGTCCCGATATTAAAAATGGGAAATACTAGTATTGACAAAAAAAAAAAAAAAGAGAGAGAGAGACTTACTGTCTAGTACTTCATCCAAGAGTTCCTTCAACTTCTGTGCGTCTTGCGAGGCCAATTTCTTGGAACCTTTTTTGCCGGTTCCCCCCATCGAGTAATGTGACGCCGGCGAAGGATCACTGTCAAAGGAACACAACAGTGGAATTAAACAAACAGTAGGAGGCCACAAACGTGGGCTCTTTCGGCACGTACACTTCTCGCATCGATAAATCGAGATCCATATTAAAACAATAGCTGAACAGTAAGCATGAAAACACGCGTGTGAGGACACTTGATCGTGGTCGCGGCACCTCCCAAAAAAGGAAACATTAGGAGACGTCGCAAAACGGATTCACGAAACGTGAAACAACCAGATTCATCGGGTGAATTGAAGCAAACTTGCCTAGGACAGGTCTGGGATTAATTACGGGGAACAAATGCACGTCGATCGTTCAAGTATTGCCCCAAAAACAAATGAGCGGACACACTTTAAATGGCAACACACATCACACAAACACGCAAACGAAATTTAAAAACAAGGTTGCTGCCATCTGCCGCGTTATCACGTAGGCGCTGGGTTAGAAGCTCCCCAACTACATACTAGATGGCGCCACGCGTCCAGCATCAGTCCAGCATCAGAAGGAAAAGCGCGAGATACGAGCCTAACGGTTGGTTTTCGGGGTCTTCCTTTTAACCGTCGCGACTTGCTTCACGCCGTACTTTTTTCACACGACCGGCCACCCCGAAGCTCGACTGACCTCCGTTGCACCGCTCCACTCGGCCGAGGCGCCGAAGACGTCGCCGACATATCGCCTACTCCGTATCCTTTGGTCGGCCCCCGGCCCGTCGATACCAGTTTGCTGTCCACGCAAATGGAAATATGTCCGCTGAAAAAATGGCCGAGATGAAGGTTTTTGACCTTAAAAGGGCACTAAAAGCCCGTGGACTTCCTACCTCCGGAAACAAGAAAGAACTCATTGAGCGTCTACAAGCTACTGCGTGTTCCCCTACAGATACCATACGAGATATTCATTGCAGCCTGGAGTTTTTGAGCAACACCGCTGTCAGCGATGAAGACGAAGTGTTCCCTCCGGAGAGCTTGGATATCCCCACTGCGGGCAACAACGGTTCAGAAGTGGCCATGGACAGCACGGAGGAGCCATCGGCCGCAGGAGAAACTTCTACTCCCACGTTGCTCCCTACCACACGCTTCCTGCCTGTAAACACGATGTCCAATAGTGTGCAGCACCTTGTCGTGTCAGAACCCCAGGTCAGCGGGCACTACCAGCCAAAGGCAACGACACTGGTTGACGTACATGCGGCCTGTACCGCCGCCAATCGGCAAGCCGACGAGCCCTCTCAGGGTGCTACGCCGACCACTGCCACTCGCGCCGCGACGCCCGTCTTGACGCCAGACTCCGCCCGGACTTCCCAAGCCACCGTGAAGAGTACCAACATTGCAGCGGCTGCTGAAGACTCTGCTGCAGCTGTTGATGACAGCATTAGTAGTGTAGACTGCGGGTCGTTGGAGCTGAAGGCAGACGCGAAACATGACGACACGAATCAAAGATATCCTCTCACATGCAATGTATGTGCCGAGATGTACAAAATGAGGGATGCACACGAAAAAAGACTCGAGGAACTAGAGGCTCAGATAGGCGCCCTGTCAGTACGCCTAGACCGAGCATCGGACGGGCGCAGGCTGTCTGAAGTGACTAAGAGGATATCGACACTTGAATTCAGGATAAACGAGGCGGCGAAGAAGAACGAAGCACTGCAAACACTAGTGACAGCGCTCTCAGGACATGCAGTAGCAGCTGGACCGACAGGAGATTCCATGGTTACAGAAGATGGGACAAGCAGCGCACCATCGGAATCTGAAGGGGAGAACCAGATGAGTAGTGAAACAGAACTGCATCACAGTGCGATGACATTGAACGATGCGACGAATGCTGGAGTAGACAAGCAAGGAAACGCACTACAGGACGACCGTCCACAGGATGCCGGTACTGCCATAAATAACACCAATAACGTGACAGCGCACACTGACACGCAGTGTGACGAAGTCCCAAGCAAAACTTCAAGTGGAGTCACACACATGTCCATTCAGGAGATTCACGTGCCCGTGGCTGCAAAGAAGCTGACGCATGAGGATGTTCAGATCCGACCGCCACGAGGGATCACACGAGAAGTGATAATCGCAGGAGATGGGAACGTCCTGCGGATAGCTCGAGCTCTCATCGAGGAAGTCCAAGCACCTCAAAGCATGGAGTTTATAACGAACAGGGGAGCCACAACTGAGGTAGTACATAAAATTATCGAAACATATGAGGAAAAAGCGAGGAATGTACCACGCATGTATATACTGCACGTGGGGTTGAATGACGTTCTGAAGGGCGAGCAACCTGACACAATTATAGAGCGTCTGAGGCTACAGTGGGCCAAACGTAAGGCATCACTAGCCATCTGCTCAGTACCCGAAATAGACGGCAGAGGAAAGGAACTACGCGCTACGACCATGCTCCTGAATGCAAAGCTGAAGCAGCTGTGCAAGAGAATTAGAGCAAGGTTTATC
Organism: Ixodes scapularis; assembly: GCF_016920785.2. Taxonomy (NCBI): domain Eukaryota; kingdom Metazoa; phylum Arthropoda; class Arachnida; order Ixodida; family Ixodidae; genus Ixodes; species Ixodes scapularis. Next base: position 109,168,227 of record NW_024609879.1, on the reverse strand, counting down.
GACCTCAGCCGAGAACTGGCCAGCATCCCAGCAATGCAAAAGGACGGGCTTCACTACTGCAGAGAAGGTAGCCAGGTGCTAACCGACCGAGTGGGTGCATTAGTGACTCATTTTTTAGGACTTCAAAGAAGGGACAATTTCAGCGACCATACTGGGAGCAACAGGAGACGATACGGGACGCATTCCTCAGTAGTAAACCGGTCAGAGGCAGAAAAAAAAGCACTCGCTCACGACCTCCCAGGTCTGTCTTCTGGTCCCAGAACGAGTGGAGCACACCGGGTGGTGAACACGCCTCCAATATCAAAGGAGACTGTACAGAAGCCGGTGCCCAACATTCACGGTCCTGTGTATCCCCTACAATGCCAGAGGGACCATCCGCCACAGTCGTCACCTCTGCACGCAATATGGGTGCCCCCACTCCTCAAACCACCCAACGGACATCTTCAAGGACAAAGCTGTGGGGCACTCCCATCGAGGACAGGCAGTCAGGAAGGAACGTTTGCTCTAGGGCCTACTGCGAGACAGACCTTTCCTGTGTGCAACCCAATGCTGACCGACTTGATGACCGGATGCCTTCAGCACCCCACATGTGCCCCATCACAAGAGCTGACGCACTTTGTGAATCAACTGGTCCGAGAGCAACTAGCAGCCATGCAGCTTCAGCGGGAGTGTTGACCGAGTTTCTGGCGCGGCGGCAGCAAGGGCAACCACGGAAAAGAGACAGTGCTGTCGTTGGCTTTTTAAATTTGAATAGTGCGAGGCGTCAACGAAAGTGGGCTGAGCTCTATGTAGTACTCCGGGAACAAGGCTTTTCTTTGTTCGGGGTTGCTGAAACACACTTGCGGGACGCTGAGGAACCCCCAGTAGACCCTTCCTGGTGCTGGACTGGGTGTAACAGGGTGGAGGGTGACCGACGGGGAGGTGGTGTGGGCCTTCTTTGGCCAAGTGGAGGACAAGCATGGATAAGGATATCTGAAACGTGCTGCGAACACCTGTGGGTTCAAGGACAGGTGGGTAACATACTGACGGCGGTATGCACCCTTTACCTTTCCGTGGGAAATTCCAGGCATGAGGAGAATAAGGCCATACTGGAGTGCGTTCAACGTGACATCGAAAACCTAGATCGAAGATTGTCTGTGCTAGTTATGGGGGACTTTAATGGCCATCTGGTTGAGATTGACGGGCGTGAGGACGACAATGGCCGAATGCTGAGACAGCTGTCGGAGGAGTTCGACCTGGAGATTCTAAACCTCAGAGAGGAATGTGAGGGGCAACACACATGGATGGCCCGGGACCGACGAACATGTATCGACTATGCCCTGGCATCAAAGAGGCTCGCACGTCGCCTTCAAAAAATAACTGTAGATGAAGATGGCGAGTGGAGTATTGGCAGCGATCATAACAGCATCATACTTCATTTTGGTGCAATCCAACGACAACGCAGCCGGCCGAAACGTAAAATGACGTTCCAATTACGTGACTGTGATATTGAGGCAGTATGTCAGGAGTTCGAAGAAAGTGATAAGCGCATAAATGCCCTCATCTATGATGACTATGCCAATGCACTTCGGCAGGCAATCACCACACGGTCGATTATGAGAGGCTCAAGCGGGAAAAGACGGCTTGTATCGTGGTGGGATGCTGAAATCCGAAGATCCATCCAACTCAGGCAAGACGCAAGCCGAGACCATCGCCGGGCTCTGCGGACGCTTGGAAAAGCACCGGAGACTCTGCGACTCTGGGAGGAATACCAGAAGCTCAAGGCAATAACACAATCTATCGTCGAGGAGAAAAAACAGATACATGATTGCAAGGTGATGAAAGATATCAGAAAGGGTGGAAAAAGAGCCGGAGAGAAGTTCTGGCGTTATATTGGAACACTGGATGGAAGAGATAATTCTCCCCAACTGATCGATGCCAAAAATGGAGGTTTAGTGCACAACGTTAGAGCTCTCTTGGATGAACACCTTCACAATCTTTTTGGGACGACACAGGATTTCCACGGTAATGAGAGCGTGTCGGCAGGAGGCCCTTATATCAAAGATCCACCGCTACTTAATTTGACGAGTGACAACACCACCATCGTGGGAAGAGTACAGGTCGCACGCGCTCTCGCGCGGTTGAACGGCGGCACTGCGCAGGGCCTGGACGGAATCCCGGCTAAGGTACTGAAAGGCCTGGGACCCGACGCTCAAGAGCAGTTGGCCCACTTGTTCAGTCGCATATGCTGCGGAGATGACCCGATCCCCACTGACTGGAGGCGCGGTCGAGTAACCTTCATCTCGAAAAAAGGTGGAAACAAGCAGCTGTTGCATGACTACCGACCGCTCACCGTCACGCCAGTTGTATACAGAGTATTCACGACTATCATCAATTGGCGAATCACAGCATGGGCTGAGGGAGCCGGCGTGTTTACGGAACTGCAGAACGGGTTTCGAGTTGGGCGGCGGTTGGACGATAACCTGTTTACATTGACCCAATGCATCGAGATAGCGCGAGTGGAGAGGCGACCTTTGATATGCTGCTTTCTAGACATTGCTAAAGCGTATGATTGTGTCCCTCACCTAATGCTGCTGGAAAGGCTGAGACACCTTAATATGCCCCAAACATGGGTGAGGTTGATCCGTCGGTTATACGACGGCAATGTGGTGACGACATCCTTCAATGGTGTGACATCAGGCGAGGTCACAGTTGGAAAAGGTTTACGACAGGGCTGTCCGTTGTCGCCGACGCTATATATGCTATATGCCTCTAGCATGGAAAAGGCCATTGAAGACAATGGCATTGGTTTCACTTTGGAACACCGCCAGCATGGTGATATTGTAGCGTGGCGACTCCCTGGCCTTGCCTATGCTGATGACCTCGTGCTGATGGCCGACAGTGTGGAAGACATGAGGAGGTTGCTCGTCGCCTGTGAAACTGCAGCGGAACACCTCCGACTACGCTTCAATGCTGGCAAGTCAGCGACAGTCATCTTTTCTGGCGAGGGGTGCAATCTCGGGTCGCTCATCCTGCAAGGCTCAGCCATACCTCTTCACACCGAATACAGGTACCTCGGAATAACACTGTCGGCTAGAGAGGACTACTTGACTGAGCACCATGAGGGCCTCAGGAAGTCCTCAGTTAGCAAGCGGAACATACTGCGAAGGCGGAGCCTATGGAGCTGTGACCGGTACATTGTCACCCGAGAACTTTGGAAGGCTGTGGCTGTGCCCGGGCTGACTTTTGGAAACTCAGTCATATGTGTTCCTAGTGAGATACGCACATATCTCGAGCGGCGCCATAGGGAGGTCGGACGACAGGCACTAGGGTGTCATGGACAAGTAGTCAATGAACTAATAGAGGGCGATGTCGGCTGGTCTTCCTTTGAAGCGCGGGAGGCAAACAGCAAGCTTCAGTACTACACACGTCTCCGGTACATGAACGGAGACCGGTGGGCCAGGCGAGTTTTTATGTACATTCACCTGAAGCATATCAACTCGACGTGGAGGAAGCGAGTCACTCGTCTTGGGACAAAGTTTAAGATCTTCAGCTTGGCCACTGAACTTCAAACAGAAAAGGAGTGGATGAGCACAGTGCGGGAGGAAGTGAAGAGGGTTGAGAGGGACCGTTGGATGAGCGGCATGCTACAACACCCTTCCATGCACATGTACGCGTCTCTGAAGACGGAGATTGCCCCGGTGACTTTCTGCGGGAACACACTGGGCAGTCGACTACTTATAGAGGCCCGTGGTGGTGCCCTACGTACCCGCCTATACCGAAGCAAGTACGATAGCAGCGTGACTGACACGGTATGTAGTGCGTGTGGAGCGGGCGAAGAGACAATCGACCACTTGCTGCTTGCGTGCAGGGCGCTACACCCAACGCCTGTCGTGGGTGCCCGCTTGGAGCAGGCACTTGGTTTCACCAACGAACAGACCCATGTAGCATGCTCCAAGCGGAGGCTCGAGGCATGGTGGCAGACTCGACTGAAAAATCGGGGTCGTGACCAAGACGACCAAGGTGACCAAGATGGCCAATAGCCGCTGCTTTACTTTTGGCTGGTGGGGCAAGCGTTCACTTAAAACGACGGTGTCATGTGAACTGATTAACTTTGACTGTGCGAAAGTGACGGTTGGCGAACTTTGGACACACGTGCTAACCAGTTCTCTTTCGTTGTTGTCCTTTTTTTATTTAGTTTTTATTTTTTGCTTTTATTGGCATGTCTTACAAGACTCTCGTTACAAAGAGATTGTGCCTCAAATATACATACATACATACATACAGTCTCTACGAGTAAAATATCAAATTGGAATCGAAACCAGAACCGTAAACGATTTGAATGTTTCCGAGAACGGTAATTTCGACGAACCCTATAGACTAACACAGTGTTTCGAAACAAGCCCGCTTTGTCCATACCAGGAGTGGACACTGCGCTTGCGCGGAAACCAAATCTGGGAGAAGTGAAGCGCAGCGCCACCGCAGTGGGGTGACGTCATTGAGTTGAGTTGGCCTACATGATTTGAGGATGTACGAAAGCGGAACCGAAACCTATTAAGTTGTCCCCTTTTGGTTACCGCTTACATGGCATTTCGCATATGAGTCGGATCGCAGTCGATGCAACGATTCGATGGAACCAATCAACTTAATTACAAAAGCGCAAAGGACAAGGACAGGACAAAGAATGAACAGGACAAGCGCTTACTAACAACTGATTGTTTAATGCATAATAAGAGAAAGACGAAAATGAGAGGAGATTTGATAAATTAAGACTCCAATTGTTTTCTAACTTAAAATGATTAAAAATTATTTGAGAAAAATTAGGACTGATAGAAAAATAAAATTAAAGAAAAGCATCCAGATGAAGAAAAAAAGTTGAGGTACCCTATCTCTTTCTCAGACAGTGAAATTGATGGTGTGCTAATGCACGTGTCTCCTTTTTCGATTATAGTTTTTGCCTCGAAAATCTCTCCGGCTCTCTTGCTCCAAAAACTTTTATAATTTTTCTCAAATAATTTTTAATCATTTTAAGTTGGAAAACAATTGGAGTTTTAATTTATCAAATCTCCTCTCATTTTCGTCTTTCTCTTATTATGCATTAAACAATCAGTTGTTAGTAAGCGCTTGTCCTGTTCATTCTTTGTCCTGTCCTTGTCCTTTGCGCTTTTGTAATTAAGATGTTTAACCAACTAGCCCAACAGTTAATTTTAATTCAGGAACCAATCAAGCAGCGCCAAAAGTGCCTCGTCACGGCGCTCGTCGTCTTCGTGCGTTCGTGATCCACAGTTACACCAATCACGCATAGTGAATGCCCCGTGCTTCTTCCGCGTTCGTAACGCCTGTAGATGTTAGAAATTCATGTTCGATCTGAACAACTACTACAAGGAACAGGAAATCAAATTCCAGCAGGGTTGAAAGCTTGGCTAGTTGGTACTCATTCATGGTGAAATAAAAAGCGCACCAAAAACCAGGACACGTACGGCAGAGAAGCGCTTGCTCACAACTGGAAGTTTAGTAGGGCTTCAGGAAAAACGAGGAATAATCCCTTCCCCGGCTGCCTATGCGCCGTTCCATAGCTCCCAACAATAATAATTTGAAAACGAGGAAAAAAAAAAACAAAAAAAAACATTAACGTGTGCGTGGCACTGTCGCCGTAAGAATGCTTTCTCGGCATCTGTCAAAGCAAGTGACGGGTGGCTTATGCAGACACCCGCCACGCCATTCTTTTATATTGAAAGCCCCCAAGACAGTGCCACGCGCACGTTAAGCACGTTAAGCTTATTTTTCGTTTTCGGATTACAAGCCCGAAGAGGAGGGGGGGGGGGGGGGGGGGGGGGGGGGGGGGTAGGGAACAGCGCATAGGCAGGCGGGAAAGGGATTACTCTTCGTTTTTTCTGAAGCCCTATTAAACTTTAAACTTTCAGTTGTGAGCAAGCGCTTCTCTGTCGTACGTGTCCTCTTTTGTGTCCTGTTTTTTTTTTTTTTTTTTTTTTTTTTTGCGTTTTTTAGTTTATTATGAAGTAATACAATTCAACAAGGAAACACGAAATAGGGTTATCTTAAAAGAATTTTCGATAAATGTTGATAGCGAACCTTGGCTAGTATATTGCGTAAATAAAAAATAAACAGAAAAAGAAATCCGGCATCCGGCTAAGAAGGACGGCAAGTTGAATGTGAATTAAAACCGGAAAGGTGTTCGCCAGTAATTCAAGTAATGCAAAGGTGCAAACGACCTGGACAAAAAAAAAATTATATATATATATAATTTTTTTACATATCATTTTTTATATATTTTATACACACACACACACACACACGGCGCGGTGGGCCGCGTGTGTGTGTCTGTGTGTGTGTGCGTGCGCGCGCGCGTGTGTGTGTGTGTGTGTGAGTGTTTGTGTGTGTGTGTGTTTAAGTTGTTTCTTCCTACTTGCCACCATATATACTGGGTGTTCTATTTCAATTTGAACAGATTTATTAGAAAAAATCTGTAAAAGATGCACTAATAGAGTTTGGGCAGGTGAATTATACGGTCAGGGGGCATCGTACAGGTGGCTAATCTTTGTGATAAGTCCGATAATTAACTAAGCTTCCTTAATTCACTTTTTAATTAGCCTAAACTAATCATATGATACCAATCGGGAACATGCTGAGCATAATCGAAAACCACTACATCAACTCTTTTTAGAACAACTTGTAGCTCGTGGGAATCTCGAGGGCGCACCAAAGTTATACCATTAGAGCAGCAAGCGCAAAGCTAGCAGCGGCAAAACGCGAATGATAATCTAATCATTCGCGTTCCGCCGCTGCTAGCTTTGCGCCCGCTGCACGAATGGTAACTTTGGTGAGCTAGCGTGTCTCCCGCAAGCTTTAAGTCCTTCTAAAAAGAGTTGATATAGTGGTTTTTAATTACGCTCTCTATGTTTGTAAATGAAATCATATGTCTACTTTCCCTAATTAAAATTAATTAACGAATTTGAATTAGCTGACTTATCGCAAATGTTATCCACCCATACAATGCCCTCAAGACCGTATAGCTCTCGTGCACAAACCCCATAAGGCTTTTTTTTTTTAAACAAATCTCTAAAGCTTAATAAAAAGCCAGCGTTTATATATATATATATATATATATTAACTTGAAAAGAAATTCGCGACTTTTATACGGTAGCTAGCAGTTTCCTCAATTGCTTTCCAATTGAGTAATTGTTACCCTACTCTAAATACTTTTAAGGCCGAAAGTCAATAATAACTTAATTAACTACGTTTTCTTCATTTTTTTTTTTTTTTTTTTTGTAACTAGAATTTTTTATTTACACGGTGAAAAACTGGGGGAGAGCAGATGCAATTGCGCGGAGAGCGGTGAGCTCTTATTGGAAGGATTCGTGGGTGAACGCAGGGGCCAGTTGCCTTTGTATCAGTCCGTTGTCTCCCTCCAATCAGAGCGCACACGAGCGTCGTCTGCACCTCGCGCAGGGTCTCGCGTTCGAACTCTGGACGATGGCGTTCGGCGTTCGAACCCCTTCGAACAGTGGACAGATAACAAGGCACTTGCGTCTGTACCCGTTAATCCTTCCAATCAGAGCTCCGCACTCTCACGTCTCCCGCGCCCTCCCATCTCCTCCTCTCCCTCCACCTCTTACCACCAACGTGTGAAAACGATCCATTTTGAGGCTCTTGTTTACGGGAAAATAATTCTCTCTCTCCCGCGTCTTCGTACCAAAATGTGCATAATAGCTCTCGCCACCTGCCGACACTCGGCGCGTGACGTAACGGAGAAAATTTATTGCTCCCTTCGTGACGTCACCCCCCCCCCCCCCTCTCTTCCCATCGATTCCTTGCAGACGCCGCGCGTGAGGCTCGCACGAAGCCCAGCAGATAAAGTGCCGAATGACGGAGTAGCGGATACACGTGGGCACGGCCGACGCTGCCAGCCACGGTCGGCGCCCTCCCCCGCCCCCCGCGCATTCATCCTAGCCAGATAATGAAGGGTCCGGATAAACGAGGTTTATAGCCACGCCCATCCAGAAGTCTGTACTTTGTTCCATCGTAACTTGGCAAAGAGCCAACGCTGGAGCCCTTTCGAGCCAATCAGAGCGACGGAGGCGAGGCACGTGACAGCTCTTGCTGAAGATATATACAAGGCGAAAGCGTAACCCAAGCAGTTGGCAAAGGGGTGAAGGAAGAACTTCCCTGTTACCCGAACTCTATTATGTGTGTCCCAAACGTAGCCTTTCTCCCCACCCGTCACTCAAAATGTGTACAAAAACGGCTGTCCTCTTTCTCCCAATTATAATGCAATTTTCGCCAGGGTGCGAGCGAGCTGGACAAGAATGACAAGAATTAGGACAAGAATAAGCCCTGGAGAAGGGGAACGAACGGGAGAAAGGACACACACGAATCTCCATACACAGCTGGTTGACTGGTGCGCGACCGAACCGTGGTTTTCCCAGCAGCGCCACTATAGCGAGATAGGGCACGGTCACGTGCATCCTTCCGACGCGCTGATTGGCTCGCTGGGACCGTAGCCTTGGCTGTTTGCCAAGTTCCGGCGAGGCGCAGGGTGGTGTCATTCGTCAGCCATCTTTTCTCGTCCGAAGAAGAAGGGGACAATGACGACGATGGGACTCGGCAGCTCATTTTTTCGCGGAGGAGAGATCTGGGACTGGACGTCCTAATGATGATGGCTTCTTGACTCCCGCGGCCTTTGGAGAAAGAGTCTCACCGTGATGAAGAGATGGGTTTCCTCGCAGAGAGGGGGGTATATAATATCGGACTGTTTCCTTTTCTCCAGGAACGTTGCGGCCGGAGTATCTATCTGGTATTGTAGAGCTATACGAGAGTGCAACAAACTATAGATTGCTCCAATGACCGCCTTATGTGCGCTACCATCTTTCGTTTATTGCACTGTGGAAGGTACGCAGTAGATGTCTTCTGTAGCGGAACATCAGATGTCGCACATGCGTCCATTGCCCCGCGATTCGACACTTTTCGCCCACATGGTAGGCGCTGGAAAGGTGTGTATTCATCTGGACGTAAATAAGCAAAGTTAGATTGAAAATAAAAAACAAACAAAAAAGAAATTTAGACATTGGTTTAACATCCCGTGAAATGCGATAGAGGTAAGATAGTCCGGCCGACATTCGAGAAGATTCATTTATTGACTAGTCCGAACTTACACAAATCCCGCTTCGTGCGCACTGATCTCTCTTGTAGTAGGCTGGATCGCGAATCGTCCGGCGGTGGCACCACCAGCGGCCATTGCTTGACAACACGCAACTCTATAGGCAAAGCACGTAAAAGTAGGAATATTGTGCGCGGTCATCGAAACCCAGTTTCGATGATGTTTTGCGATCATTAGTTTGGGTGTATAAAGATTGCATCGGTATTTGTCAATGCTTCAAATCTGATTAAAAAAGAAAATTAAAGACGTTTGCAAATCTCCGTAACGCGAAATTAGAGCGCAGCTCTTGAGGTGGAGGGGAGGAGGGGGGGGGGAGAGTATGCACCTCCTCCTCCTCCGTACCTCCTCTTCCTTCCTCCCCCTCTCCTCTCCTCGTTCTCCTTCCATCATCCTCTTCCTCTCCCCTACTTATCCTCTCTCCCCTCCTCGTCCTTCACATATGACGCCAATTTTCGCGCTAAATCTGGCGGAGAAACTGAATTTGTTCATATAACGTGACATCAAGTCATATGACGTCATATTCCCCGCTAAATTTAGCAGGGAAACTGAATGGGTGTTGAGGTCCCGTGACGTCGATTTTCCCGCTACATCTAGCGGAGAAACGGAATTTGTTCATAGGTGACGTGACACCGCGTCACGTGACGTAAATTGGTGTTGAGGTCAAGCGACGCCAACTTTCCCACTAAATTTAGCGGGGAATTGAATTACTGCTCAGGTCACGTGACGTTAATTTTTCCGAGCGCTGTTACGCCGACGCCGACGGCGACGCCGCTCAACTCAAAAACGACCGACTGTGCCAGTGTCGTTTGCTTCAGTTGATAACTAAAGCGTTTCGTTCAACAAGTGAACGACACGCTTCGAGTTTTAGTTAGTCACAGAAGCCCTCGATGCAGTTTAAAGCAAAACCTTGCACCAAAAGTTCTCTGTACAAGCTCTTGAAACGATAGTTTCCCAGTAAAGGTCTTCTACCTTCGGGTTCTAAGCTTGACTTCGAGATCACGAACAACTCCACATCGACTCTCAGCAACCCTTGTGTCCTTGAAGCGCATCACATGCAGGTTAGGCCCAGCAAAGGTGACACCCTCGATTCTCTACCAAACCAACATTTATTTTAAAAAGATTGGTATTTTAACGCGTTTAATATTTGCGCGCAGAATACTAACTGTCATTCCCAGAAAACACGATAAAAGTTTCATCGCCGAGAACAACCTACGAAGTTAAGACAGTAAAGATGTTCTTTCTTGGAGATTGCGCCGGGACCCGACGGCGGAGGCAGCTGATGGTCGCTGACGGAATAGTAAAGCAGACAGGACTTCGCGGATAGGAGGAAGAAAAAAAACACGTCTATTTACAAGCGAAGCTCATTTTCGAATGTCGCCGCAGAAGGTAACCGCACGTGCTGTCCTTGTCTTCTTCTCTTTTCAAAGCCTCCCCTGCCCCAGCTCGCACGAGCGTCGCCAGTTCACCCACACACAGGGGCGCACGTGCAAACGTCAACACGCAATGGAAAGAAAAAGAAGCTCGGTCCTGTTCCCGCGTCCACCCACGGTGATGGCGGGGCCGATTCTCACACCTCCCGACTAAGTATATTTTTTAGACCCGAAATGTCAAAAATAATATATAACAAATAAACTCAAACGTGTACACATATCAGACACACCTTACACAGAGTTTGTGACTCAACCCGTCAGAATCCAAACTATCAAAAAAAATTTACACTAAGATGCAAATCATATGTTAGTAAAGTGATTCTTACTGTGCCCGCCACGGCTCCAAAGGAGTGACAAATGTCGTGCTAAAACTCGCGTTGCATCTAGCCTCCTAGCCTCGGTCTCTTTGCTGACAAGTTATCCAAGCCATCCAGATTTCGACGGGGCTTGAATCGGATGGTGCATAGCCGGTTCCGGAACATCCCCGCGCAAGAGCAACGACAGTTTATGCTCTGTCCTGACTTACGAATCAGGAATGGGCCTCGCTGGCGGTCGTCGTTGTCGATGTCTTTTGCAATCTCAGCTCTCTCACACGTGGCCGGCTGGTAGTTGGTCGAGTTTTCATCGGCGTCCTTAGTTATATTCTGGGACGACTTCATCTCGAAGACCGCTTCCTCGTCGCTGTCCCCGCTTTCCCTGACATCTCCACCGGCCCGCTGTGACGTCAGCCGCTCTGACAAGTTGTCCGACTTCTTGTCAACACCCACGTCCTTGCCGTGGTCGTCATCAGCTTGCCAGAACGTCTGCCACCAAAGCAAAATATCAGGTTCTTTTTTGTCGTCGACGTTCACGTTCTCGTCATGGTCATCCTGCCGCCCAGGCGATAAGTTCGGTCCTTCGACGTCGTCCACGTTCTCGCCGTCGTCGTCCTCGGCTTGCCGGAACGCCCACCTCCCAGGAGATACTCTAGGTTCTTCCTTGCAATTGACGCCAATGTTCTCAACTTGGTCGTCATTGGCTTGCCGGAACTTGTGCAACCCAGCTAAGAAGTCGGGACCGGCCTTGACGTTGTCGAAGTTCACACATGGGTCGTCCTCAGATTGCCGGGACGCCTGCCGCCCAGGCAAAGTGTCGGGCCTTTCGTCGTCGACGTTCACCTGCTCGTCGTGGTCATCCTCGGCTCGCTGGGACGTCCTCCAGGCACGGGAGACATTCAGCTCATTTCTGTCGTCAACGTCCGCCTGCACAGACACGCATCTGCGATTGTTCTTTGACGACCGCTTCGTATCATCGGCCTGTAACATAGTCTGAGGCGCCTCGCGGACTGATGAGTCTGGCATCTTCTGACCTTGGTGGTCCAAGTTGTTACCGTCGGTCTTGCCCACATCGGTCGTCACCTTGTCGGGCTCACGGCTGGAGTCTTCCTCCACAGTGACATTCTCGGCGTCCACTCTTTTCTTGAGAAACAAAAGATCTCCGTCTGGTGTCTTCGTCCGGGGACATTCGCGGGAAAGGTGCCCCAATTCCTTGCATTTCAAACACTTCACCCGATAATGTTCAGGCATAATGCCCTGCCTTGGGTTCTCGTGTTTTTTCTTGAGAGAAGTGGTGGTTTCAATAAAGGGCCTCGAGACCTCAGCTCGCAACACTCCGAGCTCTAACAAGACCGATTCTTTGACCGCACCATACCCACTTCTCTCACCCATGTTCAGCCTATTCACTAGTGCACGCATGCTCTCCGTGAAATAAGGTCGCACAAGATATCCTCTGAGCCGTTCAGGGACTTCATATGTCTCGAAGACGTTTTCTACGCCATCAAACCAGCTCGGCACTAATATGTCGGACGACGGCATGGGAGTCAGCACTCCCTTCATCAATCTCGAAAAGCGAAAAACTTCATCTCGGAGGTTGAACTCCATGCCGCCTCCATTGGCTCGCCTTCGGTTTTCTGAGCGTAGATGTTCTAGTTCTAGCTCGAGGCGTAACAGCCGTTCTTTCTCCCTCACTAGTTCTATCTCCTTTTCAATTAAGCTGTCTGATCGGATTCCTCCGTTCCCCTCCCCTTGTGTCTGCGAGTTTGCCCCCAATCCACTCGAAGGTGACGATTCACCTGGCCCGTCAACATCCCTATTCCGACCCCTGTTCTGCTCGGGCAGTAGAACCGGCATCCGCCGCTCTGCACTGTCTGTATCCATGGCGGGCACACGTCAAAGAATCACCTTACCGTAAGGTCAACGACTGCCGCCGGATCACAGACGCAGCCCGCTGCTCAGAATAGTCAGGCACGAAAATGATGTCCGAGCTGTAGACTCAGGCGTTCCTCGCTGGAGTGGGACGGCATCAGGTCCGATGTAGCTCTGTCACCACGAAGTAGGTCGGTGGTCCAGTCTTCAAGGAGCTCGGTGGTCCAGTCTTCTCTTTAGAAGGCTCCACCAGTGCCACGTCAAGTCGCTGTCCGCCGATTCTGTTGTGAAGATCACGCCGCCGGGGTCCGCTGACGCAATCCTGTCGACTGCGCCAGTGAAGATGTTCTTTCTTTTTTTCTATCCGCGGAGTCCTGTCTGGTTTACTATTCCGTCAGCGACCATCAGCTGCCTCCGTCGTCGGGTCCCGGCGCAATCTCCAAGAAAGAACATCTTCACTAAGACATTGCAGTTTTCCCCGTTCATTTCTCCCATAGAATCCCAACATAGCCTTCTCTATACTTATTAAGTCTGGCAGTTCGATGACAGAGCCATAGAGTGCCCGGTCGCAGATTTGGAGCGGGAGGATCTGGTAGCACAGCATTTCTCGGGGGACCTGGTATTCAGCGCACAGCTTTTTCAGCGGCGAGGACCCGAAACATGGTTTTCAAACCCGACGAGAAGAGAACCGGTAGCCCGAGGAACGCGAGAAGCACAAGCGGACATTCCATCGCTCGGGACAAGTGTGTTTCGGCGTCTCGCCGCAGCGGGGCGCCCGTTACATGACTCTTGCCTGCCGCTCTGCTTTTCACTTTCGGCGGCCGCGTCACGTGACGATCTGCCAGGCTTTGTCTGTATAAAGCAGGCAATGGTTTTATTTATCAGTCATCACAGCTAAAAAAAAGGTTGTGTGTATGTTTATACAGCCTAGAACTTGGTCTGCCTCAACGCGCGACGAGCCTCCCAGCTGTAGATGACCAATTTAGCCAGTGCAGTACAACCGCTAGCCTGGGACCTTTAACTTGCATCACGCAGCAGTGATACGCGACTGCACGCAGGTACGATGGTCATCCAGATCGAAACGGGCAGGGCCAGGGATTGTCATCACAGCTAGAAACTGTGGCCCGCGCCCAGCCGACCGATTCCACGCCTGCTGCGCTTCGTTATGTACCCTCAGCTATAAAGTAAATGCATTCTATTTTCTAAAGACTATTACCATCCTGAAAACGGTAGTATTCAACGTGGAACGTCAGCGCTGTAACGATTGGCTGTTGGCGTGTTTTGGGTAATGCACCGTGCATCTGCGTGCATCAGCGTGGAGTATTCTTTTCATTTCCTGGCCACTAATTACTACACTGGCCAAAGTAAAAATAAATTATATACACCCATGATTGCGTAACTATGTCGACCCGACAGTTTGTACCAATAGGTTGTTTGCACATGACGTCAATCCGCCATTTTGTGGTTAGTTTGTCTTTTCAAACAAATTTACTACTTTGAAGGATTACATCGTAGCCGGTTGAGATGTCAGCGTGGTGAGACATAAGCTTATGTGCTCTACGAATTTGAGGGGTCATGTAAATCCTTGGAATGCTCGAGTTTGACACACGCCGAATAGCTCACAACAACAAAATGGTGGACGAAATTACGTCAGTGAAAACACGCTATACTTACGCATTTTTACTGCGATGATTTCCGTACCGGCCTGCAAATGATAGCTGCGCTCTCGTGTTATATCACGCTACAATACGTTTTTTTTTTTCTCTTTTTGTTGCGACCGCTATGCAGGTCGTCCACTGGAATGTTTTATTGATGTCGTGACAAACTGAAAGAGCTCAACTTGACTCGAGGTTGGAAGATTTTTTTATTAATTATTGGAAGCGCACGGAGCACACCACGCTCCACTACGAGGGGGTCCAGTCACCGCCGCGACCAACAGCCGAAATGCATCGTTTCCACAGTTCGGCGAACGTCGGAAATCTAATAAAAATGTTGATCGATTCCTGTTATCGTAAAATTATATGCGTATTTCATACTCAAAGGGCTTACCCGTGAAAGGTAACCCCAGCTGAAGAAAAGCCAGTCCGATTGCGGCAGCCGACTACGCTGCAAGCGCCCGTCCCGTAACCGGCGGAAATTAGCGTCCCGGCGACGTTAGGCTTTCGTTTTCTCCTTGCGGTTGCGGCGATTGCCTTGACTGTTCTGTGTACCAGGTGCTCAGCGGTGTGTCGTCTGTTCGTGATCCGCCCCGACCGCTTGCTTGCTTGCTTGCTTCACGTCCAGCCTTCGATCTGATAAAACCTACTGGACAGAGCGTGCGCAACCTCTGCAAGGAATATTTCTACAACCAACCACCCATCTCACACGTGACATGTCACGCGCATATATTATCAGAGAGATCTCATGGTCACGTTTAAAGTTTAAACAATCGTTTAAACTTTTTAGGACTAGGTTTCAGAAATATTGCAATTTATCCCCTTTTAGTAATTATAACCTCCTTGCCGCAGACATGGTCCTTGGTCCCTGGGCAGGATGGATGGATGGATAAAAACGTTTATTGAGAAACACATCTAAAAGAGCTCCGATGACCGAAGTCATTGCAGCGCAGTGACCTAGTGCCCTGGCGTCATCTTTTGGGGAAATCAGGGAAGTGGGTTTAGACGCAGGATGTCAGGTCGCCCGTAGAGATATACTCTAACAGCGATCTGAGCACCCGAGTCTTTCGTTGGGAATCACCCGCCGGGTGCGTTCAGTGCCGGAGATTGCTCGACCGGTTGGTTTGTTCCATCATGCTGAAGATGAGGCGCCTGTACGTTTTTAGACCTTCGCAGTCCCAGAGTGTGTAGTGCAAACTGGGGCACGAGTGCTCCTCCCTGCAAAGTTTGCAACGGGGGTCAGGTGGTACTGCGTAAGGATGTTCTTTCTTGAGGGCATAAAGTTCTAATTTTTATTGGAAGCTGGGAGTCACCGCCCCTCCAGTGCGAATGCGCCGTAGCAGCGCCATTTCTTTTCTTCGAAATGTGTCCTTCGGGATAGGGTGTTCCTCTGGGGACAAGGATTTTCCTAGGAGGCGTTTCCTTGTTTTGCTGGTCTAGTCGCAGTTCCTCAACGGGGTCGTACGTATCCTGAGGCCAGATTCACGAAGAGCTTCTTAGTTTACGACAACTTAGCTAAGAAGTTCGTAAGTTAAGAACATCGTAAGGAGAGGAGAAATCGGTATTCACGAACGCGTTCTTAAGTGAGAGGAGGAAAGCGACGTTGTCGTACGGAGAAACTAAAACTTACCGGTGCTGTTGCTATGGCGACGGCGTCTTCGGCAGCACGAACAACCAATCGGAGAGCTCGGCATTTGTTCGGAGCCGTTCGGAGCCGTTCGGAGCACGTGGATTTTTCATAACAAACACAGCCGGCCTTTCTGCCACCGCTTGTCTGGGGTTCGTATCCGTGCAGTGATATGTCGACGCTAACGCGATTTAAACTCGCCCGAATGCCGAGGCCGGGATGCGTAACCACCCCCATTGATTGCTACGAACTCGATCGCTACCAAGTCAACACAACTGTCATCGTTGGTAAAAGGCGGCCCGCAGTCGTTTGCAAAGCGACGTAGATGGGAAAGCCGCGGCGTTTTTTGCGGCCTCGGAAATGCAGGAGCGAGCCGACGTTAAAAAAGATACGTTTGAACTACGACAGTGTCAGCAAGAGCCACGTAAATGCCTGTTCACACTACGGAGCGGACACGCGCGTTTGATCGAAGGGCACGACCCGCAACATGGTATGTACACATTGGCGCTGTTGGACCGCGAATTGATAAGCGCTTCGGGACCGGTCCTTTACAATTGCAACTCGATGCTGACGTGACACCAGGCGAAGAAAGGTTGGACCGGCATTGCGACCCACGAACTGTTACAGCGATCGACAGTGAGGTGCAGTCGTGTCAGAATAAAATGGAATACTAATAACAAAGTGTACATACCATGTTGCGAAGGTAATCCATACGGTGTTTATTTGAGCTTGATATCACACAAAACAGAGATAGAATCGATGAGAGCCCCTTTTCGACGACAGCGTTCGTCACCGTTGCCTCGGAAAACAAGGGGATGGCAAGAGGAAGAGATTGACCTCTTAATCTAGAATTGAGGTCAGCGATCAAACTATAATACGGGAAGGGTTCACAAGGGTCGCGCGGGCATATTCCATTCAGCACGCCAGCCGGTCGTGGGCAGACGGTCTTCGCCAAGGACCGTCAGATCATCGCTGCGCCGAGTCGGAGTGCCTGCTAGGCCTATCTGCCGATCGGTCGGCGTCCGTACTTGTGGCCCTTGAAGTTTTTCCCGGGTGTCTGTGGATCCAGCGTTCTTGTTCGTTCGTCGTGGTCTGTTTCAAGTACTTTTTACTTGTTTCTTGCTGCTTGAAGTCGGGACGCGTGAGAAGCGCACGTAGAAAAATAAACATCCGTTGGTTGCCGCGACCAACTGAGCGACGCTGTCGGCCATGCTGATTTGATCGTAAGAAGTGCGTAAGACAGCTTCGGAGCTGTCGTAGGATTTCGTCGTAACCTGCGCAAAACTTACGAAAATTTCGTTTCGTGAATACGGATTTGTTCTTAAGTTTCGTCTTACGCACATTTTTGGCGTAAGATCGTTTCGTGAATCTGGCCTCTGGTCCTCATGAGGATTGTCGTTGCAATCGCTCGGTTGTGGACGTGACGGGCTGACGTCTGGAGGCCGGGGCTGCAGGGATGGGTGCGTGGGGTTTCTCATCGCCTGCTGCGCGGCTTCGTGTGCAAGCTCGCTGCCGGGTATTCCCTCATGTCCGGGGACCCACCTGACGCTGATCTTGGCCCCCTTGTTCCGGTATAGTTGGATTGCATAGTCAAAGATTGCTTTTATGGTGGGACTTGGAGTGTACTTGTGTTGTCTAAGTTCTCTCACCACTTCTTGGGAGTCCGTATAGAGAACTAGCTGCTGATCAGTTCCTAGGTGCAGGTGTAGCACCTTTAATGGCTCGCAGGACGGCCATGCACTCAGCATATTTTGGTGAGTGATGGCCTAGGGGGCCTTGTGTCACTGTCCAGGTTGCGTGTTTCTTGAGGTAGGTGACCGCAGTGGCCCATCCTGTGGTGCCGAGGCTAGCGTCTACGTAGGCCACCATGTTGTTGGGGATTGTTAGTATCTGTGAGGTCCTTCTTGTGTTGTCTTGCGTAATGTTTTTGGCATTTCTTGTGTCTATCTGCATGCATGTTCTTAGGTGGGAGTTTGGAGCCCCATGTCACATCGATGGATATATCGCGAACCGGTCGAGGTTCGAGTTCGACCAAGTTCGACGTTTTAGAACTTCTTGGGAAGAGTTCGGCAAAGGTACGACTCAGATTCGACTGCTATGCGCATGCGCGGCAGGCTGGCCAGTTGGCTTCGGATTGGATGGTGATGGCTAAGGAATGAATTAAGAGCACCACTGTTTGGTTATTTCAGGTAATACAGTACAAAAAATTAAGTTATTAACTTCTTAAGTGATTACAATTAGTTTATTTTATTTGCAAATGTTCATAAAATTAAAATAACCCTTTGCATAAAAAAAAAGAGTTCTCCAAACCCAGACATGCTTGTATCAAGGTCTGGCCACACTGTCCACAAAGTCGAACCGGTCGTATCTGTTTAAAAGGTGGAAGGTTCGTCGAACCAGTTTGAACCAGTCGAACCCCGAAAGGTCGACTTAAAATTCCGGTTCGACAAAAGTTCGCGACACCCCTAGTCCTGGGAGCCGCCATTTTTTGACTGTGCTTGTCCTGGCTTTAGTCAACTTATCACGAATCCTCCTTGGAGGAGCGCAAAGACTGCGCACGCACGCAATTTCCGCAAAATAGCGTACGCTAAAATAGCGCACGCAAAGCGCAAAACGTGGTTAACGTTCGGCGCATGCGCGGTGACCACGACGCTGTTCTTTGTGTACGCAAAGCTTTAGCGTGGGCTATTAGAAAACTCCCTGACGGCTGGGCGCCACGAGCGGCCGATCGCAGTGGACGCGTCGCGCCGAGCTCCCGCTTTTTGGCCCTTTTCTATGGGCGTACCAACCGGGGGGGCCAGGGAGGCGCTCGCCCCCCCCCCCCCCTCCCTTCCCCAGTTCTGAGAGTGGGGGTGCAAGGCATGTGTTTCGCCCCCCTGAAACAGCCGCCATTGGGCAGGGGAAACACTGGCCGGCAGTGCTCCAAGGGATACCAAGGCCACCGCCCCCGGCCCGGGGGGGGGGGGGGGGGGGGGTCTTGTCTGCCCTCCCCCCCCCCCTCTCGAAAACAAGTTGGTACGCCACTGTCACTGCTCCTTTCTGACGTTTTCTTCGGTTTCTTCGAGCTTTTTCTTGCTACCTGTCTTTTCGGCACGGTGGGCGCACCCTGTGAACACTTTTGTGCATGGTGTGGACGTGCTTTTGGACTGTTTCGCCCAAATCTTCCTCCCGCTCGTTGCGGGAGGGAGCTAAGCCTACTTCCCGCCGCGGGAAAGCATCGGCGGCGTGCGTGCGCGTTCGCTCTGCCGGGTGCCTCATGGACACAGCTCCGATGAGTGATACTGCGAGCTCTGAGATCATCAAGAGCCAGCGTACCGATGAAGGATGGACGACGATCGTCCGCGGTAACATTAACCGCAGCGTTAAATAATCCATGGCGGCCCGGGCTGCGAAGTACGAAGCCACCCGTACCGAAGAAACAGGATGGCGACGCTGCCTCGGCTCCTGCCGTCAAGAAGCGGCCCATCGCAGCCAAGCGACGCAAGGGTAAGAGGACGATCCCTTTTCCTCCTCTTCCTATGGGGTATAAAGTCACGTTCCGACCCCGGGGACTCGACTTTGCCCAAGTTTCGGCACCTGACGTCCTGTAAGCTGTTGTCTCGCAGCTCGGCCTGTCGCCGCGCGAAGTCTACTCCCGCGACAAGTTTCGCATCAACCCGCGCAGCAACATGATTACGGTCAGCGCGCCGGACGAGGAAAGGCAGCTAGCCTATCTGCCAATTCGGTCACTATAGTATTGTGAAAGGCTACGACACACCCGTACCACGTTTACGAGAGCGGCGCGTGCCCCTGGCTCACGTGGAGCAAAGCACGCTCTTGCACCGACCGGCGGCTCGTGCGGGGGCTTTGGAGAACTCGGCTCTCGAGGCAGCCTTTGTACAAGCTGGGTGTCCGTGTCTGTGTGTGCGCGTGTGGATGACTCTTCAGCGAGCGAGCCACCACGCCGAGAGACCCGCCACGAACTTCTTCGGCATTGGCTGGCCGTTGGCACACGCACTTCTCCGCATTGGCTGGCCGCTGGCACACGAACTTCTTCCACATTGGCTGCCGAGGACCACGTAGGCCCCTGCGATTGGACAAGCCAGTGGACGGCGAGATGGGAGGCGGATATTTAAAGAAAGGACACCCGTGAAGTTGTTGTGGTACGAACACTGAAAGGATGTTGTAATTAATGTAAATATAGTGTGTTCTGTTTTGCTAAGCTCGTCGCCTCCCGGCTCCTCGATCCTGTCTCCTACCCGGCACAAAGTAGAGTCGCCGGGCTGGGAGCCTTCGTCGGAACGCTCAATCACGACAACTGGTTGGCAGCGGTGGGATACGACTACGTGGGACTCGACTTTGTGGAATTCGACTACGCCGGATCGACTTCGCCGGACCATGACTCTTGGTGTGGGTGAGTGCCCAGCCCTCTTTCTTGGATCCGCCAGACCTGACAGCCATTAGATTTGTTGTTAGGGTTTGGGGGAAATTGTATCGGTCTAAACGAGTGTGTTTCCGTTGGACGCGAGCTTTCCTGAGTTCTAAAAGGGTGCCGATACACAGAGAGAGTCATGAATCTCGAGACGTTGCGTGTGCCACAAGTGGTGCAGGTTTGTACCGAATTGGGAATCGATTTGGGACAAGCCAAACGAAAGCCACATATCATCAAGCTCATTCGGGACGCAGAGATTAACGATGAGCAGCTGATGGAGTGTTTGCAAACACTGAGAGAGAGGGAGAGCTGCGAGAGAGATGAACGAGAACGAGAACACGAGAGGGAGAGCCGCGAGAGAGAGGAACGAGAACGAGAACACGAGAGGGAGAGAGAAAAGCGAACTCAGGAGCTAGAGCTAAAGAAAGTGGAACTTGAGCTTAAGAAACTGGAGGCCGAGTCTCCGAATCAGGCAGCAGCTAGCCTTCAACCGGTAAAAAGGTTCAAGATGAAAGATCTTCTTCAGCCATATTAGTTGGGCGAGGACATCGGGTTGTTTCTCGTAAATTTCGAAAGAACGTGCGAGAAAGTGCACTTCCTCCGCGAGACATGGCCCCATAAGCTACTGACGCTACTCCCTTGCGAAGCGGCGGACGTAATAGCGCGCTTAACAAGAGAGGACGCCGACAATTACGACCAAGTGAAGGCCGCACTTCTCAAGAAGTATCGCTTGTCCAGCGAAGCATTTCGCCAACGCTTCCGTCAAGCATCTAGGAAGCCATCTCAATCGTGGCCAGAGTGCGCATATAACTTAAAGGCAGATTTGATAGAGTGGCTAAAGAGTGCCGGGGCACACGGAGACCACGATAAGGTGGTCGAGTGTGTTGCAACGGAGCAGTTCTTCCGGGAGCTCCCTGAAGCCGTGATGTTCTGGGTTCAGGACAGGCTCAGCGAGCCTAATCTCATGAAGGCCGCGGAGCTCGCGGAGGAACACGCGGTGAGAAGAAGCCTGCAAGGTGATAGCTCAGGCAAGGCGCAGAGGGACAAAGAGTGTATGAAAGCTTTCTGGTCGAAAAAGAACGAGGTGGGAAAGCCGTTCCCAAGACGGTTCGCTAGCGAAGGGTCTTTCCAGAAACCTAAAGAAAAGGAAGTCGAGGCAGTGAACAGGAAAGTTGGCTACCTGTCGAAACCAAACAGCGAAGGCAGCAAGGTCTTCGGAAAAAGGAGACCATCTATTTGTTTCAATTGCAAAGAGCCGGGCCACTTTGCGGCCAGCTGCACAAAGAAAGTGGCTTTCCACTATGTCCGTGACAGCGAAGACAACGAGAGGTTGTTAGAGCCCTACACGCGACAAATGCTACTAAATGGCAAAGACTGCCGTGTGTTGCGAGACTCAGCCGCGACGATGGATGTCGTACACCCTACGCACGTGCGACCAGAGGAGTACACTGGAGACTGCGCTTGGATTCGACAGGTGGTAGAAGAGCAAAGTGTTTGCTTGCCTATTGCTAAAGTTTCTATCTCGGGACCTTTTGGAGTCCTAGAAACCGAAGCGGCAGTCTCCAGCAGACTTCCCTTGCCGTATCCGTACCTCTTTTCAAATAAGTCTGAAGAGATGTTGCAACAGAGGGGGTTGAGCTTCGCGAACGAAACAGTGTTGGCCCTGACGCGCTCGAAGGCACGTGCTCTAGCGAGGCAGCTGAGCTATAACTCCGTCGAAGAGGCTTCCCCTTCCGCTGAGTCGGGAGACAAGCCTGGAGTGTCGGGGGAATTTGCCGAATCACAGCACCAGAACACCGAGCCAGGGACGGAACGGGGAGAGCAAACTGCCGATCATGAGAAAGACGACGGCATACTTCTCTCACCGGCCTCCAAAACCTTTCAGGCTTTAGCTAAACTGGATAGGCCGACGCTTATTTTGGAGCAAAAAAATGATCCATCCCTGAAAGATATCCTGGGAAGTAAGAGGGAAGGCATAGCCAGGAAGAACATCTCGTTTCAAACAAAATCAGGCGTGCTCTACCGACAGTACCGAGACCGAAAGGGAAAGTCGTTCGACCAGCTTGTCGTTCCCCGTAAGTACCGAGCGGACTTGCTCCATCTCGCCCACGATTGCTCCTGGTCAGGACGCCTTGGAATAAAAAAAAAACAATGCGCGACTGATGCAGGAGTACTACTGGCCGGGATGCTGGAAGGACGTCGAGGGATTTGTGAAGACCTGCGACGCATGCCAGCGTGTCGGGAAATCTACGGATAGGCAGAAAGCCCCTATGACATTGGTTCCAGTAATTACTGAGCCATTTCGCCGTCTCGTGATCGACACCGTCGGACCACTTCCTCAGACGCAGTCGGGGTACCGGTATATTTTGACAGCTTTGTGTCCGGCCACAAACTTTCCAGAGGCAGTTCCACTGAACGAACTGTCCTCGGCTAACGTGGTGGACGCTCTTTTGTCCATCTTTTCTAGGGTGGGGTTTCCAGCAGAAATTTAGAGCGACCAGGGAAGCGTCTTCACCAGCTTACTAACTACCACCTTTTTCGAGAAGTGTGGTATAAGGCTAGTTCACAGCTCCATCTACCACCCACAATCGAACAGCTTGGAAAGGCTTCATTCGGTGCTGAAGCGCGTCCTGCGCGCTCTGGGTGTGGAGCGCAGAAGGGATTGGGAAGCCTGCCTCCCAGCGGCGATGTTCGCTCTTAGAACCGCACCTCACGAGACGACGGGGTTTAGTCCCGCGGAGCTAGTGTACGGGAGGGCTTTGAGAAGACCGCTGCGTATGCTTCGAGAATCCTGGGAGGATCAAAAGGAAAACCCAACGGTCGTCGAGTACGTTCTGGAGTTGTTGAATCGGCTAAATAAGGCAATGGGGATCGTGGAAAGGAACGCGAAGACCGCACAGAACAGGGCAAAAGCCTATTATGACCGAACAGCCCTGCTGCGTACTTTTGAGGTGGGCGACAAGGTCATGCTTCTTGTTCCCTGTAGAAAGAACAAACTTGACGTTCAATGGGATGAAGCAAAGGAACGTGCGTTCAACTCGTTGAAGGAGGCGCTAACAAAGGGGCCGGTGCTGAGGGCACCAGATTAGACGAGGGAATTCGTGGTGCAGTGTGACGCCAGCGATCGCGGGGTCGGAGCTATCCTGAGTCAGACCGATGATGAGGGGAACGAGCGGCCGGTGCTCTGCATTAATCGAAAGCCCTCCACACGCGAAGAAGCTTATAGCGCCTCAGAGAAAAAATGTGCATGTCTCGTTTGGGCCGTCCAAAAGCTTTCATGTTATCTCTCAGGCACCAAGTTTGTCATTGAGACAGATCACTCTCTATTGCAGTGGCTACAAAACATGTCGCCCAAAAATGGCCGCCTCCTTCGGTGGAGCTTGATCCTTCAGCAGTAAAATTTTGAGGTAAAGTGCAGAAAAGGACAGCTTAATGGAAACGCAGATGGGCTCAGCCGTAGCTTCTAGCAAAAAGGGCGAGCCTTGATGATTTGCGGCGAATTTTCGAAATTCTCCGGGGAAAAATTCTGTTGTGACTCGCAAGGCGTGTTCAGAGAAATGACTATCTCGGTGAGCCGGCTATAGTGGGGGCAATCAATTTGTTTTGTCGTTGCTGGTTTTTTTTTTCACGGGTGTCCGTTGTATCCAGCTTTTCAGCTTACAGTATTTCTAAGCTCTCTAGTTTATCTCCGTAGCGCAAGGGCTTTGAGGAGAATTGATGAGCTGCTTGTTTATTTTGTGATGGTCTGGCGGACTGAGGGAGGGGGCTGGGTGTTCATCGGCCCGGGGCTTGGTCTGGTATGGTTGTTCCGTGTGTCTACCTCTTCCCAGGATGAACGAGTGCCCGAACTCCTGCCGAGAACCCCAGAGCGAAACCGCGTCTCTCGGAAGAGCGGTTGCTAACTGCTCTACCTCAAAACGCTCTCCCTGTTGCCGGAGGAGCTATTGTGAAAGGCTACGACACACCCGTACCACGTTTACGAGAGCGGCGCGTGCCCCTGGCTCACGTGGAGCAAAGCACGCTCTTGCACCGACCGGCGGCTCGTGCGGGAGCTTCGGAGAACTCGGCTCTCGAGACAACCTTTGTACAAGCTGGGTGTCCGTGTCTGTGTGTGCGCGTGTGGATGACTCTTCAGCGAGCGAGCCACCACGCCGAGAGACCCGCCACGAACTTCTTCGGCATTGGCTGGCCGTTGGCACACGCATTTCTTCCGCATTGGCTGGCCGCTGGCACACGAACTTCTTCCACATTGGCTGCCGAGGACCACGTAGGCCCCTGCGATTGGACAAGCCAGTGGACGGCGAGATGGGAGGCGGATATTTAAAGAAAGGACACCCGTGAAGTTGCTGTGGTACGAACACTGAAAGGATGTTGTAATTAATGTAAATATAGTGTGTTCTGTTTTGCTAAGCTCGTCGCCTCCCGGCTCCTCGATCCTGTCTCCTACCCGGCACAAAGTAGTGTCGCCGGGCTGGGAGCCTTCGTCGGAACGCTCAATCACGACACTAGTGATCGGTAGTAAGACGCACGAGGTCACGACTCACATTGCGAGACGACGCGAATAGTCGTACCGAAGTCCCTCTCCTTCGAAGGAACCGAGGACGCGGAAGACATCCTGCTCAGCTGCATAAAGCAGAACCCGCAATGGCAGGTGCTCGCAGCACGACGCATGGGCAAGTCACGAGCGCTACTGGTTACCATACGAGGCAAGAGGATCCCGACATACTTCTACTTCAATGGGTTCACTCTCTCCTGTTTTCCGTAGAGAGAAAGAATCGAGGTGTGCATCAACTCTAGACGAACTGGTCACCGGGTCGACGTGTGTCCCATGCCACGCCAGAGCAGGTGCCATCGCTGCGGAGCCCAACACCCGACGCAAAACGAAGATGGCTCTCACTACGAGTGCCAGCCCGTGCGCCATCTCCGGGGGCCGGCACATCATGGCCTCCAAAGAATGCTCACATCGCTATGTTTGCCGCCCTGAGAATCGCAGACCGGCGCCGACGGAACCTGAGAAGCAAAGACGGCGCTCCCGCTCGCGAGACAGCAATGGCGGACAGCGAGGTTCCCGAGCACGCAGCCGCTCGGTCTCTTTCCCTCCCCTGGATGGCAGAGGCCGAAGCGCTTCCAGGAATCGAAGTGTCTCGAAAATCGCAAGCCCAAGGAAGACAGGACGGCGTGGGCGTCTGCATCTACGGCCGGTGCTGAGTCCGCGCTGGTCATGGAACTAAGACGGCAGATCTCCGACCTTCAACGACTACTAATGGGAGCGTGCGTCTCCAAACCGACCACTTCAACGCAAACCACGCTTCTGCGGCCTCCGCCCCCAGCGCCATCCGCGACCAACATCCAGGATACGCGGCTTAACCCCGAAACGTCACCTGTCCACGTGGTACCGGAACCGCTTTCGGAACTGGGGACGGTACCGGAAAAGAGACCTCGCAAGCGCCAGGCTACCAAGGCTGCACCACCTCCACCAACAGAGAGAGACGTCGAAATGGATGATGACACCTGCAGCGTGGTCAGCTCTGCGACGGTCCTCGCCCTCAAACAGCGACTGGAAGCTCGTCAGGAAGCATTCACACAACGCATGGAATCCCGGCAGACCGCTCTCGAACAGGCGATCGAGGAAATCCGGCACGCCCAGCAGCAGATTCAGCAACAGATGCTCCAAATGCAACAGCAGATACCACAGATCCTGCAAGCACTCTCGCTTATCCAGGAACAGCTACGCAAACTCCAGCTCCAACATGGCTAGACGCCGGCAACGGCAGCAGCAACCCCTGCGAGTGTGGCAGTGGAACTCCAGGGGTCTTGGTCGCAAAAGGGAAACCATGCAGCTCCATATTCGCAACGCCGAGTACATGCCTGATGTTCTCACCTTCCAAGAATCGCACGATGGCGTCCATTTGTCGGGCTACGTTCGCTTCAAGGTCCCCGTCGATTCGAGGCGGCAGTCAGAGAGCCGCGCGCATCGAAACCTATTTATACTTTCGTCCGAAGAGGCATACCCACGATCCAACATAAACCCGTAGTTGACAACGTGCCGCACATCCTGCTCGAACTTCTGCCCAGACGCAAGGGAGCATGCGCCGCGTTTTAGAGCGCAGCTCTTAGGGGCCCGTTCCCGGCTTGAGCGGCGTCGGCGTCGCCGTCGGCGTCGCCGTTGCCGTCGGCGTCGCCGTCGGCGTAACCAAGCTCATCCCAAGGTCACGTGACCCCCAAGGTCACGTGACCCCTCCCAAGGTCATCTCAAGGTCACGTGACCCCACGTGACCCCCTGAAGGTCACGTGACCCCCAAGGTCACGTGACCTTGGGGGTCACGTGGGGTCATATTGGGATCACGTGACCCCTCGAGGTCACGTCACCCCTACCAAGGTCATTTCAAGGTCACGTGACCCCCAAGGTCACGTGACCCCTCTTTAGGTCACGTGACCCCCGAGGTCGCGTGGTCTCCTCCCCAAGGTCACGTGACCCCCGAGGTCACGTGACCCCAAGGTCACGTGACCCTCCCAAGGTCATCTCTAGGTCACGTGACCCCCACGTGACCCCCCGAGGTCACGTGAACCCCAAGGTCACGTGACCCCCTGAGGTCACTTGGGGGTCACCTTGGGGGTCACGTGACCTTGAGGGGACCCCCATGTGACACCCAAGGTCACGCCTCCCCGAGGTCACGTGACCCCCTCCCCGAAGTCACGTGACACCCCCCCCCGAGGCCACGTGACCCCCCCCCCCCGGAGCATATTAAAGAATGAGGGGAGGAGGAGGAGGAGGAGGGGTCTACCCTCCCCTCACTACCCTTCCCTTCTCCTCCTCAAGAGCTGCGCTCCAATTCGGCGTTACAGGGATTTGTAAACGGCTTTCACTTTTTTTCTACTCAACGTTTACAGCCCCCCGAAGGATCAGTCGAAGGCCGCGGCTATGATCCTTGCAGAAATTCTCTGCGTCGCCAAAGACACCCCCCTGCTCGTCGTGGGCGACTTCAAGGTTAACCACTCCGAATGGGGCCACCTACACACTCTACCTAAGGCTGTGTCCATCCAGGGCCCGTTTGCTCGAAGCCGGTTAACTTTAACCGCGGTTAAAGGTTAACCGCCCTTCCCTACTAGGTACCTACAAGTACCTATAGCCAAGTTTGACGAGGGCTGGATGAGCGATAGCTCCGAGTTTTATTATGGGGTGGTAGCTGGTGTCACCTACTGGCTGTAGCGAATATACGTGGCTTCCGTGGAAAGGTTCACAAAGGGAGGGGGAACCAAAAAATGCGCGCTGCCTGGTTTTCGCGACGCAGCGCGGCATACATTTGAGCTTAAGAATGAATTTTTATTGCTCGTGGTAGAAATAATCGGCAAGGTAAAACTAAATTAACCCTTGTTTGGAAATTTTCTAAATATTTGGCTGTATGAAGTGAAGAAATGATGCGTTGAAATTTCCTTCCGAGTTCGAAAGAGGACGAACGCGCGTGCACGGCAGAATTTGTTTTAGGCTTTTTGCTTCAGAACAGTTATTACTGCAGACGCCAGCAGGTGCAGCGCGTGTAACTACACTCGTAGCATGCACCCACGGTGCATGCACCTCGGTGCTTTTGAAATTTAGCAAAAGGTTTATGGGAACGCTGTCTGCTTTTGTGTGCTATCAATACCTGGCCGATTGAGTCAAGGCAATCCACTAGTCAAAGACGTTGTCATGCCGACAACTATCGCGTTCATTTAGGCTTAGGAATGGCCAGAGTCGAAAGTCTATCTAAAAATGCGACGAGGTCATTGCTCATGTTTTCCCTACCAAGGCCACCGTCGCACACTTGTTTTGGGAATGTCCCTTCGACCCTCCCTCACCGACTCTACGGGACTTTGTCGCCCACCTTCGAGAAGGAGAAGAGGACCCGCTGGATCCTCCTTGGACCGTGCTTCTCCGTGCTTCTCCGAAGCTCGGACCCACACATCCAAGTCGAAGCGGTCTCCCGAGCGGATAAGATAGCGACGGAAATCACGAAGACCCTACAGAAAGCGAACGAGCGTCCGACGTTCGACTTGGCGTGAACATCCGTCCATGTGCATCCCTTCCAGAACTGAGAGAAGCCGCCTCGCTTGCATTCCCTTTTTTTTTTTTTTTTTCTTCTTTTTTTTTTTAGAAACACTTTTTTTTTTTTGGAAGTTAATGTTTAGGAAGTAGGTGAATGTTTATCCTGCGGCTTCTTGTTGTGATGTTCCAATAAAGTTGTTTCTTTCTCTCTCTCTGACGGCTGTCTCGTATTTTGTTTCGAATTATATAATCTCCTGCTGTACCCTACTGAAATACGTGTCATGCAATGCAGTTCCCAGGCGTGTGCGAGAAAGTCGTATCTTTTAGCTGGATATTATTCGAAAACAGCCGTTAGCTTCGAGCAAACGTATGCCGTTCCACGCGTATACACAACTGCGACGGCCACCGATTGGAGAAGGATCGCTTACAAAGAGAAGAATGCAGATTTTGCCTTTGAAGAGGCATCTGGGTCCGCGAAGCGGCACCTGGGTCCACATTTCGGCGAATCCACTGGATCGGTGATGCGGCTACGGGTCGTTCTCTCGGAGGCGATGCCAGCGGGGGGGAAGGCCAACGGCGAATCGTTGAAAATGCATATACCATTTCTGAATCGTCCCTTGACTCGGACGAGCTTGGTGAATCGTAGCCACGCTCCATTTTCACACTCGGATCAAACAAAATCGGGCTACACGCGCGCATAATATAACATTTAACATCGCTTCAAGATGGCTGAGCTGTTGGTTTCGATTTCGCTGCATAATCAAACCGATTGATCCGATTTAAGCGAGGAGTTTGTGGCAGGGGCGTAGCCCGGGGGGGGGGGGGGGGAGGCATAGGGCTTCAGCTTCCCCCCCCCCCCCCTTTCAAATCCAGTCGTCCCTATAATATACATATGCATTTTGAACCCCAGCCCCTCCCCCTCTCCGCACCCGAAGTCATGGACATCCCAGCCATCTCAGCCACCCCCCCCCCCCCCCCCCCCCAAGAAAAAATTCCTGGCTACGCCACTGGTGGGTGGACGTGGTTGAATATCGTTAGATCAGTATCACACCTCAGCTTACCAGCCTTATGTCCGCTTAAAGCTCAGCTCGTAACTATTATCCTGGAAATTATTGCTGCATACACAGAATTTCGATCTTGTCAAGAACCTAGTGTTATACGCACGGCGGTGATCCATTTTCCGTGTCGTTGCACGTGTCACGGATCACAGGTGCTGCACGGTAATTGTGGCACCCAACCGCGCAACATACCTCTCATCCATCTACGAAACAAGTCGAGCACTACAAAAATAAAGCACGCAGCGGCATTCACTCGCAGGCCAACATGGCCTACTCAAAATCAATCAAATCTATTATACGAAAACCTTTTTTGATGTCGTCAGATGACAGTAAACATGATACACTTCGACACACCCCCTAGGCGACCCCCTAAACTACGCACCGATTAGAGGAAACAAACAAAACGTTTTCAATTCGCCAACATTTTAAATAGCAGAGAGAGACTAATTGATTTTAAATATAATCGACTACAATTTAACGAAAAAAGCTAAAAGAAATCTTGGTGTGCAGTGAGACTGCGTTAGGAAACCGATGCAATTTCATAAATCATATTCATATTTGATATTTGATATTGTATTCATGTATTTCGCTCAGACTTTGAACCTTTTTTTTTTTTTTTTGCTGACAAAACCGTTGTGCGGTTGCTTGTTTTACTTGCTTCCTTGTGCCTGTGGTTATATCATGTTGTCTTGACGGTATTTTTTGCGTGAACGTTTTGCACTATTTTTTACAATGCTGTGCTAGAGTTGTCAGCGGGGCAAAGACCTCGTCAGGCATCACTCCTCTAGTCTATGCCCAGCTCCCGACCCGATCGAGAAAAGAAAAAAATAAAGAAAGAAAGAGACGGAAATGCTCGCTTTGCGTCATGTGAGATCAGAGCTTCAATGTTGCCAACGAAAGCACCGTTTACGCTAGGATGCGCTTGGAACAGTTTAAAATTCGATTACTCATGCTTTTAAAAATTCAGATATTAATTACACGGACGATGCGTTTTCAGGCAATGACAATGATATTCAGTTGTTTTCTCGAACACAAAATTTGACCGGACAATCCCATCAATTTTGACAAGAAGTACAACGAAAGAATTAGGTCACCCGCAGCACCAAACTCTCGCTCAAATTAACGAATAAAACATGAATTGGGAACGATACACCACAATGCTACCAATGAAGCGCAGATTCGGTCACGTGATCCTTTGTAATTACGTCGCGACAAAGAGTCACCAGGTGGAGCCACTCTATTTTGTCGGTGCTAATTGCCAACAACGAGTGAGAAACCAACAAAGAAGAAATTACTAAGCCAACACGTGGCGATTCAACATTCGACCTGTTTTTTATACCCATCCTGAACATATCTCTTCCATACATTTTTTATCACAGATTAGTGATCATGCCCTCATAACCATCACTCTCTCGGTAAGGGTCAAGGACAAACAGAAGTCCTCGAAAACCATCTGGGACTACCCAAAGGGAGATTCAGAGGGGTCTGAATTCTTCTCTTCTCCGAGCGTTTGCAGGTTTTAAGCACTCTTTCCACGATCGGACAGCACAGGCGAATTGGATTATTTTCAAGAATGCGCTGCTAAGCTCGGCGAATCAGTTTATTCCTAAAAAAACTTACCACAGACGCATCTCCTCTTTGGTTCTCGGTGAAAATAGAGAGCATTTTATATAAGAAAAACGTTTATAGCGCAAAGCTGTAAGCTTAAACACTAATGACAAATGGCTTCACTTTCATGCGTTTTTGAAAAAGTGTAAACTTAAAATCTAGTTAGCGAAACGCAAATTTTTCAACGATGACCCGAGAAAAATACTAACTTAAACCCCTCCCCCCCCCCAAAAAAAAAAAAAAAAAAAAAATTTTGTTTATAATCAATCCTACTCCCAGGGGTGCCAAGCTCCCTGCCGTATACCCGTTAGATCACCCAATATCACCCGAAATAGTTGCTTAGAATTTTAACGCCTATTTCAGTGAGATCTTTACACGTGAAACTGTTCCAGCTCCCTCGTATTTAGTTTTGAAAGCTCAACGGACATGCAGGATATTTACCTCTCCATAGAGGTATTTTGAATGTCCATTGAGCGACTTCCACTGAACTCTTCACCTGGCTGTGACGGAATTAACTCCAGAATTTTAAAATGACGAAAGCTACATCAGCCAAACTTCTGCTCCATATTTGTGAGCAATCCGCAGCTCTTTTCCAACTGCCGTCTGAAAGGCTAAATGCGAACACAGTATCCAGCTTCAAATCAGGTAATCCGAATGAGCTAAATATTTACTGGCCTATTTCATTGACTAGCGAATCATGCAAAAATTTAGAGCACATCGTTTTCAGCAACATAATGTCACATTTGGATAGTAACAATCTGTTTCTCCCTAATCAGCATGGCTACCGTAAAAACCCTATATTGTATTACCCAACAATACGAACTCACTTGCGATCTTCATCGTAACATGCACTCTTTAAAACGAGCTGATGCAATATTCATAGACTTTTCAAAAGCTTTCGACCGTGTTCCTCATAACAGACTAATATTCAAACTCTTCCATCTGAACGTGAATAATAATATTGTCTCCTGGATTCGGGCCTTCCTGTCTGATCGCACTCAATCTGTGATCGTCGATAACACCCCTTCCTCTCCACTGAATGTCATCTCCGGCGTCCCTCAGGGTTCAGTTCTTGGCCCACTTCTTTTGCTAGTTTATATAAACGACGTGGCTTCTTCCTTAACCTCCACCGTTAAGACTCTATGCTCATGACCTTGTTTTCTATCGCAAATTTCCTCCATTGATGGTTGCGTCATCCTACAGAGTGATCTAGTAAAATTAACAACTTGGTGTGAATCTTTGCTCATGACGATTTACCAGGATAAATCTAATATTATGACAATTTGCGGTTGGAAAAGGAACTCTCTTTTCCATATACTATTTCATCTTGCGACTATGAACGGGTAGTCACGTCTAAATATCTGTGAGTTTACCTTTCTGAAGCTTATCTTGGACATATCACGTTGATTACATCAGCTCCAAAGCTAATAAAACATTAGAATTTTTATGAAAACATCTTTATCTAGCAGACTCATATGTCAAACGTTTAGCATATAGTACGTTAGTCCGTACTAAGCTGGAATACGCATCCATCAGATAGAACCCTCAGCAAATATATCTCATTAACCGATTCGAAGCTGTTTAGAATCGTGCCACTCGTTTTATCACATGTGATTATTTCCGAAGTAGTATTTCTTCTCTAAAACAGTCCTTAACTCTCATAACTCTCGACACTCGCAGAAAAACTGACCGGCTCTCTTTCATGCATAGACTCTACTAGAACCCATGGTCATCTACAACATTTTTTCCAGCCCATCCTATCTTTTCTCGCCTGGATCATCCATGTAAAGTTGAACCCTTTTTCTCCAAGACTAACTCCTACAAATACTCGCCTCTCCCATTATGTATTTCGCATTGGCACAGCCTGCCCTCAAGCTCGGTGACAACAAATAACTACAACTATTTTACGCAGAAGCTCGTTAAGTTGTTTGAATAATCTATTGCGTAATGATGCTTTTTTTTCTCTTTCTTGTTCTCATCAGTGTTTTCCCAATCTTATTATTAGTAATGTGAGTTTAATGCACCCCCTTATGTAATGCCTCAAAAGATGTCCTTAAGGTAATAAATTATATTGAGAGCGAGATAGCAGGAGAGAGTCAATGCAGCAGCCTCACACGAGTCTAAAAGTCGAGTAAAAGTTGTTGAAAAATAAGTATCACAGGCGCAGTGCCATGGTGTCATAAGCATAACGTAAGCACGTAAAATGCCATGTTCAGCCTACCTCGTGGTTCGCTGAGCCTCCTTCTGTGGACAGCGGCGATTGGGTCTTCCACATGCCTTGCGGGGAGGCAGACGACCCAGATTTCTTTGAGGGCTTAGCAGGAAAATTACCGCAATGGCCACTTGTGAGCGCGTATGCGGGGCATGCATACACCATCACTGCGGTGGCGCTGCTGTCGGCGCATGCGCAGAAGCTTCCCTTCACGCCCATCTGGTTCCTGCGCGCGCACAATGCCATTGTGCGCGATGCGGGCAAACGCTGACTTGCTTGCTTGCTGACTTGCAATATACATCTTCCTCCTTTCACTCAACATACGCGGCATCACCTTCGGAATCGCCCCGCGGCGCGAATGGACCATTTGACCTTGCAGTTTTATATTGATTGTTCATTCATAACAATGTTTTATGTCCGAGTGCCAACTGCCAAATGAACGAACGTTGTTCAAGCGCGTAGCTTCAAGCGCTCCGAGAAACTGAGCGCGGGTCCCCCTGACAAATAAATCCTCATGGGGAGATAAACGACAGAGACGTAGAGGCAAAACAACCGCAAAGCTTGCGCTGGCTTACAGCTACACGAAAGTGCGTGGCGACGTATAATATCAAGCAGGAGAGAACCAAACAAACGAAGACGGCTAAACGAATCACATGAACGCGTGCGCAGAAAGGTCTCCATTTACTAAATTGCCTCTTTACAATGGAGACGGGAGAGGCCACGTCACAAATCAAAACAGACTTCACGTTTGATAAAGAGCCGCACAAATACTCTTCTTGGGCTTCAAATCTAAACACTTGGCGAAAAATGTCGGCGAGAAATCCAGCGGCCCTGATTGGCCGGCGCCACGCTTGACCTTGGCGCCTGCCAATCACGGCCGCTGGATGTCTCGGCAACGTTTTCGCCAAGTGTCCAGATTAGAGAGTCTTGTCTTTTAGATTTTACGCTTCCAAACAACTCGTCTGGCTATCTAGCAATGATCTTGATGTGTGTTTTCTCAAAGTACAGATTACTTCCGCGGATTACTCATGCTTTGAAAAAAAAAAAATGAATAGTAGAATATCTGTTTGTTTGTTTCTGCGCGTGCGCATGTGCGTGCGTGCGCATGCGTGCTTGTTGTGCGTGTGTATCCGCGTGCCTCTATGTGTGTTCGCGCGCGTCTTTCTGTATGTGTGTGTCTTTTTTGTGTCTGTGTGTACGTCTATGCGCTCGCGCGCGCGCACGTTTTCTAGACGAAGAGGAAGTCAGAAGGTTGTCAGCAAACAGCATAAAAAAGAACAGCTTGATTGAATATAGAAGACGAAGTAACGAGGGGAGGAGCGAGGGATGCTCCTTCGGAGCCGTAAGTCAGAGAAAGCTACGAATCCCCTCAGACGGCGAAGTGATCTCGAAGCCTGGGTGACCCCTGTAATGATCCGAAGAGCGTCCATCATTTCCGTCCTCTTTGCAAACTTCTTCCACAAAGAAGAAACAAAAAACAAAACGGCAACAAAAGTGATACAAGGGTGCGCGGAAGTGTGGGAGGTTGCAGGTGCCCAAGCCGAGTTGGCAGGGAAGCGCGACAGATGGCGCCATCGACGCACGAAGTCGGCTAATAACAAAACGACGAAACTTCGCAGCCTTCCTTTCGATTCGTTCAAACTCCGCGACAAGCGGAGCGCAGTCGGCGGATCTCTGTGCGCGGTGGAGAAGTCTGCGCGTGCACGAATCATCTCTAGCATTAAATCAAGTGATCAACTTCGTTATATCGGGTCTTGAGTGGTTGTCAGTGCCCGGTGAATTAGCACTTCCCGTTGCGCTGTGTGTGGTGTAAGCAAATCGGATCGGCGGAATGTAACCCCTTCACAGAAGCCGCCGGCTACAAGACTACGCTCAAGTTTGACCACATGCGCCGCAGCGAGGAATCTGCAACTTCGTTGTTTCCGGGATGCTTACCAGACGCAACTGCAGGAGGAACGAGTGCATGTCACAAAAGCCCTATCGGATGAGTGACCGTTGTTCATGATTACGAAAAGTCGGCAAACAAGATTGGTGTTGATGGATTCAGGAGTAACCCAAAGGCTGTACAAGTAAGCAACAGGTAGCCATCATGAAAGTCATTGGCGTGTGCTTACCCTGCACGTAGGAAGCGGTAAGCATGTTAGCAGAGAGAGGCATATCTACAAGAGGTGCTTACCTATATTGGCTCTTTTCTAGACCCTCGTCCGCTTCTCATGCAAGTCGACACCGACGACTCTATTGGTGTATTGGCGTAAAGAATAGGGTAACATGCTGATGCCAACCAGTGAGGAAACCACAAAATTCTATATTCCTGTTCTGTTAGCAATATACCGCCATATTTTCTTGCTAGACAATCCGCAACAGACTAGGGGCGAGAAGCAGCTGCAAGAATGACTCGCAAATTCGTGCATGCACGTGTAACTTGACTGACTTCTAAAACGCTGCCGTCCAACCACATCGAAAGACACACCTTTGCGCTAAAACGAAAATTATTTTTTCTCACATCCTCTCACAACCTAGACCAAAGTAAATCTCGTTGAAGTTTACGGATCACAAGTGTTCCGAACATGCCGTGTTTTCTGGGCGACAGATAGGTATTTCGTCTTTGCTAGACTAAACTGGCAGCTATCCACAGGTATGCTCACTTGTTACATGAACACGCAAATGAGCACACAAACTGCCAGGACACAGATAAAGCAGTGCACCAACCCACATTGAATCAGATATCAACAGCACGACATTTCGTGAGACACAAGCAACGGCGAACTGTGGTTGAGCATTCAAGTGGAGTTCACCTAATGGAGATTTCTCTAAAGAGTGCAGTTTGCATCCTACATCGTCACATCCCTCAGAAAAAGCTTAAGAGATTACGAACTACCGAAGACGCCTGTAAGAAAGCGGATGCCGAAGTCAACAAGCACTACGCCTCACCATCGACTCAGTCGTTACCCAAGCTAATGCTGAAAAGTCATCAGTAAGCTGTGACATGTAAAAAATAAAAAAAGAGCACCCTCTAGCCATTTTTTAAGTTCACATTCAGCACGTGAAAATGGAGTTGCTATTTAATAACATAAATCGGTTACGAATGATGCGCAACACCTTCACCAAACATCGAGACATCCTTCAGGAAAGACCTAGCAGACGTGAGCGCACAGTCTAGATTCGAACATGCTACAACATCAACAAAAGAAGAACTACTCGACCTCAAGACCAGATGTACTGAAGGCCACAGACTCCTGCCCTTCCCCAGAGCACAGCCAGCTGCAGCTAATGTGGGAACCGTGTTACATGATTGCCCACGGATACCTTCGGCGTACATCGACGTGCCCTTCAGAAAGGTGGAGGGGACTGTCCTAGCCACACTGAAGACGTCACCAGAAGAGCGTGAACACAGGAACCATCGGCCGCTCTGGCCGCATGAGCGGGCTTCAGTCTCGCCGCACTGGCGGCTGCTGTAGGCGTCTTCTTCACCTCCGCGAAGAAAATGCGAGGTTTGTGCTTCTAGCCGTGGTGCTTCTTGTCTACATGCTCCTGGGCGCAGCCATGTTCATGACCCTGGAGAGAGAGCGGGAGGTGGAAGCCCGCGATCGGTACGGCCGAGTACTGCGGGACTTCTGGCTCAAGTACAACGGCACCGTGGACCCGGACGACCTCCGAAGACTTCTGGAGGAGCACGGCAACGCGTCGGCTCGTAACCTTCTCCCCGAGAAAGGACCACGGTGGGATTTCGGCGGAGCTTTCTACTTCGTCGGAACCGTCGTTTCTACCATCGGTGAGTCTGTCTGCAGTGTCATTTTTTCTGTCACTTCTGACAGCTGCTAAGCCGTGCTCACACTGCTCATACATCATACGAAGGACACTGTGTTCACTGTAGACATGATGGAAAAATTATTTGCGGATACGTCTTGCGCGTCTGCGAAGCTAAATACTTGATACATCTGTATGTTTCGTACACGCCTGCACACAGTTTTTGTACTACCAATGCGAGCGTTATACAAGGAAGAAATACGGCTCAGACGGTAAAGAGTTTTAGGGAACCGTTTTCCTAGAACTACCGTTTTAGGAAAACTGCTCCCTAAACCGTTTCCCTACGAACTGCCCGTTTTAGGGGAACGGTGCAGTTCGTACCGGAGGGCGTATTGTGCCATATCGGATGTGCCAGAACGGTTCCCTAAAACTGAACAGTTTTTTGCATGATGTATAAGCAGTATGGCCGCGGAGTAGTGCGGAGAAAGGAGACGAACAAAATAAGGAACGGTAGAGGAGGTCTGGACAACATTGACCTCGATGAAGTCATCCCGTAGATGGAGATGATATCAAACAGTACAGGGACAGGAACCGCAGCAGAGCGCTGTCTCGACACAGAATGAGACAAAGAAAGAAAGAAAGAAAAAGAGAGCGAACTGATTGAACGACGGAGGCGTTAGCCTGGACAGTGTCCTAGCAAAATGCAAGTAAACGGATGTATTGAATGAAAGTAATTAAAAGGCCGCGAGACTTATGTGCAAATCATTTACTTCACTCAGTAAGCTGCAGCAGCTTTCCACAAAGATGCAATTTTGGAGCCCACGTGTGTTTTAAGTTTTCGGTGTGAATGGTTGGTTATGGTAACCAGGAGTAAATGCATTATATATCAATTATAATATATTCAGTTTAAAAAAACCAGATCACACGGCGCTGACGGTTGCTGAGACGTAGTGCAGGAAAGCCTGACCAAGTGGTCTACAAACTTAAAATGGTGTTCTCAAAATATTCCCCCCAGAAGTGTAATTTGACGATTTTTTGTTTCCTATAAATAGGAAGATGAAAATCTCGGAGTGCCTGACTATCAAAATAGCCCAATTCGTTATAAGTTCAAATCTTTACCTGTATAATTTCGAATTCCAAAACTTCGGGCACCTGTTCACCGCTCCATCTATAATGAAACCTTTGGGGAAAAATTACTCGTACAAGTATCGCGGTGAAGCGGTCGATTTTTGCGGCAGCGTATATAAAATAAACCAATAAACCATCACACAGCCGAAGGTACTCTGTTTGCACGGTAATATTAGGACGCAGCGCTCTTACTCCACGGAACGGCGTGTCAGGAATAGAATAGAGCGGAGTGCAAGAAACAAGTAAAAAAAGTCGTGCACTCGAAGTAAAAAAGCAGAATACAAGTCCTAACACGCTACTCTTATCTCCTGTCTTTTTCTCTTTTTTTTTTTTTTTTGTTTTTTTTTGTTTTGTTTTGTTTTGTCTGGCACAAGCGACATTTCGCACTCAGTGTTTTTCTTCTTGGTTGATGCCTGATTCCGAGAAACCGATATATTGAACCCCCTGCAATTTGATAATTGCGACGAGTTGCACCAAGGCCTCCTGGATCACGAGAAGGCCGTATGGTGATGGAATTCCTACGTCATCTATCGTAGGCCAGCGCGTCACCTGCTATCCGGCTGGGCCTGCTGTCTCATCAGTGAGAATTAACACGCGTCCCGGCCTAACGCTGAAGCAGCAGCCAGTATTTGCGGTAACGCGTTAGAAGTAACGCTGTTACCGGTAACGCGCGCTACTTTTTTTTTTTCAATAACGTACTCGTTGCGTTTTATAAACCGCAGCGCATAACGTGCTTACGTTACTTATTTTGAGTAACGGATGATCTAGCTACGCTACTTATTACATCTTCTTCGCAATACTTTAAGAAAAATGGCACTTTAGAATTTGTTTTGCGTGTATTTCTAGGTGCCAAGTTATTTGAATGCTTGCACTCGTCCCACATATACCTTGAAAATGTTGCCTCTCTTTTCCTCAAACAAACACTCCCACTTTCTCGAAATATGACGCTTATGCATACCTGTAACGTACACGTAGACAATAAGTAACGCAAAATTTACGTCAAAGTGACGTGTCTTACTTTTTATCGGTAACTGTAACGCGTTCTTTTTATTTTGAGATAATGTAGATCGGTAACGCGTACCTTTCATCGGCAAGTGTCGAGTAACGTATTTCGTTACTTTTTTTTTTTTTTTTTTTTTTTGACACGTAAAACATTGTGCAGCGCACAGGTTTGATATGTGCCCCTTTTCGCTGGTCTCTTGTGAATAACTAGGGTGACCATATTCCTCAAGGTAAAAAACGGGACATCCCAGCTGCGGCGGCGGGAAGAGGGGGGGGGGGGGGGGGGGGGGGGGGCGTACTAAAGCTTGAGTTAGGAAGGAATATTCAATGAAATAACTTGCCTTATTTTATAACGTTCGCATATTGCACTAAGCCCTAGGAAACAGCCACACTCACACTTCAGTAGCATGCACTCATTTGGAAGGTCCTGCTTCGGGTCCTTCGTTGGCGTGGGCATAATTTGCCGACGACGGAAGTTTTCTAAGGAGGACTTTATCCTGCAAGACTCGGTTGTAAAAGTCTGCGCACTTTTGTGGGAAGTTCAACCACACAAGCAGCATTGCTCCCAATGTTGAGACAACAAGGCGAAACTTCACGCATGTCCCCATAGAGTTCATCATTGAAAAGACGCGCTCCACTGGAAACGTGCTTCCAGAGAAGCACAGAGCCAGTTCCACGACCCGGGAAGTCTCGGCGCGGCATACATTTTGTTTTCATCTTTTTAAAGCCTTGCATTCATCTCTCGGAGACTTGAAGAGTTCCTCTTCTAGTTCCTTTTCAATGCTTTTCTTGACAAGGGTCCTCCATTGGTGAACACACACGTACGTTTCTTCGGCATTTTTGAAAAAGAGTGCAGTGTCGCGAACCGAGATTCTACATGCGCGCTATATCCAGTAACTAATATATAGTTCTACACACGCGTCTTCGCGAGAGCAAAAGTGTTTCTGGGCAAAAACAGTTCTAAATTTTTCTCTCTGGGTAAATATTTTAAAATACCTTCGGTTATTTTTGTAAAATATACTTGTAACAAATAGGCATATTTTCGGTTTGCTTCAGCTGGCTTAGTGCCAATTTCGAAACTATGCCCTCCTACGAAAACGGGACATGATTCATCATTGGGACAAAAAGACGGGACGGCAAAAGCGGACCTCAAAAACGGGACTGTCCCGGCCAAAACGGGATGTCTGCTCACCCTATAAATGACGTAATGAATCCACTACGTCCAATAGACCTTTTGCTAATTACCTAAGTTCCAAGGAGCATGCTGCGAGCGTAGTTACACGCGCAGCACGTGCTGGCGTCTGCGGAAGTCACTGTTCTAAAGCTAAAGTCTAAACTAATGGCATCCTGCACCCGCGTTCGTCAAAGCGTTATTTTTGGTTATCTACTTGGAATCTTTTATACGGGGAAGGCGAGCGCATGCTGCGCGTGTACCTACATTCCCAGCATTCTCCTTGATGCTTGGGTAACCTAGCTATAGGTCCATTGTCATCCTGGAGTTGTACAGTGGTATACCTTCCATAGTTAAGGCCCGTTCACTTTCTTGCGACCGAGTAAGACCGAGAGAGACAAGACCGGTTTTTAAGTCTTGTGGCTTCTTAGGACCGGATGCACTGCAGCGGAGCTGGTCCTAAGAGATCGCAATAAGAGGCTTAAAAACCGGTCTGGTTTCTTTCGTAGGGGTGTGCGATTAGTGGTTCGAATCGATTAGCGCAGCGTCATTCCCAGCATCGAGACTGCAAAGAGAAACGGTAGGTCTCGGTTTCCCCTAGCACTGTGAAGGCTATAAATGACCCAGCGCTATTCGATTCGAAGCACTATTCGCACACCATTACTCGGTTTTACGCGGGCGCAAAAGTGTGAACGGCGCTTTATTGTTATGCACTACGGGAAACCTAAACAGAAACAAAAGGAAAACAAAAGAGAAGAGCGAGAAGAGGCGTCAGCAACCCTTGTAAGAACACAGGCGAT
The DNA here is from genome assembly GCF_016920785.2 of Ixodes scapularis. Taxonomy (NCBI): domain Eukaryota; kingdom Metazoa; phylum Arthropoda; class Arachnida; order Ixodida; family Ixodidae; genus Ixodes; species Ixodes scapularis. The sequence continues at coordinate 109,127,015 of NW_024609879.1, read as the reverse complement.
GGGGAATACTCTGTAACGGTGTAATTCCCAAGCCGTTCTTCTGGGACTGTATTGTTTTACTGATTGTCCGCCATCAAGATATGGCATGTTTCGTGGCGGTTTTAGAATGAGCACGGTGAAATCACGGTGCCGTACAAAACGAAAACAGTAGAGGACAAGATGGCGTCCGTGAGTGCGTGGTGTAGTGGTGTAAAACGTGCCGCTATAGATGCGTACACGCTTCCCAGTACAGTACTTAAATACAACGACCTTTTACCATAGCTTCACTTCAATAATACTAATAATAATAATAATTATTATTATTATTATTTTTATTATTACCCTTTTACTCGGCAGAACATCAGTAACTCGTCATTTCGCCAGACGATCAGTTACTTTGCTCAGAGCTCGCGCTATTTGACCACGACCACTGATCTCAACTATAAAGGGCTGGACGGCGCTTAGCTGCTCTCCGAGCCTGGCGCAAGTGAAGCCACCGGAAGCTCGATGCTCGTCCCGGAAGTCGGGCGTGCGCTGGGCTTCCTAGTGCATTCGGTCGATATTTTGGACCATGCTTTTTTGTGTCTTTGATTGGGTTTCAATACTCCCGTTCTTGATTAAATCCCGAGAATGAGGCATTGGAACTTGGGACATATTCAGACTCGATCAACTAGAATCGCAAAATGTTTACATTGAGTGGCTTCCCATGATACTTCTCGGGTCTGCATCCGCTCCTACTGCGCAACAAGCAGGCTCTCTTGAGGGAACAAGCGAAAATTTAGCGCCTTCAACGCTTTTCGAACCAGCACTCGGGAGGGTTACAAAGCCTTCCAATCACTCACTTCCGGGGCAAGCCGCTTACTTCCGGTGGCTTCGTACCTGTTTGCTTAATGCGCCATCTAGCACCTTCGAGTGAAGATCAGTGACCGAATGAGAACCATATATGGGGTGTATTCACGCATCGTCAATCTTACATGTCTGTTCGCGTACAACCTCTGGACAAACTCGTGTGCGCCCGGACGCTTCCTGCTTCTGAAAACGGGACGCTACGTGTCCCGTTTTCAGAAGAAGGACAGACGCGTCTGCTCATAATGGGGTACATTCGTAGAGTTTTCTTTCTGTCGTATCTTTGTCGTCGCTTGCGATTGAATCTCCTCCCAAATACTTCGTCTGACCCTCCGCTGAACTACAGCCATAGCTACGAGTCGCATGGTCCAATTGCGAGCCGGTTAAAAAATTGGCATCAACCTTTAAAGGGATTTTCCGGTAAACTCTTGTCTTTTGGAAAACAATTAAATTATATTGTCATTGTTTTTGGGAATATCATCCGCACAATATTCGATTTTTTTTATCCTCCGCCGCACGAGTCATTCAATTTTAAACAGAGCCCAACTGCTCAGATTGCGCCCACAAAAAACACAGCGTTTTCGTTGGCAACAGCGGAAGCTCCGACTCAACATCATGCAGAGAGCCGCAACAGCTCTTGACTGCTGTCTCAGTAAAATAACTTCGTTGTAGAAAAGACAAGATTTACGGTATTGAGGGACGCTCAATTCTTCGACGATGATCTTTGTACGCACCATCGGCCATGCATGTTGATCGAAGCCGGGAATAAGTCAACGCCAGCGATTCTGCCGTTAGCATGCCTGATGTGGCATCACGACAGGATCAGCGATGCACACTTGCGAAATTTGGCGTGAAGTTTCGTATTGATGTTCACGATTGATTTAACGAGCATTGGAGCGTCTTTCAATGAAATAAATATCGCATCTGACCATATTTAGGCCCTCTCTACGTGACCAGCGCAAAAACTTAATTGGTAACTTACGGATATCACCGGGCAATCCCATTAACTTCTATATCCTATACTGCATGAAATGCAGTATTTAAAAGCGACTGTTTCAATTGCTTGGTGACGTTAAACGGTGGTTTCGGGAGTCACGCTCGTCACGTGACTTATATTTTTCCACTAAATTTAGCGGTTAAACTGAATTCTTCTATCGGTCGCGGGACATTAGCCCACGTGGCGTCGATTCCCCCCCCCCCCCCTCCCCTAAATTTAGCGGGGAAGCTCCATTGGTATTTAGGTCATGTGACGTCAATTTTCCCGCTATATTGAGCGGGGAAACGGTTTGGGGTATAAGTCACGTGACGTTCCTTTCCCCGCCAAATTTGACGGAAAAACTGAATTGGCGTAGTAGCTGTCACAAGACACGAATTTTCCCGCTAATTTTAGCACGAAAACTGAATTAACATAAAGGTCAGGGGACGTCAATTTCTACACGGTATACGTGTCACGTGACGGTAGGTCGTGTGACGTCAATTTTACCCGCTAGATTCATTAGTAAATATGGACGCACAAAATTCTGGGATTGAGAAGTTCCGTCAAGGAAGCACTTTGACAGCTTTAAAACCACGCGGTATGTTTCTCCATTATGCGCGTCACCGCGCGGGTCTGCGCGCACTGACACGCACTTCGAAGCAGCGTGCCACGTGGTTTCTTACTGCCTTGTGATTAGACTGTGCGACTCGAAGCTTTTGGCTATGCACCCACTCAACTCCCTGACATCGCGCCGCCGCGGTGTGGCGCTGCTGTCGGTACGGCGCATCCGCAGACGCTTTCTCTCACGCACTTACGACGATTGGACACACTGGCGCCATCTATCGGGGAGCCTAGGAACACTCGGCATTTTCGTATATTTCCTCTTCTTGCGCGTCATCCATTTTTTTTTTTCTTGGGGGGGCTTGAAGAACTTGGGCCACTTTTATAAACGACAATTTTTCATAGATAGTACGTAACTCGATCGCGCAAATACTGCGAAACCATGGCTTTGAATGAAATGCGATTTCAAGGTCACCTCATAGATGGCGCCAGCGTGCAGCAGTGTATTCTCTCGTCTCACGAGTTCACAGGAACTCGGTCGTATGCATGAGCAAGTGTGTGAACGGGCATCGAAAGGCGAAGGAGGGGGCAGGGGGGGGGGGGGGGGGTACGTTGAATAAACACGGCTAAACCGTACTGTCAACGCACGATCGCCACAAAGGCACCGGTACGGCTGACCTCACGTCCCATAGAGCTCATGAATAAACTTCATACTGCGGGTATCCCAGTAGCCTATAGCATACCCGAATACGCGCCCCCTCAGAAACTGTCAAAACCGCCCGCATTTGTGATACGTGCGCGTGATGGATGTCGGAAACGGATTAAAAGATTTCGATCGCGTGAATATTAGACCAAGAGCATCCGGACGCATCTTCTTTTCGGTGAAAGCAACTTTCCGGTATGAGTATATACACACTTTATCAGCCCTAACTAACTTATATAAAAAAATATAAAAAAAGAATGCCTGGTCGAACTTTACGTTGCGTCCGTTGAGGATGATGGATTGATCGCTCCGGAGTTTTCGCGGGAACATCCTACTTTCGCGATGAAGACAAACTGAAACCGTGAATATAGAGTTACCCGTCGTAGAGAAAGGCTGCAGGCGGACATGACTACGTGCTTACGCGGGCTACTTTTACCAACGGCAATAGTTTGGGACGATCGATTCAACGGTCAGGAGTTTTCGGTGTATCCGAATTGTGTAATTTGAAAGGGATAGCGAAGGGCATGGGGGTGTTTAACATGGTTACGTCATTCTCTCGTTTGCAGTACACACTGCAATTTTAAGTATATATATATATATATAGATTGTGTGTGTGTGTGTGTGGGGGGGGGGGGGGGTGGACCTTGTTTGCGTTTCTCGCTTCATGTCTGAACCTACGATAAGCTTCATGGTTGAACCAATCATTGGCGTTCTTATCAGCGAGCTCGGCAAGCTCATTGGCTGCCGAGCAGTGATAAAAAAGATGACGTCCCTACGTCACTCCTTACGAAGGCACACTTTTGTGAGTCATAGGAAGGAAGGAGCATCCGTCAGCACTCATTTGTGCCGTTAAAATAAAGCCCACAGGGACAAAAAGAAATTGCCTGTCTCTACATGCACATCCCAAAGGCGCTCTAAATGCGCCAAGGTGTCACCTCACGTTACGGTGACACGACACGTGACGTCACAGCTTCGCGTGACGTCACGAGACGCCAACTTGTTTTAGGCTGACACCAAATACCTTCATTTTGACGTCTGGTGTCGCGTCGGGTAGGGGAGAAACATAAATTCTTTCAAACTCGATTTAAAATTATATGCATCGCGAAGTCACACCCTCATCTTTTACGCCTACACAAAGGAGGATAATTAGCGCGTATATGATCTAAAATAGAATTAATCGCTTTATAGTGTTTATAACGATCCGCTCGAACACTTTACTTCTTGCGATGGTCATTTTTGGCTCCAGCAGTCTTGCTACATCCGGTAACTAGGTAGGTTTAATGTGCGTCTTCGCCAATATGAAATGCGTGCCATTCGTCGATGCAGTCTACGTGGCAGTGCGAAGCACACTTTGGACGGAGGCCCTTTATGTTTGGAGAGAATGGAACAAAAGGTTCATTTATTTCCTCACCACGAGCAATATGGCCCTGGCCAATGAAATTCCGGCACAGCCGCTTGAAACAGCCTCGTCGAATGGGTCTGTAATATTGGTGGAGGCCGTACACCTACTTTCCCTGTTATAAAGCACCCGTGATTATCGCAGGCAGACGTCGTCGGCACATTTTACTCTGGGCCATTCCAGCTGCTGGCTTGAATCTCAAAAGGCTTAAGCTCAAAAGCAACGCGATGCGATTGAAAACGGGAGCGCGTTCGTTCGAAACAATTAAAACGTTTTTTTTTTTTAATTTATTGTTAGAAGATTGTTTTTCTTGGACGCAGCAAATTCGTTTTCCTTGAGATTGCTTCGCTAAATTAAGGGGATTCTTCTTTAATCAATATGGTGTAATTATTCGGAAGTAAGCAAATAGTAGAAAAAAAAAAAAAGTCAGCGTGAGAGTTAATTTTGTGCTTGGAGAGCACTTCCAGGATTCCGCTATTGAGACTTTCTATTTCGAGAATAATTTAGGTGAGTGTTGCCCCGACGTCAAACCGATTCCGCTCAGCTCAGCAAAAACAACTGCCACTATTCACATGACCTAAAAATATATAATGCCCAGACAAGAATTTTTTTTGTTTATTTCAGTGAGTTTTTACATGTTAGAAGATCATTAAGAACAATACCTTTAAAACTATCCAACAGTCAATCCTTTCTGCTCTCACTTCTTCACGGTAATAATGCCAAGCTACTCGACGCAAAAAAAATCTATTAATGTTTCGTTAATATAGACTACGATAGATCTTATTATAATGCATACCACACAATACACAATATCCGGGAACGGACTGGGTAAATACATCCATTATCGTCTCATTATTATGGACAACTCACCATATGAAAGATTTTTTGGAGGAACAAAGATGTAAATATTAACGAGACGTCGCTGTACAAACTGACCTATGCATAGTTCTTTTTGCCTGTTTGTGTTAAACGAAAAGTTTAAGAAAAAATCGAATAGTTTGCTGCGTCGCCGATTTCGGGCTATCCAAAATAGGTCCGTTCGAGATTTAGTGATGTTACCTTATTTACGGACGCTCATTCGTTCATTCGTTTGTTTTTGACTGTCTCTCGGCGTCTCGAAATACTCTCGAGTGCGTGCTTGAGAATACTGCAAATGATCAAACTTGCGCGTGATTGATTTAGCCGGTGTTAGAAAACGCACGAAGATGACGAGTGATGCATTTTCGGCACTGCTTGATTCACCCTATCGGAGCGTAGCGTTGGACACTGTTATAGCTTTAAAAAAAGGAGGACGGAAATGGGAAAGAGAGAGACAGAGACGATCTACCGCTCCAAAAAAAAAAAAGTATTCTAGGTCAGCTGTAGCTTCTGCGCGAACTTGCCACGCATCTAGGTCGTTCCTTTTGCTGTACGACGTCTCGCGGAGACGAACGTCGTGCTTAGGACTAACAGCCCGGCCATTAGAGCGCCCGTCCCCCCAAGCGTCGGTCCTCGACTCGCCAAATCAAGACACATGGCCGCTCCAACGACACCTTAAACCCTCGCGCGCCCCGTTTTATTCCCGCAAACCATGCAGAGGCGTGAGAGATTGATCTCCGCGCAGAGGAGACGACGCCCCGTGCATAAGCTACGAGCTTCCGAACGCACCAAAGGGTCCCTACGGGAAGTTATAGGTCGATGATCCGCGTACAGTGTGTTCTGTTAATATCGCGATCCAGTTAGTGGAAGAAAAAAAACATTAGGGAGTTTTCGTAGATAAGTTTCGCTGTCCCGCAACGTTCTTCGCAACCCGCTATGAGATCCAGGACTCTGCAGACATGGATAGCGCCGCGCATGCGCAGTGGTGGTCTCCGTTCCTTTGAGCGTTGCAGAGCTAGGAAAACGGTCTACGAAAACTCGCTATTTATGAGCCACTGATTGCAAACCTATAGGATCCCGAGAGGTAGATAATAAACCTTAAAGGGGAAAAAAATGGAAGAAAATGTGATTAACAATGGGTCAATGCATAAAAATATGCACGTATACGCTCAGGTGAGTCTACTTTAAATGCCTTGTTTTAAGCGCAATATGTTTTTTTAGAGCTCAGCTCTTAGGCGTTTGTTTCCGCGTATAGTGGCGTCGCAGTCGGCGTAATCGCCCCGCTAAATTCAGTGGGAAATTGAATTGGTGGCGAGGTCACTTGACGTCAGTTTTCCCGCTAAATCTAGTGGAGAAACTAAATGTGTCCGCTAAATCTAGCGGAGAAACCGAATTTGTTCATAGGTGACGTGGCACCAAGTCATGTGACGTCATTTTCCCTGCTAAATTTAGCGGGAAAACTAAATTGGAGGAGCAGGGGAGAGGAGGGGATGGAGGAGGAGGAGGAGGGGCATACCTTCCCCTCCGCGTATCCTGCCCTGCTCCTCCTCAAGTGCTGCGCTCTAATTTCGCGTTATGAAGATTTGTAAACGTGTTCTTTTTGTTTGTTTTTCAAGCTTGCTTTGCACGATTTTTTCCTATTTTTATTTCAGATGTTTTTTTTAAAGTTACAAATGTTACGAGAAACTATAGAACACCGCGAGAATTTCAAGTAGTACGCCGTTCGCATTTCGGAATTCTCCCGCGAGGCACTCCTGGTTGCGTGAAAGGCATGTTCGGTTACAGTCAACACATGTCGTGCCGAATATGGCGGTTTTCATCGGGTGTTTTTGAACCTATACTTTGACGGCGTCGTCTTCTGATCGCCAGGCGCTGTGAATATCTGATTCGCTCCGGAAAGATGGACAGCGAACCTGCCGCCACAGCTTTCTGTTCTAGCCGCTAGGGGCCGTCGTTTTCGTTGGAGTCGCCATACTTCTCCCCTTCCTCTTTCTCGGTCACGCCCGAAGCACGCGCGATAATCCGCCGCCATATCTGCGTGAAAGCGGCTTGCAAAAGCTATCCCTCTTGAGGCTCAGAATTTTATATCTTCATTTGCTTGTTTCTTATGTTTTCTTGTGTTTTTTTTTTTTTTTTTTTTTTTTTTTTTTATCTACGTTATTTTTAGGCTCGCTATTTTCTCGCTGATTCTCGTTCCCGAATGCGACAACAGCGGGAACTGACGTGCCGACAGACTAAGAGGATTAAAGGGCATAAATCTCCGGCTTGTTTGCGGCGCTTGGCTTGGCTGGTGGCTGCATGCATCGGCCAAGCGTCTCTGCGTGAGAAGCGAAATTGATTGGATTGGAATGAAAAAAAAAAAATGATGATTTCTGTTGCATAGCAGGGTATCAAGTAGCACTGGAACTTTGCGATATTTGTATAATTACTAAGTTTTCAATAAAAGAAAAATATTACTGTTGTTGTTTTTTAATCCCAAAAATAAACTATTCAATGGTGAACGCTCAAACTCCACACAAATCTGGCGCTGGAGGTGGGGACCAAATGGCAAAGTTTGAGAAAGAATCATTTCGTTATTCATACATTACAGGCGATTTTCTGAAATTTTTAATGGTAAAATGGTGGTCGACAAAACCTACAAATACATGGGGCTGAATGGCGGAAACCACCGTGAACTGGTATCCTATTTTCCCATAGAAAGCTTCAGGAAATCACTTAGAACTTTCGAGTATAAGACAAAGATGAGTTCGGAAATTTCGGCATCTGGTCAGGAGATGCTAGCGCTACGTTTGTGCGGAGATTGTACATTCGGCGATGCGTATACTTTATTTTTCTTCATAAAAACAACAAGTACAAAAAAAAAAAAAGCTATTTTGGGGCGACATGCGGTAGACTGAATCTTTTTGCGGTATTTTTCGAGATCTAATCTCCCGACTACCTATGCGAAATGGCCGCGTATAACATTTCCAAGTGTTATTGGGTGAGTAAACATTGCCTACCAAATTTGAAAGTAGAGATAATACGCGTATAGTCAAAAAGTTGTTTACAGGGCTCCGTAATAGACGGAGCCAGTGTGCCAGTCTGTTTTCTCGTCATCGTGAGCACGGTTTCAAGCGAGCGAGTGCGCAGCCAACAACTCGTAGATTAATCGAGGCCCGTATAACCGTCCTTCGACATCGCAGTTTAGATGGGATCGCGACTTAGCGACTGAACCCGAGCCCGCGATATGCCGAGCGTCCTTCGACGCGTTGATTGGACATGAGGTCCCCAGCCGAACGCTGACGCGGCAGTCGTGACCAATCGGCGTCTGCGCTCGATCTCGCTGTGATGACGTCAAAATTCTGGTGCACGGGCTTTGGTCATTGGCAGAACGCACTCGATCGCCCTCAAACGTGAATCCGGGAAAAAGGCTTATAGGTCGCAGATCATACTGCTAATACGTCATACAAATAACAATCTGGAGATACTGTATGAGTTGTGCTAATAGTAATAATAACAATAATAATCTTTTTTTAAAAACAAGTCATGCAAACATGAAATGGCTGGCCCACGAAAGCAGCATTCTGGCCCACGAAAAAAACACTTGGCAACATCCGCGAAGTAACACTGTGCAACGATTAACGAACACTCACAATTTTCCAGAGAAGCGAAGAACAATAAAAGAAAACAATATAAGCAGTCCATCACGTAAAACAGAAACACTTCAAAACATAAACATATTAAAAAAAAAAAAGAATCTACAGCGGTCAGGCTACGATAGTCAAACTATATAAGATGCTTGACATCCTTCTTGTAGTTCTCACTTAAGTATCGTGTTGGATGTTTCATTCAAAGGGGACTCCGGAAGTTCGTTAAATAAAAAAGGAATGTAATGATCTCCATGTTTCTTACCATACAATGTGAATATTTTCGGAATAACGTCCGTTGTAATACGTCTTAAATATCTACTTTTATTAACGGCTGTTTTGTAAGAATTACTGAAATAATTATTCGCGATTACTACGTATCTAAAAAAGGTGTTTGAAAAATAAAATGTCCAACTCTTTAGCTTTCTCGTCAGTTTCCAGTACTTGATCAGAATTTCCATATGATATGTTGTTTACCGTGTTGACCGTAGAGTGTAATGGTGTACTGTAGGGTAGCTTCCGTTAAAGCTTGAAACACGAGCAAATTCATTTTTAGGCTTCTAACACTTTTAATGTTATATAAATACGCAGATATGACCCGCAGTTTTCTCTACAACAGATTCCACCTGCGGAACCCACAGCACGCGCTCGTCAACAAAACAGCTGAATAGTTAACGGAACTATATCGTATTCTAAAGGTTTACAGAGTAGCAAACTAGAACTGACGTTCGGGTTAAAATCTCTGCCTTTCCTTCATAAAGCACTACTACCACTACATCTACAATTCAAACATTCTCCGGAGCGCAAAAAAAAAATATATATATTTGGAGACATTACAATCCTCTGTGTGGATTACGAAAAGAGAGCAACTTTGTTTTGTTTTTTTTTGCAGCATTCACGGAAATAAAATTAGTAGCAAACTATCTATAGTTATTATATCTATGTCTTTCTGAGAAACGGAAATTGCTTCATCATATACTGTGTCATCCGCGTAATATTTTATCCCGAGTCTGTCGCATCGGTCATACAATCACTCTCGGCAGACATCTTCGAATCGCACATAGATGTATGAACCAAACGGGCTTCAAGACACGTATGCGGCTTGCTCGCAGATAATTACGTCATGATGTCGGCGGTAAGCACCCTGTCTTTTGTATTACGTATGAGCAGTATGCCTGGGGCTTACAATGTCCCCGAGTCTAGAACGAGATGGCGGCTGTCTTACTTAGCAAAACAAAAACTAATAGAGAGAGAGAGAGAGAAAAAAAAAATAAAAAAAAAGACGCCAGTGTAAACACGTCAAGATAAGCTGGAGCCGCAGTGAAGTTTATGCGACGGCGTACGACCCGAGGAACGCGCGCGGTCAAAAACGTTTCCCACTGTTCGGGATGCGAGCCGCACGGTCTTCTCAGGCACGAATAAAGTCCCAGCGCGAAATCAGAGCGCCTCTGACGTCGGTGATCCGCAATTAATGAACTTTCTTCCCGTCCGAGCGCGACAGCCGTTTAAAGCCCTCCTCCCCGTCTAGCAGTCTCATAAACTGCATTAGCCAAATTGGCCCTGTCTCGAGGGCGGCTTAGCGGAGCAAATCGTGTCGCAGGGCCGACTTCAGCTTCCCGCTCTTTAAACCCGGTGTTTGCACTTTGTGCTAGTACATACGTCGTAGGCGCAAAAAAGAAAAAAAAGAAAAGAAAAAAAAAAAGGAACAGAAAAAATACTTTCTTGTCATCTCTCTCTCTCTCTCTCTCTCTCTAAAAAAAAAAGAAATAAGAGACACGTGTCGTGTTTCTTATATCTCACTTTCTGTCGCTAAAGTGTTTTTAATTAGAAACCAACGATGATATATGAGCAGGTGCACTGTGGAAAATTGCCCCGGGTGGCTAGGAAAAGCGTCCCTTTGCTGTTTTTTGGCAGAAAAACTTATCTGGGACTCTAGTCCACTGACTTACATTCTTAGGAAAATAAATGTTAAGTGCACGGGCCGTTCACAGGTGGCGCTGGCGGCGCACATGGGAAGGAAAGGCGACGGGGAAAATAGAGAAATAAGACGAGGCCTTAGGCAGGGGTCCCCGTTATCGCCTTTGCTGTTTATGTTGTATCTGAGAGGATGTGAGGATAGACTAGAGAAGAGTGGGCTTGGATTCGACTTTTCGTACAGTAAGCTAGGCCAAAAAATTCGGCAATCCTTACCGGGATTGATGTATGCGGATGATATCGTACTAATGGCTAACAACAGGACAGAGTTGCAGGAATTAATGAGCATCTGTGGTAGGGAAGGAGAGGAATTAGGTTTAGAATTTAGTAGTGAAAAATCAGCGGTCATGATTTTTAACGATGATGAAGTTGAGAGGCTGAAGATACAGAATATTACAGTTGAGAGAGCTAGTAAATACAAGTATCTAGGGGTAGGGATATGTGATGGTGCAGAATATCTCAGTGAGCATGAAAAGTATATAATAGGTAAGGGCAACAGAAATGCAGCTGTAATAAAAAATAGAGCACTTTGGAATTACAACAGGTATGAGGTGGTGAGAAAGATTTGAAAAGGGGTCATGGTGCCTGGCTTGACTTTTGGAAACGCAGTGCTATGCATGAAATCCGAAGTGCATGCGAGACTAGAAATAAAACAGCGCGGAGTAGGTAGACAGGCCTTGGGGGCACATTGTAAAACGCCAAACAAGGGAGTACAAGGAGACATGGGATGGGCGTCTTTTGAGAGCGGGGAAGCAGTCAGCAAGATAGAATTTGAGGATCGGTTGAGGCAAATGAATGGAGACCAATGGGCACGAAAGGTTTTCAGTTATTCATACATGAGGAGTTTAACACAAACTGGAGACAGTGCACTAGGAAATTAAGAGGAAAGTTTTTAGGCTATTGTGGAGATACGGAAGAGCAGGTCTCAGTTAAGAGGAAAGTTAAGGCCACAGAACGGGATCGGTGGCTAGACGGAATGCAGATAAAGACGGCTCTGGAAAGCTATAGATTAAGCAAAACAGTTATTGCCAAAGAAAGCATTTATGACAATTCTAGGGGAAGCTCATTGCTGTTTGAGGCGAGGACGGGTGTTCTGCGAACCAGAACATACAGAGCGAAGTACCAGGAAATGGATACAGTGTGCACTGCTTGTGGAGAGAAGGACGAGACGACTGAGCACTTGATAATCTGCTGCAAAGGGCTTCACCCTATGCCTACCGAAGGCAACATGGATTTAATAAAGTCATTGGGTTTTAGAGACAGCGAAGGGAGAGTGGATTTCAAGACTGTAGAGATTACCAAGCAAAGATTAAGTGAATTGTGGTAGAAAGCGAGAGAAAACCAGGTATTTTTTTATTAACTGATGGCAAGTATGTTTTATAGCCTCAATTTGTTTGCAGTGCGGAGTGATTATGAATTTCACATTTAAATATTTTAAGCTTAAATGGTAAAACAAAATGGCTAGGTGGCGTAAGCTACCGCCCATCCACTTTTGGGACGGGAGGGGTGGATCGGTGGCCGAGTGGGCTAACGCGTCTCAGCTCGGAGCGTGGAGCGAAAGCTTGCCGCTGCAGAACCTCCCTCCGTTTCGATCGGGATGAGTGTCGCACCGGCACGCGTTCGTGTGGTCACTACTGCGTGGTGCACATTAAAGACCCCAGGTTAGTGGTTGTATACTGCACTAGCTAAATTTCTCATCTCCAGCTGAGAGGCAAGTTACCCGTTAAGGCGTGCTAGCATCAAGGCTGTCTAAACATAAAAGCAACACAATTCTAGATGTCAGTCAGCTAGCGAGCTGGCTCTCAGGAGGAAAGTCGAGGCACGACCCGCCGGACGATGCGAGCCCTCCTCATGGAGTAGCCGCCGCCGGCACCGTCACTGGACGCCAGGGCAGCATGGTCCCGTGCACGAGCCGTTGTCGACTCCGTCTGTTGGGAGGTTCCGATCGCGGGTAGCTTTGCCGAGGCACGGCCCGCGTGGCTTGGCTCCCCGATCGGGCCACTCGACCTACGACAAGTTACGGTCGAAACAACGTGTTTAAAAGCTTAAAATGTTACGCGGTGTGGACTATCTATCTACAGGTGCGGATCATACAAGAATTCGGTTCTTTCAAGAACACTCCTCTTGACGTGACCTAACGAATTTAACGAAGCGCAGTGTACGTTCATGATGATTTATGTGCGATGCGATCCTTTTTAATGAGCTTTTTGAGCACGCATTTGTCGAGGTGTGCTGCATATGAGAAGCCTTTTTTACGCGTGGACGAGACACCATGGTGCCAACTGTGCATAAAATGCAGACGACCTAAGGGAAATTGTTTTTTCTTTAGCCTAACTTTTAAACACCGGGTTTGTACTGTAGTTCCTAAACAAACACGGTACAATGTACTCCGGCGGACGCTAAAGCTGCGGAGTCACACGGCCAATGCACAATACAAACTACTGTTTGGAGACACTAGAGGAGTTTTAGGGAACCGTTTTCGCATATCCGATAAGGTACGATGGGCCCTCTGGTACGAACTGCGCACGCGCTACCGCAGAAGATTCGCGCATGCGCAGTTCGTACCGGACGGCCGATTGAACCGTATCGGATGTGCAGAAACGGTTCCCTAAAACTCCCTACTGCCTGCGACACTTTTTTTTTTTTTTGCGTTATTTTCCTGTTAAACCGGGCACACAAAAATTGTCTGTAGACTTGTTTTGAAGCACACGTATGTGTGAAGCAAAAACATGCGTCGAACTTGCTCGAGGCGTATCGGCAGATTATTCTGTCATAAATCTCTGCAGAGAAACTCCGCGGGTCTTTTGTATGATATACGGAGCGCAAGTTCGTCTGCTACTTGCACAGGGGCTGCGATGATGTCAGAAAGCCAAGCTCTTATTGGCTGATTTTGAAAAATAAATAGTGGGTAGACCTCCAGGCATCTATAGCATTGAGGTCTACCCTCTCTATCATTTCAGTCACAGCCAATCGGAACTCGGCGTCGTTCTGACGTCACCGCTACTCCTGCGCCAAAAGCAGACGACTTGCTCTCCGCTTAGGAGTACGACTGCGGGCTGAAGAGCCACGGGAGTGTGAAGCCAGCGAAGCGTATCACGTGATCACCCGGTTGGATGGAGGAGCAATGCACCGAGCGTGTTGAAGTCGCGGGGCACACGGGGAGTATATTGCGATTGACTCGGACGGTCTCGTAAGTTCTGTTGCGGTGCATCGTATACGGTGTTATCATTTTGTCGGGGACTGTACTTGATTTCATATCGAGCAGGACTACCCCATATAGTGCTGTACAATGTTGGTACGTCTCGAATAAACGCTGAGTCTTCACTCACAACTTTATCCTTCAGCACTGAGCCACGAGGACAGCAAGGCTCGAAGAAAGGCAAGTTCATTTGTCCTTGACGGTGTCTGCGAGCGGTTGAAATTGTTTATTAAAAGTTTATAACACCTTCTTGAAAATCGACTCTTTTAAATATTTGAAGTGTAAACGGTACCACTCAGAGCGATTGCATAATCGGAAAGTGCTCGTCGCCAGTGATGCCCGCTTAAACGTACTTAAACAATAGTTGTTTTTCTACGGACGATAAATATCAAAACTAATCCATTTCTCAATTCGAGCTTGCTTTATGTAATTTGTTTGGAGAGTCAGAATGCTTTAACGCGGTGTCACGTCATGAGTCTTACGCTATGTTGTGGTATGTTAATAATTATGGTTAATAGTATCGTAACTTTATGTTCACAACCTGTTTTCTTTGTGAGTCTCTTTATTTGCTGGGGGAGGGGGGGGGGGGTTGTACTTCGTGACGTTATATCCTAGATAGATAGATAGATAGATATTTATTTGTACATTTAAGTACAGGTCGCATAGAAGGCGTTTCCGCCCGTACACATATGTGCCTATGTGGCCAGCTAGACGATGATGGCGATGCGAGGCTTCTTGGCTTGAGAAGTGTGGGACGATGATGATGGGATGGTGAAGAAGGTGAAAAGTGAGGTGGGTGACGTATGATGAGGTATGCAAGACATCGTGGGTGTTTAGAGGTGTTTGGCTGCTGCCTTGCAGAACTGTGTCACCTCGTCTCTGTCTGTGATGGGCAAGCTGGTGATGGCGTCAGGCAGGGACCTCCAAAGTCTCACAGCCCGGAGGAGACATGAGTTGTCGTGCCGTTGGGTCCGAGCGAAGAGAGGGTCTATGCGCCCGGTTCGTTCGTTGCGACGGGGCACAGAGCGAAGGTAGTCGTCCTGCGAAATCCCAGGACCAATCACCTGAGCCAGCAACCGTAGGGTGGCTACATCTCGCCGGCGGGACAGAGTACTCCACTTGGCTGCTCTCAAGAGCTGGGTTGTCGAGATGTCCCGTGGCAAAAAGCGAGGACTTGGACAGGTTCGGCAGTAGACGCCGTAAGCTGCTCGCCGCTGGATGGTCTCTAGTGTCGCCTGAGCTGAGGCTCCCTGTGGCGACCAGATAGGCGAGCAATACTCTAATAGGGGCAGGACCAGTGCAGTGTACAGCTGCGCCAGCACAGCAGGCCCCAGACCCTTACTGATAGTTTGCACGAATCCCAGCATCCGCCGTGCACGTGAGGCGACGGAGTGGACGTGTGCAGTAAAGCTCAATTTGCTGTCAAGGGTGACACCCAGCAGGGTTATGTTCTCCTTTTGTTCCAATGGAGTTCCATTAACAGTTAAAATTACTGGTGGATTCTGTGCTTTCCTTTTTGTGGTGAAGTGAATTGTAGCAGATTTTGATGCGCTCAGGGGTAATTTGTTTCTGATCGTCCAGGCTTGGATGTGATCAAGATCTTGTTGCAGTTGTTTATAGTCTTCCTGGGATTGAATCGGTTGAAGGAGGGTGAGATCATCAGCGTACATGATGGTGGCGGAGTCTATAACCTGGACGATATCGTTGATAAAGATTGAAAAGAGGGTTGGACCAAGTACTGTGCCTTGGGGGATTCCAGATTGAACGGTTCGGGATTGGGACCTTGACCCGTGGAATGTCACACTTTGTTGTCTCTGCAGGATGAAGTTAGATAGCCAGCGAAGGAGGGGACCCTCGATACCGGTGCTTTCCAGTTTGGTTATCAGGAGCTGGTGGTCTACTTTATCAAACGCTTTGGTAAAATCGAGCTGTACCAGTTCGCATGGCGTGGAGTTGTCCAGGCTGTCACTGATCTGGTGAACAGCAGTGAGCAGGGCAGTTTCACAGCTTCGACCAGGGCGAAAGCCATGCTGCGCTGGAGACAGAAGAGTGTGGGCGTTCAAGTATCTGTGTAGGGCAGAGTTTAACACTCGCTCCATGGTACGGCAGACGACTGATGTTGTTGAGATTGGTCTGTAGGATTCTGGCTTGTCTGCTGGGGATCCATTCCCTTTGTAGATGGGAGTGACATAAGCCTGCTTCCATGGGGCGGGGACGCACCCAGTGTCCAAGAGCTGCTGGAACAGTCGGGCCAGTAATGGGGCTAGTTGTTGACCAGATGCTTTAAGGAGCGCAGGGTGGATGCCGTCAGGACCGGGCGACTGTGAAGGACTCAGTCGGGTGAGAGCCTCCTTGACATCATCCTCGTTGATAAGGATACTGGCTAAGCGGGGCGAGGAGGCCGACTGCGATGATGATGGGCAAGTTTCTGGTTGTGATGAGAGGCTGCAGGGTGGTGTCCATGCTGCGGCGAAGTGCTTGCTAAAAAGTTCCGCAGTCTCCAAGTCGCTCAGAGCCTTGCCGTCCTGGCATATGTTTAGAGCAGACGTGTTCTGTTTGTTACGCCTTACATAGGCCCAAAATATCTTTGGATCCCTTACAGCCCGTTGTGCCATGTCCAAAGCATAATCTTGGTGAGACTTTCTTATCTGTTTTTTCAGGTTTCTCTGGAGGGTGCGGGCTGCCTCAAGTGTAAAGGGACAGCTGTTTCGCTTTGCTTGTGCGAACAGCTGACGCTTCCGTCGGGCTTGGAGCAGTATCTCCTTTGTTATCCAGGGCGCTCGGGGTTTGTTTCGGCTTTTTCTGGAGGGGACGCATTCAGCTTCGATGGCGTGCATAAAGTCGAGCCATATGTCATATGGGTCTTCATGGTTGTCTTGGAACACCATGCCCCAAGGGGCGAGGTGTATAAGCGAATTCAGGTGGTTGGTGTCCAATCTTGCAAAGTTATGGAGGCGTCTGGCATGAGGACCGGATTTAGGCAAATGATGGTATGTGGTCGCAGTCAATGCTTTGTGGTCAGAGCCCGTGAGGCTGGGTTCTGTGAAACAATTTGAGACGAGTGTGGGGTTAGAGACGAACATGAGGTCGAGGAAAGAAACTTGGTTATTGGTGGTGACGTAAGTTGGCTCGCTGCATACTTGGGTAAGTCCGAGTGTTTCTATGTGGTCGAGGAGGACAGTGTCAGATGGTCCTGTGGGCTTGGGAGAGCTTAAGTCTGACCAATTAATGTGCGCATTGAAGTCTCCGACAACTAGCACGTTGGAGTACTTCTTCTTTGAGAGGGTAACGGAGGACAGCGCTGACTGTAACAAATCGTAGCTTTCTGTTTTCTTGCTGGGGGGACAGTACGCAACACAGAGATGTAGAAGGCCCTGTTTTGAATGAAGGTCCACAAAAATGGCCTCGAGGTCGTTCCGGTCTACTTGTGAGATGCATGGCCTGTATCTTCCATTCCTACTTTTGCTCCTAACTGTGCTGAAAGTATTCTAAAATAAATAAATAAAATCTACGCCAAGTATGTTAGCGCAAAACTGAGAATGCAGCTTGTACAAAGTTTCGCCACAGTTGCCTCAAACTTAAAGCGAACATTAATTGGCATGCAGCGTGTGTAATTACCGTGACCAAACAAGCGTGCCGGCGGTCTCGCCGTCTAATTCGACGCAAAACAGCCTTTGTCGGTCGTTCCCCAAGCTCCGCAAAAACTGTCGCCAGCATAGCAGCCGCGGAATTCGGTAGTCATCTAGGCAGCCTAGATTTCAAGAAGAGAGAGAGAGAGCAACTCTAACCACGGACCGCCTGAGCAGATTGGTCGCCAGTGCGCATGCGTTGTGTCATCGCGCGTTGTGCAAAGGAAAGTAAGCGGAGAGGTGGAGTCGCTTGCAGACGATCGACGCGCCTTCGTTCCCTCCTCGCAACTCGTGTATTGCGAACGCGGACCAGACACCACGTGAAGTTGGAAGCACTCCCTGATCTAGGCACACTGTAGTCCCCGCTCGATTGCAGCGCACAAAACACCCACAGCGAGAAAGAGAGAGATAGAAAGACAGTGGCAAAAGTGAGAGGAAGCGTCGTGATGAATGCGTCTCCCAGTTTGAGTATGCTGTGCGCCAGCGCAACCGCGAGTTCTTTTGGGGACGGAAGGGATGAGATAGAATGATCACGGGGGGAAAAATAGGGACGGAAAGAGTGCGAGAACGAAGCCTACAGGGGAAAGCAGGGCAGAAAACGAGCCTTGTGGGGAGAAAAGAGAGGAAAAGGCGTTTGAGATGAAAAACCTATAGGGAAAGGGGGAGTATGAGAACGAAATATGGGGAGAGAGAAGGTGGGAAGCGAGGCTTAGGAGGTAAAGGCGAGGGGTAAACGCGTTTGACAACAAAACCCAGGGAAAGAGAGAAAGGAAACCGTTAGGGGAAATAAAAGTGAGATGCAAGCGCGTTTGAGAACAAAACCGAAAAATAGAGAGGGTAGGAAACCAAGCTTAGGGAGAAAAGAAGGCGAGGGGTGAACGCCTAAGGAGAGGGTTAAGTAAAAAGGAACTAGGGAAGAGGGAATGGGAAGAATGTAGGGAAATTAAGTGAGAACAAGGACAGCGCGAGGAACAGCGGTGCAAATAAGGAATTATTCGGAAGAAGAGTGGGACCTGTAGGAACAGAAAGAGAGAGAGAGAGAAAGAATGAATTAGAGAACGCGTTGAGACGAAGAAAGGTCTCTTCTAAGTTCCTTTCCGCGTATGCCTACTTCCGCTGTTTGGACGCGTCCGTGTCCTCCGAAAATTACGACGAGATGAGGGGAACGTATGCAAATTATATAGGGGCAGAGCGAAACGGGGGACGGAGGAGAATGTGGGACGTGTCGAGGGATGAACTAAAGGGCGCAAAGAGCGAAGTCCTCCCTGTTTCTTTCAAGGACGAGCGTAATCGGAGGAAGAACTGAATTGCTCGAAACTAGCGAATCCACCCCTCATTTAAAGGCGAGGGGAATAAGGCAATGCGTATGGAAACTTAGGAAATCAAAGAGTATTTCTATGCGTATATTTGTTTTTAAAAGAATGCCATAGCACGCGATTAGCAACACAGAGCTAGTGCAGCCACACGTCGAAAAGGAGGGTCACATATCCCACGCAGAAAAGAAAAAAATCGAGAAATTAAAGATAAAATTGGCTAGGCACTCTGTAGAACGCAATGAGTATGCGATAGCACTAAAGTGCGATCCAAACCAACGCTTCTTTTTGCGGCTGTAGGTCGTGCGCGCCCCGGATGTGACGTATTTCGTTACGTTTTTGCTGTTTCCGGCGCGCTTCTTGAGTCAGAACCGTGCGCTTTGGTTTGGACGGGCCAGCTTCGGGCAAGCGCGCACTCGCGCACGCAGGCACGAGCGCACTCTGGCGGTCAGTTTCCTCGCGTCGGAAACGGGGGGAAAATTCATAGATGCAGCAGCTAGTGTTGTACACGTTCCTCAAAAAAAGGAACGAAAGCTCGTTCCTTCTGATTTTTGGAACGCGTTCCCGTTACAAGTTCCATATGTGAAAAAGGAACTCGTTCCCGTTACAGTTTAAAAAAATGGAACGTATCGTTACATATACGTTACATTTGTATTTTTTGCTAATTACCATATTTAGTTAAATCAAGCAGAGTTTTTTTATTTTTTTTCTATCCCATTAATAGCCAGCATACGAGTTTGTATGTTGTGATGGAAGGGCACTAGGAGAAGAAAATACGCAGAAGCAGGGTTTCATTTGTTGATATATTCATGTTAAAAATCTCAGCTATTAGCCATGTCCATGTTTGTAGTGGATAATTCAGACGAGCCAAATGTACTTTTACCCAAGATTACACGAGAGTTTTACAACAACCTCACACGTTTCAATTCAACAGAGTCCCGTGTTAGAACTTAACAACAGTAACGGTTCTCGATGTTGCTGTCCGTAAGACGAGCAAGTGAAGGAGAGGGTGGGGCTTTCGGAAAGTCAGTCCTGAAAGCTACAAACACTTCATTGTGAAGGTTGGGTTTGTTGTTCAGTTTGAAGGTGGGGGACAAGAGAAGGAATAAAGGTTGTTTTTTTTGTGTATCTTTTAAGCGAATAATGTTCGGGATACAAGGGTGACTTCAATATCTTGCGATTTGTGATCTTGTCGTAATTGGAGGTCTCGTTATTGAAGTTCAAAAATGGCTGTAGTCGGAATAAAATATATGGGTGTATGAGGATTCGTCATAACCAAAGAAAGTAGCTGAGTTTGAAACAATCCTTTTTCTTTGTCTTTTCCTGTGACTTTTTGCTTTTTGTGCCGCAGTTTCGGGCACTCAAAAAAGTATCAATGCCAACGAGCTCTCCTGCACCTGAAACTGTTAGCAAGCGAGGATCACACAAAATAATCCATAAGATTAGCGGCCAAAAAGTTAAAGAGATCCTGCACTTCGTAAAGACATTGTTTTTGTACTTTCATACTTTCCCTGTTAGAAATAAAATAAAAATTACCCCACCGGAAGAAAAAAAGGAACGCCGTTACTCTTTCCGTTCCAGTAAAAATGTAACGCGTTCCCGTTCCAGTTCCAGCGATGCAAAATGGAACGGCGGCGTTCTTTCGTTCCTCCTAAAAGGAACGCGTTCCAAGAACGCCGTTCCTTGGAACGCCGTTCCGTACAACACTAAGATGCAGCCATAGTCGCAAGCAAGCAAAGTGCAACTGCGACAGACTGGCCGGCCAGACGGCGAAGAAACGCGGAGCCGGAACTAGCTTGCCCTCCACCGATTGGCCGGGACACAGGAGCGCCCTACTACGTCACCGCGCGTTTTTGTGCGCGTTGAGAAAGAAGTTGAAATTAACCAACTTTTTTGTACGCGCCCGGAAGGAGCGAAGAACTGGCGTGACGTCACGAAATACGTCACATCCGGGGCGCGCACGACCTACAGCCGCAAAAAGAAGCGTTGGTTTGGATCGCGCTTAATACTAGGGATGCCGCGAACCACCCGAAGTTCGATTTCGAAAGGTTCGATATTTTCGAAACCGAACTGATGTTCGAATTCGAAAGGTTTCGATATTTTTGACCGTACGAAGATTCAAATTAAAAAAACTCGCAACTTTCAAAAATCGTGGAGTTTCGAATTCGAAAAGTTCGAAGCTTTCACGCTTTCTAAAACTTCGGGTTCGATTATTTCGAATATTTTTTTACTTGAGGTTCGAGAAATTTGAAGATTTCGAACTTTCCCTAACTTGAAATCGAGAGGTTCGAATGTTTCGAATTTCTTTGGATTTGAAATTCGAGAAATTCGAACGTTTCGAATTTTTATAGACATGAAGTTCGATCAATTAGAAGATTTCGAATTTCTTTCTACATAAAGGTCGAAAAGTTCGAAGGTTTCGATTCTCTTTTAGAGCTAAATTCGAAACAATAACGAAAAAAAACTTAGGTTTCGAATTTCTTTCAAGTCCAAGTGAGCAAAGTTCGAAGTCCGGTTTTCATGTTCCGCCACAGTTTCAGTTTCAAATAAAGGCCCGTTCACACTCTTACGACCTGGTAAGACCGAGAGAGACCAGACCGGTTTTTAACCCTCTTGCGATCTCTTAGGCCCAGCTCCGCTGCAGCGCATCCAATCCTATAAGAAGTCGCCAAAGGCTTAAAAAACGGTCTGGTCTCTCTCGGTCTTACTCGGTCCCAAGAGTGTGAACGGCGCTAAACGTTTTCACGCCTCACTGGTTTTCACGAAATCAGGTTTAGAAATGTTCGGGTGTGATATTTAGACTGCGCGAAGTTGGTCAGGCAATTAAATGGGACGACGAGTGTCCCGGATGTGCTGGATTATTTGCCAGTGCAGAGTGGCATGTGCAGACCAGTAATTGTGACCACCAGTCCGCAGGGGGGGGGGGGGGGGGGCGGGGGGGGGGGGGGTTAACGTGCATCACGCAGTAGTGATCACACGAACGCACTGTATAATAATACTCATCCAGTTCTAAACGGCCAGGGGCAGGCAGGTGGTTGAGGCTCAGAAAAACCTCGAAGCGATCTAACAAACTGCCTCCCAGCCATCCCCCCCCCCCCCCCCCCCCCCCCCCCCCCCCTCGCACGCTGGCAGTAATCCGCTCGAACGCCGCCCGAGTGATGCTGGCATATAGTAAGTTTAGTTTGTACATGATGCAAAATCCTGATACTGGGAATGAAATTTGAAAGAAAAAGTGTAAGAAGACAGAAAAAAGGGGACAGGACAAGGTCTCAAACCCAGCTCACGACAACGTCTCAAACTCAACTCAGCTGAAAACTCGGCTCAGGACAGCGTCTCAAACTCAACTCAGCTGAGTTTGAGACGTTTGTCCTGTCCCCCTTTTCTCATTCTTCTTACACTATTTCTTTCGAATTTTATTCCTAGTCTCGGGATTTTGCATCATGATCAACATACACCAGCTCGCCTGCAAGGGATTTTGCATTACGATCAACATACACCAGCTCGCCTGCACCTTGACAATTCATTAGTTAGTGATTGCTTTGGAGGTTTATTTTCCGAGACGGAAGAAACCCGCCGAGCAAAAAGCACAGAAGCTGACAAAACTTGAGGTCGAGGAGCGTTCTACCATATCAGTAGCGTCGGAAGAAGAAAAACGGGGGAAAGGGGGGGGGGGGCTCCAGCCTTTCTCTCCCCCCCCCCCCCCCCCCCCCCCCCCGAATATTTCGGGCTGTTAAATAAAACAATACGGGAAAAGAGGGCATGGTCGAGCTTATTTTAACCTGAAATTATTTATGCATATGTACAGCTACTGTCGCTCTTCACTGCATAAGAGGTCGCGTAGATATTGTTAGAAACGCGTTGTCAGAAGGCGCTACTCGTCCCATGCTCGGTGGTTCGGAAGTTCAAAGCTATGTCTTTTTATACCTAAATAACTGTGCCATTGGTAAAAAAATAATAAATAAATAAACATAACAATAAATGCAAAAAATAAAAAGCTGGAGAAAAAAAAATCTATTAAGAATCCACCGGAAGTGTAGTATTCTTGTATATTCACAGGCCCAGAACTACGAAATAAGTTTCTTCTACCAAATTGTGTACAGGCTAAAAGAAACATGTCCCAAAAACGTGAAATGAAAAATAAAAAAAAGTTAATATATATATAT